>NC_046169.1:19070177-19370177 GCF_011064425.1 Rattus rattus | reverse complement strand
TGCCCCACCGCCCCCGCCACTAGTTCCCCAATTCACTTAGTCCGGAAACTGCACAGATGGGGAAACTGAGTCCCTGGATGTTAGTGACTGGTTCAAGGTCAGAAAGCCCCATAAACGTGGGTCTGCATCTCAGATCCAAGGTTGCTGCAGTTTAGTTCTGCTGGGTCAGGCTTTATCAAAGGGCGCCCCCCCACCCCCATCCCTGGTCGCCGGTGGAGATCGAGACCTGGGGGACAGAGAACTAAGGACTAAGGTAGGTGCTGGATGAACAGTAACCTGGGAGATGGGTAAGAGCGAATAGGATATGAGAGGAGGGGATTCCTCCATACTCGAGAGAGTCGTTCATCCCGGGGCCGAGGAAGAGAGAAAGAGGGTGGGAGGGTGACAGAGAACGGCCTGCGGGCTTCGGAAGGGCAGGCGCGTCCCTAGGAGGCAGGGGCGCGGCCTCGCCTCTGCGGGCGCCCCTCAGATACTCCCGACCCCCGACCCCGACCCCCAGCCTGGCGCACCTTCCTCTCCCATACGTTCTTCCCTCCAGGTGCAACAAAGTAGCGTCAACCTCATGCACTCGGCGGGGGGCGGGGACCGCCGGCAACCGGCGGGGCACTGGAGAGCTGGGGCCGGGCCCGCGAGCTCGCCCGCCGCCGGCCCGAGAAGGCGGGAGGCGGGGAGCGCGGGGCCGGAGCCGAGCGCTCCGCTCCGGCTTCGGCGATGATGCTCCGCTGCACTCCCACACCAGGCTTGGAGAACACCGGCTCCGCGTTGCCGCTGCTACAGAAGCGCGGAGGGGCGGGCCGGGGCGGGCCTGCGAGCTGCGGCAGGGGCGGGGCGCGCGCGCGACGCGGCCGGCTGGAACTGCCCCTGCGCGGCTCCGCCCCCACAGCAGTAGCCTCGCCCCTCAGAGACAGACCCGCCCTCTGCCGGGTGACAAGAGGTCTGGGGGCTCTGCCTGTAGGAACTGTCATTGGGCAGCTCCGCCCCTCACGGAGATAACCACGCCCATCAAGCGACAATCCCGCCCCGGAGCGGTAACCACGTCTTCTCAGCTGCAGCCACGCCCTCTCCAGGCCACTTTAAGGGACTGCCAGATGCGGCATTGACAGAATTGTCCCCGCTTGGAACCGCACCGCCGCGAAAGAAGCCACGCCCCCTAATAACAGCCACGCCCTCGGGGGGGTATTCGGCTGGGTCTGCGAACAGCGGAAAGGGTGGGTCTTGCGTGGCGCTGAAGGCCGAAGCTGCCTCTGCGTGGCTCCTCCTCTTCGGCGGAAGCCATGCGGGTCTACGAAGGCAGTTTCGCCCGCGGCCGCACAGCTGGGCCGGCGGAGCGTGCCAGGCCACGCCCACAGCAAACCCGCCCCTAACTCCGCCCCTTCCTCCCCTCCTCTACCTTTCATTCATCATCCGCTCTACTTAGGCGCCGGGCGGCCGGTTTGTGAGCTCCAAAGGAGCTGCCCAGCGGTCATCTCTGGAGAAGACGATCACAATCCTCCCGGAGCCTCTCTGGTCCAATGCAGACCCTGGTGGTCAGGGTGGGCGTGAGGGGAGAGTGGGGAGTCAGCTGGGTAGGAGGCAGGATACAAAAAGGATAGAAATGTATTATACAGCTTAGTCTGTAAGAGTGCTTGCCTAGCATGCTAGAAGCCTGGGCTTCTATCTTCAGCCCCACATAAAAACAGCACAGGGTGCACATAAATCCCAGCATTCATCCTAGCACTCTGGATGTGGAGGTGGAAAGAACAGAAGTCCAAAACCAAAAATTAAAACACAAAACAAGGAAACTATGGACTTGAGGACAAAAGAGCCCCTTATCCCAGATTCTAATTGAAATTCTTTCATTAGCCGAGAATCAAGAATTCCAACACAATCAAGACCATTTGCTTAAGGGCTTTCTCTCCCGATTGTAATCGTGCAATTTCATAGGCTCCTCTCCTCTTTACAATAAAAGAACACGTTCTAAGCCCCTTGTACAGTCTTAATACGACCTGATATTACTTTGTCAGATTAAAATTGCATCCAAGGCACCCCCAGAACCAGCCTATAATTTCACATATTAGAAAGAGAAGTCTGGAAGGACTCAGTGGCTCAGGCCTTTTTGATTCTAGTACTGGAGAGGCAGAGGCAGGTAAATATGAGTTGGAGGCCAGCCTAGGGAGTTCCAGGAAAGCCCAGGGCTACATAGAGACCTATCTTGAAACAAAACAACAAATGAATCAGAAACAGTGTGGTGAATGAGGTATCCCCAACATTTCAGACTTAGAGGATCAACGGTTCGAGGGTAATGTCAGCTACACAGCAAGTTTGAGGTCAACCTGGCCTATATGAAACTATGTCGTATGAAATACAAATAAACGGGAGAAAATGATATTTTTCTTAGCAACTTTTTGGTATGTCATGAGAGCCATCCAACTATTACATATGCCTATTGCCAACGCCCCTCAAGAAAGCCCTTGTAAGTCTTACTTCACCTGAGCCTCTCTCTTTCCCTCAACCCTTGTCTTAGTTGGTATTATGTTTGCTGAAATGAAGCACCATGACCAAAAACAAATTAGGAAGGGTTTATTCGGCTTACACGTCCACATCACTGTTCATATTGGAAGAAGTCAGGGTAGGAACTCAAGCAGGGTAGGAACCTGGAGACGGGAGCTGATGCAGAAGCCAATGACTGCTGCTTACTGGCATACTAAGTCTGCTTTCCTATAGAACCCAGGATTGCCAACCCAGGGGAGGCACCACCTACAATGGGCTGGGCCCTCCCCCATCAATCACTTATTAAGAAAATGCCCTACAGGTTTGCCTACAGGCCAACTTAATGGAGGCATTTTCTCAGTTGGGGTTCCTTCCTCTCAGATGACTCTAGCCTGTGTCAAACTGAGTAAAACTAGCTAGTATAACTCTCATGGTTAAAGCAGACTAAAACTGTCTCTCTCTTTTTTTTTTTTTTCCCCCCTCGGAGCTGGGGACCGAACCCAGGGCCTTGTGCTTTCTAGGCAAGCGCTCTACCACTGAGCTAAATCCCCAACCCCTAAAACTGTCTCTTAATGAACTGTGGTTCTTCTCTGAGGAGCTCATAATCGTGTACTTGGGTGTGCTTTCTTCCTTCCCTGAGCATCTTTCTAAGTTTTTAATTTTTATTTTTTATTTATTTATTTATTTTTTGGGTTCTTTTTTTCGGAGCTGGGGACCGAACCCAGGGCCTTGCACTTCCTAGGCAAGTGCTCTACCACTGAGCTAAAGCCCCAACCTTAATTTTTATTTTAAACTTTAAGTCTTACGTTATTTGTTGTGAGTCTGGAGAGATGGTTAAGCAGTTAAGAGCACTGGCTGCTCTTCCAGAGGTCTTGAGTTCAATTCCCAGCGACCACATCTGTAATGGGATCTGATGCCCTCTTCTGGTGTGTCTGAAGACAGATCACTCTTTTACATAAAAATTAATAAATATAAAACGTAAAATTTATAAAATATAAAGCCATCTGGTCCTGGTCTTTTCTTTGTTGGATTTTTTTTAAGGCTGATTCAAATCCTTACTCATCTTTGATCTGTTCAGATTGTCTGTGATACATTTTTATTTAGCATGTGTGTGTGTGTGTGTGTGTGTGTGTGTGTGTGTGTGTGTGTCTCACAGGGATGGAGATTAGAGGACAACTTGCAGAGTTGCTCTGTCCTTTTTCTACACGAGTCCTTGGGATAGAACTCAGGTTTTCAGGCCTGACATTAAGTGGACACTTTGCTTCCTGAGCCATTTTTCACCAAACCCTATTTTTTTCCTTTCTTCTGGTGTGTGTGAGCACACGCATATGCCAGTGTATGCACCTGGAGGTCGGAGGATAACTACTACAAGTCTTGGGGATCGAACTTAGGTTGTCAGTCTTGGAGGCAAGCCTCTTTATCCACTTCGTCAACTCATTGGCCCTTTATTTTGATTTTGTTAAACTCCGACAGTGTTTCACACTGCTTTGAACTGAATTTTTTTTTTATGCACCAAAGCCACAGATCCCAGTTTCGTCTGACTGGAGATCTCTGAAAAGGATGTCTCTGTCCTCCACCTGTGAGTGTAGAGCTGTGTTTTTGCCTCACCACTTTGAAAGTGGCATCCATCTAACACTGACCTGCCCAAGCTATGCAGGTTTGAATATTCAGGAGCTGGGAGAGGGGCAACTTCTCCGAAGCTGTCACAGGGTGCTGAGAGCCAGCCCCAAGTTAGCCACAGTTCAGGGGAAAACAGCTGAAGAGAGTTTTGCTGAATCAAGTGACCAAAGATATTAGGCTATTTGAACCAGTACTGGAAAGTCAGAGAGCATCCTGCATAGGTGTGGAAATTTTAGATTGCTGGACTTAGGCAGGGACAACCCTATCGCCTAGTGACGTGTCCTAAGGAGGCACTGAGGGTCTAAAAGGCTGTACAGCCACCTTAGACAGGGGCTGATACAGAGATGGCTCTGTCAGTAAAGTGTTTGCTGAACTAGCACAAGGACCAGATTTGGTTCCTCAGAATTCACATTAAAACCAAAAAGCTAAAAGGTTGGGCTTTTTTTTTTGTACCTGAGGTTTGGTGGCCAGCCAGTTTAGCTGAATTGGTGAACTCCAGGTTCAGTGAGAAGCTCTACCTCAAAAACAAACAAGCAAACAAACAAAGTGGAGAGTAGTTGAAAAAGACACCTGATATCAACCTCTGACCTCTGTGTGTGTGCAAGCGTGTGCACGCATGTGTATACACACATGCACACTACACAAACATATTCACACATACACACACTCATACACCTGTATACACAAACACTCAAACACATACACACATTCATACACAAACATACACACACATAGCACACTCATAACTCACATACATAACACACTCACACATTCACAAACACACACTCACACATACACATATGCACACACACATACACACACACACACACACACACACACACACACACACTGGCCTTTGATTTGGTATTAGATCCCCACGGTCAGGAATGATAGCTAGGTGGCTTGCTATTAGGACTAGAGTTCGGTTTCCAGCATCCAATTTGGGTGACTCTCAACATCCTGTAACTCCAGTCTGAGGGGATCTGACATCTTTTCTGGTTTCCGTGGGCACTTTCATGCACATACCCATGTATACAGACACACAGAAATACATATAACAACAACAACAACAACAACAACAACAACAAAATCATGTCTGTCTTGGTTAGGGTTTTGTTGCTGTGAAAAGACACCATGACCACAGCAACTCTTAGAAAGGCAAACATTTCGTTGGGGCTGGCTTACATTCAGAGGTTCAGTCCATTACCATCATGGCAGGAAGCATGGTGGCATGAAGGCAGACATGGTGCTGGAGAGGCAGCTCTACATCAGAACTGGCAAGCAGTAGGAAGAGTAGTAGGTGAGCGGCTAGGCCTGGCTTCTGAGGCCTCAAAGCCCAATCCCTAGTGACTTCCTTCAACAAAGCCACGCCTACTCCAACAAGGCCACACCTCCTAATCATGCCACTCCCTCTTGGCACCTGTGGGGGTCATTTTCATTCAAACCGCCACAGTGTCCTAGCAGTAAACAAGAGGTGCACTTTTGGTTTGGTAGCAACTTGTGTAATTAAAAAATATTATTTGCTATAAGGTATTTATCGACTCTTGTGTATATGTATGCACAGCGCGTTTCAGTGGAGGTCCTCCACAGCGTGCTTGTGGAGGTCGAAGGAGAACTTTATGGTCAGATCCTGCCTTCCATCCTTACAGGGGTTCTCGAACTGAACTGAGGTTGTCGGACCCACAGTCAATCATAGACACTGAGCCAAGCTTCTAATTCCTCACAGGGGAGTCCAGGCAAGCACTCTATGACTCTTTGTATCTCGAGACGGGGCATTAGCCAAGTAGCTCAAGTTGGCTTTGGAGTTATAATCCTCCTATTTTTTGTTTTGTTTTTGTTTTGTTTTGTTTTACTTAAATCTGTGTGAGGGTGCAGGATCCCCTGGAACTGGAGTTACAGACAGTTGTAAGCTGCCAGGTGGGTGCTGGGAATTGAACCTGGGGCCTCTGGAAGAGTGGTCAGGGCTCTTAACCATTGAGTTCTTATCTCTCCACTCCCCATGATCCTCCTTCTGGGATCATAGATCACTCCCTCAACCCTCTCACCTCTGACCATAAAGTTGATTTGATTGAGACAGGCAGGGTCTCATGTAGCCCAGGCTGGCCTCAAACTTGAAACATAACTGAAGATCATATTGATCTTCTGATTGGCCTTTCTCTACCTTCTGAGCACCACAATTACAGGTATGGGCCACCTGTAAATCTTTTTGCCCGTCCCTGTCCGATTTGGTTATTAGGGCAGCGGTAGCTTTTTCAAATGGGTTTAGAGACGTTCTATTTTAATTTTTTTTTCCTTTTTGGAGGAGGCTCAGGAGTATGGGTGTTAAGGCTTTAGAAGTTTGGCAGAGTTCTCCACTGAAGCCATCTGCTCCTGGTCTTTTCTTTGTTGGATTTTTTTCTAAGGCTGATTCAAATCCTTACTCATCTTCGATCTGTTCAGATTGTCTGTGATTCTTAGTAGGTTGGGTGTTTGTAGAAATGTACTTATGTTATCTAGTTTACCCCCATTTGTTGGCCTACAGTTTTTCTTCTTCCTTACAACAATGTTCTTCATTTTCCTCTGCTGACCGTGACGGGGCCTTAGAGATGCTCAGTGTATTGCTTAGTTTTTAGTCTCCATGGCAGAATACCTTCCGGGAGCATAAGTAGGGGGAGGATTTCGTTTGGCTCATGGCTGGTGGGGATACGGTTCATCATGATGGGGAAGGCATGATGGCTGGTGCAGCCTCATTCATGGTGGCTGGAAAATCGAGAAGCTGGTCACATGATGGCAATGGACAGAAAGCAAACATGAGATCGGAAGCAGGCCCAGGGTAGAGCCCCCAAGGCCATCCTCTAGCACCGTATGCCTGCTAGGTAAGGCCCAACTTCTCAAAGGTTCCATAACTTCCTAAAGCAATGCTACCAGCTGGGACCAGGTATTCAAACACGCGAGCCTGTGTTCACATTCAAACCATGACCGTAAGCAAATGCTCTACCACTGGGCTACATGTCCACCCCCTCATGGAGGGATTCTAGCCTGGTGTTCTACTGTTGAGCCAAGCTTCTAATTCCTCACTGGGGAGTCTAGGCAAGCATTCTATTAGTGAGCGCTAGACTTAGCTCTTTGTATCTTGAGACAGGACCTTAACAATGTATGTTGGCCTTGAAGTTATGATTCTCTCTCCAACCATCCATCCATCCATCCATCCATCCATCCATCCATCCATCTACCTACCTATCTCTCATTGATATTTTGCTTGCATGTAAATCTGTGTGAGGGTATAGGATCACTTGGACCTGGAGTTATAGACAGTTGCAAACTGCCATGTGGATGCCAGGAATTGAACCTGGGTCCTTTGGAAGAACAGTCATTGCTTTTTTTTTTTTTTTTTTTTTCCGGAGCTGGGGACCCGAACCCAGGGCCTTGCACTTCCTAGGCAAGCGCTCTACCACTGAGCTAAATCCCCAATCCCCAGTCATTCATTGCTTTTAAGCACGGAGACATCTCTCCAGCCCCTCCTCGCGATCCTCCTGTTTTATCCTTCTGAGTTCTGGGATCACAGACATGCACTACTACCCTTGGCTTCTATTTCGGAAGGATTCTTTTGGCCTGTGGGTGGAATGCAAGTCGAGGAAGAGCCTGGGCAGAAGCAGTGCGTTATTCCGGCAGCTTAGGCAAGATGATGCTGGTGGATCAGGGCACAGCCCTGTAGGTGTTGCAAACTGTGCACCCTGGATAGAGCCTGATTCTCGTGCTGCGGAACTTCCTGGTGATCTAGCTGTGGAGAATGAAAGGACTGAGTCAGAGACGGCCTCAGGGTTGCAAGTCGAAGCTTCTGAAGGAGAGGGGCTGTCAGGACCCCAAATGGGAAAGGTGGGGAGGGGGAGCGGCTTGGCAGGACAGGGAAATTCATGTTAACATGCTACTTAGGTGTAATATAAAATTTCCTCTGGAGATGAGAGCACATATCTTTTTAACCGAGAGAGGGCACTGGTGACAGCCCATAGAGATGAACTCTCCCAGATCCAGTTAGTGAAGCAATGTGTCTATCCGGGTGGCTTATAGAAGCATGGATAAGGAGGTCGCTTGCAAAAGCAGGGGTGACTCTGGCAGCTGCACCACTGAAAGCGTGCCGGAATCACGGAGGTCCTTGTGCTCCCAGACAAGCCCTGGAGAACCAGGAATGTTAAATGCACCAGGTTGTTCATTCAAAGGAAGGGATGCATCATCTGTTACTCAGCCACAAGGCTGGTTGATAGCCTGGTGACCTTTGCACTTTCTGTGTGGTGGAGACCATGCTGGATCCTTGTGGTTCTCCCCTCACTTGTGGAGCATTGGCCGATACAGTCCTGGAGGGTAGTGGGAGCAGAGATGGTGAACAGAGGGTTCAGAAGCCCTGTGAGTACGTGAGGTGAATGACCATACTGGGACTGCTAGTTAGGAATCAGACCGACTTTACTTAGTGTGGTTGAAGGCTTATAAAGTTATGGGGGGCGAGGGGGAGGCTGGAGAGATGGCTCTGTGGTTAAGAGCACTGACTGCTCTAACAGAGGTCCTGAGTTCAAATCCCAGCAACCACATGATGGCTCACAACCATCTGCAACAGGGATCTGGTGCCCTCTTCTGGTGTGTCTGAAGATGGCAACAGTGTACTCACATGAATAAATAAATAAATCTAAAAAAATAAAAAGTTATGGGGGACTGAAGGAAGGGACTTCTGGGATGAGCAAAGGTCATTATCTGGAGGCTTAGGGTACCTGGCATATCTCAGCATGGGGAAGCATTTCCGGAATCTCAGGAAATAGGTCAAGAGAAAGGAAATTGATCTTATAAACTAATTGAGGGCTACTTGACATTCCTCAGGCAGAGGCGAGTGTGGGGGCTTGGAATACCCCAGACAAGGTCAGAGGAGGGAAACTCTGCTAACAAAGGGAGTCCTCACATTCCAAACCTTAGCCTCAGCAGGCTATAGGTCAATGGTAGACTTCGACCTTAATTAGCAGAATTTCCCCAAGGTCCTCCCCTAGACCCGATCACAAGCTTGTTTTTCCTCGATCAATCTATGGAACCTATATTTATGGAAGGTGTCTCATGTACTTTGTGGAGTTTTGATGCGGTCACCTCTGGTCTTTATTTAGCCTATTTTGTGCTTTATGGTACACACGAGATCCAGTTAATTATCACTAGGAAAGTTTTCCACCAAATCGTGCCGTACTCATACATGCCTAAAATAAACTACTTGGGCCAGACTCCTGAAGTTTGAACGAACACCAGCTACACTGTCATGTTAAATCAAACTTCCTTCATGCGTCATTTGCAGACAAGGGTGGTGAAGCACGGACGCTGTATTCCAGTGACTCCATGCACAACTCTCCCTTAGTTCCGCCAAGGTCTTCTCTCTCCCAGCGGTTGTTTCCAGCTTCTATACCCATCAGGACGGACCTCCCGAGTCTTAGATATTCCTAAGCTTTCTAAGGCTCCTCCTACGTTTTATTAGTTCCTGGGTTTTATGAGTTTTTCTTCTTGCTCTTGGAGGGAATATTTCAATTCAGAGGAAATAGCTGCACAACACTACCTTTCTCCCTCCCTCCCTCCCTCCTTCCCTCCCTCCCTCCCTCCCTCCAGCTCTTACCTTCGGAAAGAGCTTTGTCTTCTGCAGCGTTTCCTGAGGCTTAAAGCGAGTGATAAAGATGTCTTATCATGTTCTTCCTTTTATGAATGAGCTACCACACCAAAGTTATTCTTAGCAGGTTTGCTGTTTTGAGTCTCCATGGTAACTACACCTCATGGTAAAAACCAGAAGCTTACCTCTATGGCCAAGGGTTGACAGTGGCAGTAATCTAGGGATAGGAACATAGATGTTTAGGTGATTTGATAGGAGTATCATATATCTATTTACCAAACAGTTTTTAAGTCGGCTTATAGATAGTATCAAGCATAAACTGCTTCCCGCATAGTGGGCTTTACGTTCAAATTAAGCGGTTGGTTGTACCCATAACAGTTATGCCACTGCTACACCAGTAGTCATACCTTGCCTGGCCTCTTCGCAGTATAGCATAGGAGGTCTCTAACCAAGGGGGTCTGTCACTAACAGTTCATCCTGGGAACCCATACAACATGTCTAGCACTAGGAAAGTCAGCCAGCAGGGAGATTCCAGCCCGTTTCAGGCTGACTTCTCTATGACCTTGCAGCCAAAGTATGTAATGACTCCAGCAACCAACAGCAGAAGCGGTAGTATTTATGGTTTGTGGGGCCTCTAGGGGACTCATTGGCTATAACTTGTAGGGAAGTAACCCATCGTTAGTTACTAGTACTAACTAGTAATTATTAGTGTACTTACAAATGACTAGTGGCTGTAGTGACCAAAGTCCTGACACGAGGTAACTTAAGGAAGAAGGGTTTCCTTTGGATCACAGTAGGAGAGGGTGCCGTGTGAGAGTCAGCAAAAGGATCGCAGAGGGAAAGTATGGCTGAAACTTCTCATCCTTTGGTGGACCAGGAAACAGGGTGTGGGGCCAGGCTATATAACCAGCTCCCCAGTGACCCAATTCCGCCAGCAATATGCTCCCTTAAGAAGGTTCTACAGCCCTCTGAATAACATCACGCGTGTTCAAACATATGAGCTATGGAGACATTTCCCACTGGGATCATAACCCTCAGGGAGTACTTGTCCTTTGCTTTAAACATTTTATTGCATGTATTTTGTGTGTGTGTGTGTGTGTGTGTGTGTGTGTGTGTGTGGCACATGACATGATGTTGCCCACAGTGGGCATGTGTATGAAGGTCAGAGGACAACTTGTGGGAGTCAATCCTCTCCTTCCACAATGTGGGTCACCAGGTCACCAGGCTTGGTGGTAAGTGCTTTTACCCTTTGAGCCATTATGCCACAGCAGGTTGGCTTTTTTTTTTTTTTTTTTTTTTTTTTTTTTTTTTTTCCGGAGCTGGGGACCCTAACCCAGGGCTGCGCTTCTTAGGCAAGCGCTCTACCACTGAGCTAAATCCCCAACCCCAGCAGGTTGGCTCTTAAAACTGGCATTGGCAATCCCTGAGCTTGATCGAGAGACCCTGCTTCAGTGAGTAAGGTTGAAGAGTAACCAAGGATAATTAATTCTGGACCCCTTCTTCTCACACATACACCCCTAAATTAAATTAATTTTTAGAAATCTTTCCCAACTCAAGCAGTTCAGATGTTCAGATGCAGGGTATCCTAATTTCATTTCTGTGACAAAAGGCAACCTAGGGGACAAAAGGTTTATTTTTAGCTCACAGGTTATAGTCCCTTATTGTGGGGAAGTCGAGGCAGCCGTGACTTGAAGCAGCTGGTCACACCACATCCACAGTTAAAGAGCGGAGAGAAATGAGTGGCTAGCTGCTTGCTAGTGCTCAGCTTGCTCTCTGTATTTTTATAGTCCAGGATCCCCCTGCCTAGAGAATGGTGCTGCCCACAGTGGGCTAGGTCTTTTCATATCAATTCAGTCTAGACAATCTATATGCCTGTAGACCACCTGATCTAGATGAATTCTTCGTTAAGGCTCCTTCTCCTGGTGATTCTACACTGTGCCAAGATGATAATTAAAACTATAATGCGGAGTACGTCTTACCATAGTTTCCTGTATTGGCTATCGTTGACACCATCATCTACCAGCGGACTCAAGGATTTTCCCTTCTCGTGTGTTAAAGTCAGACCTGATGGGTATCTTTTATCACTTCTAACTTGCTTTCTCTTACTGTGCAATGACTCCTCTGACAGGTTCCAAGTTTTTAGATTCTGATAAGAGCTCTTCAGCACAGACTGAACTAATTCTCCTTCCTTTCAATCCCCTCAGCTGTAAGAAACAGCAAGGCGACACCTCCATCTCACGCTTCCCCCTTATCTCACATTTCTTGCCAAACCTGAGGCTAATGCAGAGGACGACACCCACCTGCCTCCCTCCTGTTGTAATTCTTCCCTTATATGGGTGCCTTCTTTCGGGAAGAACAGCTGAGACCCAGTCTCGTGTCTCATCTCCCACAGCAATGGCCACACTATGGATGCCTTCCGTCCCATCCCATATGTGCCACTGCTCAAAACTGCAATGCACTCTCCGGCTCCCTAGATCTTCTGAGGGCAATGCCTGCACTAATCTGGGTTATGGTCTGGAGAGCGACCTCAGACAGCCATTATTTCAGCTTTGAATATGTTCATTAAGTAGATAGAAAGGATAGATAGAGAGATGAATAGATGATAGATAGATAGATACATACATAGATGATAGATAGATAGATAGATATATAGGTAGATAGATACATAGATACATAGATTAATACATACATAGACAGATACATAGATACATAGATAGATACATAGATACATGGATACATAGTACATAGATGGATACATGGGTATGATAGATAGATACATAGATACATGGGTAGATAGATGGATAGATACATACATAGATACATGGATACATAGATACATGGATACATGGATACATGGATACATGGTACATGGATAGATGCATAGATACATGGGTAGATACATGGATAGATGGATACATGGATACATGGGTAAATAGATAGATAGATACATACATACATAGATACATAGATACATAGATGGATACATAGTTAGATAGTTAGATAGATAGATAGACAGACAGACAGATGCATAGATAGATAGCAAGACAATTGGACTGAGTACTCAAAATATCCAGCAGGAATCAACTAGAGAAGCCACAGGGGGCAGCCAGCTAGAGTTCCCAATAGAGTTCTAGGCAGAGCAAGAGTGTCCTCTTGGGCAATGGTTCCAAGGAAAAGAACAAACAACAACTAAAGCTAAAAGTCATCAAATCATGAGTCACAGTGTCCTGCAGGAACCGTTGAGGTCTTTCCTCTCCTGAAAGCAGAGTTTCTCATAGCTGAACTTCCAGCTTCTCTCTCCCACTGAAGGCACTTTTATACCATGGGGTGGACACTAGGGACCTCTTTTGGTCACCTTTCAGCTCTCTGAGAGCACACAGTGATTATACTCATTTTTTGTTTTTGTTTTTGTTTTTGTTTTCTAGTTCTCTCCCCTTTCTCTCACAGGGTTGGGGGGGGTGTGATGTTGGGTTCCCGCTTTCAGGACCAGTTTATTGTCGAACTCCAAACATCACGTGGCAATTCACTGATGTGATGATATACATCACCACAAGGCAGATGCAGCCACCAAGGGAGCGTCTCATCCCGTGTCCTGTTGAGGAAGATGTCCCCACTGGGGCTCTCACTTTCAGACAACTCAGTCTTGACTGCAGTCTTCTTACCATTTCAGGGTGCAGGCATCAGACACTGCGGCAAGGACGTGTACCCCAACACAGGAAAAACTAGCCATACTGTGGTTGTCTCCCATACATGGATGCTTCACTCACTGCTAGCTCTACCTCGGTTGCCCATCTTATCACCCAGCCATAGCAGGGCTGTACAGCCAACACATCTTTGGGCCTGTGGGCCCATCCCTATTGGGGCGCTAATTGTGTTGTGTGCTTTCTTCCTGATAGACCTGCCCAAATATCCTTTTACTCCTGAGGCAGGGATGCTTATGATCGATCAAATTAAACGATTCCCACCCAGTTCTGGCTTGAACCATTGAAATAACAGGGGTCACTTCTGGGACCCTGGGTGACTCAGGTAGCTGTACCATTGATTTGTCAAACCCTGCCCGGGTGACAAGTCATGAAGGCTACGTGACTGGAATTCCTAGACAACTTACGGGTGGCTCCATCACAGATGGCTCTCCTAGAAAAACAGCCATCACCTCCATTAGATCAGCTATTCCTGCTTGCGGACATCCATCACCACAGGAGTGGATCCTCACCTGATATTCCAGTGACTCCTCCCAGCTACCTGGATGCAGTTCTGCTCTAATTGCCCAAGGCTTTGGGGGACTCTAGAAGTGCTAGGGTGTACAGGCTGGGGGAAATGAATTGAGAGGGTTCCATCCATGTAGAAGCCGTTCTTCATTTTTGGATGAAGAGTTACCAGCATGGCTGCTTTGGACTCAGTCATGCTCCTGTGGCGAACCCCTCACTCAAGCTCTGTGAGGAAAGCCTCATAAACCCCTTGGTTCCCCATGGTTACTTTTGGTGAAATTGTACTTTGGTTCGTGATTGGGATTTTGTGAGGAGGGAGCTGACATTTAAATCTCCTGGGGGAAGGGGAGGAACTTTCCCAACACCCCCTTCTCCTCCTAGGAGGGAATGTTTCAAATTAGAGAAAATAGCTACAGAGTGGGTCATGTCTGAGACTTCAGATGGAGATGTTAGAATTGCCCTTGAGACCAGCAATGGTCACGCATCTTTATAATCAATCCCTGGAGTTGAGACAATAGGACTGTGAACTTGAGACCAGCCTGGGTTAGAGAGGGGGACCTTGGTTATGCAAGCCCCGGGATCTTGCAAAATATACCAGCTTGGCAATTAATCATTAGGATACATGATTTCTTACCACACTTATTTATGTAGCAAGAGTTGGGTAACACACACGTGTGTGGAGGACAGAGAATAACTTGTGAGAGTCAGTTTTCTCCTTCCATTGTGTGGCTTTGGGGATTTGAACTCACGTTGTCAGGCCTGACAGCAAATTCCTTAAACTGATGAGCCTTCTTGCTGGCCCCTATGTGGTATTTAAAGTCATGAACTGGGCTGTGGATGTAGCTAGCTCAGTGGGGGATGTCCAAGGTTTAATCCCCAGTTCTGTGAAACAAACCTCCAACCAAGCAGTGAGAAACAAGGGAGGTACTCCTAGGTCTTTGAACTGGCTGGCCAATTCAAGGGACAAAGGGTGTCAAAGCAGTAAATAATTTTTTCCCCTTCTGATTGAAGAAATGGATGGGTGGGTCTCCTTTGCTACTTTCTTGGGAAAGCTGGGTTGCCTTATAAGCATCCTCCTTATAAATAATTAATCCATGATCTCAATGGCCTTTTGAGAGCCTTTAAGTTAGCTAATCCCAAGTTGAGAATGAGTGTTCACCTCATTATTAGTCTCCTTACTAGAGAACTGCAGGCAAACAGTTTAACACTAAACCAAGGTCAGAGCTCTCACTGGGGTTTCTAGGCAGGGGTTCTACCACTGAGCCACGCCCCCAGCCCCTCACTGGGGGATTCTAGGCAGGTGCTCTACCACTGAGCCACGCCCCCAGTCCCTCACTGGGGGATTCTAGGCAGGTGCTCTACCACTGAGCCACGCCCCCAGCCCCTCACTGGGGGATTCTAGGCAGGGGCTGTACCACTGAGCCACGCCCCCAGCCCCTCACTGGGGGATTCTAGGCAGGGGCTCTACCACTGAGCCACACCCCCAGCTCCTCACTGGGGGATTCTAGGCAGGGGCTCGACTGCTTAGCTATATCCTCAGGTGACAACAGCTGAGTTGGGCAATGGCCTTATCAATATATTGTAGGCAGTGGATGTTGTTCACATCAGAACCAATTTGCCACTAGGGGAGGAATTGAAAGCGGGCTAAAGAAGCAAAAACAAAACCCTACAAAGGTGTCTGAGGAGATGGCTCAGTTGACAGAATGCTTGCTGTGCGTGTAAGCATGATGTTCTGAGTTTGAGTCCCAGAACCCATGTACAAAGCAAAACACCAGGGCTTGCTGGTGAGTGCATATAATCTTAGCACTGTGGGGAGGGGCAGAAAGGTTATGGGGAGACTAGACTAGACCTCAAAGAAGAGATAGACAGCGTCCGAGAGGTAACACTCAGAGATGTTCTCTAACTTCTGCACACGCAGCTCCTGCATACATGCGTGTGTACTTGAACATGCACCAACACACACACACAACCTCAGAGAAACCCAGGACAATATCCTTCAAAAGGTTTGTATTTATTAGTCTTTGCTAGAGCAGTTACTTTTCCTTTTTGTCTTCGTTGTTGTTGCTTTTTTTTAAAAAAATGTTTGCTTCATCCAGAGTTATATTAAAGCAATAAAAATGAATTTTCTCCTGAGGATATAGCTCCCCAGATTAGAGATTTCTCTCTCTCTCTCTCTCTCTCTCTCTCTCTCTCTCTCTCTCTCTCTCTCTCCAGTTAGCTACAAAAATAAAACCCAAAGAGCACACCAACAATCGAACAACATCCCCAAATATCCAGGACAAAAAATAAAATATTTTATTGATCTATCACAGCGAAACACAAAGAGGTGGGGTTGGTGAGACATGCTCTGTAATAGAGTGGCTCCAGGAGGGACGGGGATTACAGTACTGCATGTGGGAAGGACCAGCCCGCACAACCCTTTGCACCCTAGGCCAGCATCAGGGTGTGTGGCGGGGGTGGGTACAGGCTGCCATGACAGGTGAACCAGGTTGATAGTGGGTGTGCCTAGCCAGACAGTGGCACTAGGCAGTCAGGACGGACGGACGGACGGATGGATGGATGACGGATGGAAGGATGGATGAGTCCGTGGATGGGTGGTTGGCAGGTGGATTCCACAAGAACAAGGGAGCTATTCCCAGTGTGAGAAGCCGTCGGACTTCAAGGTATCCCAGGTGTGGGAAGTAGCTATTGTTAATGGGAGTCAGGGACGAGGGGACCCAAAGAGAGAGGGATCGTGTTACCAAATCTAATGTCGAGGCTTCTGGTACTTGGGTACCAATGGGATGCAGCCAGGAATGGCTCCTGGTGGGCAGGGGGAGGCGGGACTGCCCAGCGAAGGTGTGCACCATCTTAATAGAGGGGCTTCAGGGAAGGGGGGAGTCCCTCCTGGGATACCCTTCCCTCCTCCCTCCCCCCACAAAGAAGAAGCACCAACATGTAGCACCAATTTCTCTTGGAGATGGAGACTGTGTGGGGGAGCTCCTGGGTGGGAAGAGATGGGACACCCGCCCTGGCCTCTGATGTGGGGGGGGTTTTCTAGTTAGGGGTACGTGGCTGCTGCTGTCTGATTTCCTTGTCCTGTGGGTTTTCCAAGGCCACTGGCCTGTTGTCCCCTCCCAGGTGGGGGTCGGGGGGATGGTGTAGGGGGGGTGGTCATAGAAGGTTTACATTCTCCACCAAGCAGTAGCACCAACGTTGATGAGGTCGCGAGTCAGGGGTCCCCAGAAGATCACTTTCTCTTCCGGCCACAAGATTTCCCAAAGCAGCCCCCACCTGGGTTGGAACGGGGCACAAACAGTGATGGTCAGCTTGGTCCTTCTGTCCTTCCTTCCTTCCTTCCTTCCTTCCTTCCTTCCTTCCTTCCTTCCTTCCTTCCTTCCGTCCTTCTTTCTTTCCTTCAGTCTAGACATGCAACACCTTGCTTGGTTTTATACTAGGATTAGGGATGAAACCTAGAGCTATATTCTCATTGCTCCCCCACTCCCCCTCTGGTTGGGGTTGCTGACATTGTATGGAGTCCTTCCGCCTCAGCCTGAATGCTGGGAAGACCTGTTTAGCAATCCTGGTGGGTAGACAGCCTAGGGTAGGCTGGAGTAGGAAGGTAGGTAGCACAGGCTGCTTTCTAGCCCTTATACAGTTTCTCCTCGATGCGGCCTGTTAGCGCCACCTGGTGGTCTGTCCTGGAAGTACTTCCCACTCTTTCCCTGTCTCTTCAAGTCTCAGACTCCTCTTTGCAGGTGAGGGATATGGGTAAGAATGTCCAGGCTCCACCGAGAGTGAGCATGGAGGGTTCTAGATCTGCTCCTATCTCTGAATATTATTGGAGGTGCCTCTAGCTCAGGCTGGTGGACCTAGACCTTGACTTTGACTCTGTCTCTTTCTTCCCTAGGGACAGAGTATTTACCTTGATATCCCAGGGCTCCAAGGGCTCCTCCATAGGGCTTCGGGGGTTTTCCTGTAAGGGGGGCGGCAGTGTTGGCAGAGGATGAGGTGGGGAAGATCCTGGGTTCCCCTACCTCTATTGGCATCCTCACATTGCGCCAACTCTGTCCTGTATTTTACGCTCCCAGGACCTCTCTGCCAATCAGCCCATCTACCTCTGGTCTTGCTACACCCTTCTCCCCAGAGCCAAGCTCTGTAGTACTGGGATGGAACCTGGAACTACTGCATTCTAGACAAGAGCGCTACCACTAAACAATGTCCACAGTTCCTCCCAGCTCCTCACGGGATGTGTGTGGGGGATCTAGGCAAGAAGAGCTCTACCACTGAGCCACGCCCCCAACCCCTCCCTGGGGGATTCTAGGCAGGTACTCTACCACTGAGCCACCCCCCCAGCTCCTCATTGGAGGATTTTAGGCATGTGCTCTACCACTGAGCCATGCCCGTAACCTATCACTGAAAGATTCTAAGCAAGAAATTTATTGTTGAGCCACGCTCCCAGCCACTGATTGGAGGACTCTAGACAGATGACCTACCACGGATTCGTGCTCCCAGCCCCTCACTGGGGGATTGGTTTCTAAGTAATTGCTTTGCTACTGAGGAACATCATCAGCCCTTCCAAAAAATGTTTATAAAAGACTTTGAGACAGAGTTTTACTATATTGACTGAGTTGTTTGGAACGCTCTCCATAGCCCAGGCTAGTCTTGAACTTTGATCCGTCTGTTTCAGCCTCCCTATCCACCCGTTCCCCCCCCCCAGCACCGTCCCCCCTCCCCGCTAAGATTCCCTCTACCAACAAGGTTAGTTTAGTCTTTTTACGGAAGACTCACCACCAACTCCCAGGCCCCCAGCACCACCACCTATGGGGTTAGAAGAAGAGGTGTTATGACTGGGCTCACTCTGGGAGCCCACCATGTTCCTACCCAACTGGAACAGGACATGTGACATAGGATAGGGTCAAGTCCTAGACTTGGATAGCAGGAATCCTTGGCTTTGTCTCTGCTCACTGTGTGACCTTTGAATAGTGCTTAGTGGTTTCCCGAGCCTCCGTTGACTTCAGGAGAAGTATGATAGGGAAGCTCTTCAACCCACGGGGACCCTGAGAGATATGAAGGGTGTCCCTGTCCTGATGTTAGACTGATGTCTGGGCTCATCTTGGGGTCTGGTAGAGCCCAGAACAGGGCCCCAGAGTAGGACACTTGGGCATACCTGGGTAGATAGGAGAAAGTCCAAACCCAGGTCTTGCTGCCACTCCTGCAAGTGAGACTTTGGGTTGGTGATGACCGGTGGCAGGCCATGCTGTGGCCTTATCACCTGGTCTTGACGTCTGGTACCAGCACCTTCCCACTGCTGTAGCCTACTGAAGCCACGTTCTTTGCGGGGTGTTTGTGGGTAGCGTACATGCTCTACCTTTTATTTTGAGGCGAGGTCTCTCACTAAATCTTTTGTTTACTAATTTGGCAAAATGAGCTGGGACCGCAAACCCCAGGGATCCTCGAGTCTCCTCTCCAGTTTGCCAATTTTACCTATGTGTTGGGGGTTTGAACTCAGGTCTTTATACTTGCATGATAAATGCTTCACTAACTGAGCCATGTCCCCAAGCCTTGAAGTCCCTCTCTTAATTAAACATGTCTCAGTCTCATATGTCTGTGGTTTATGCTCTAAGCTTGGCTGGCACTATCCTCAACTTGGGGGGCGGTATTCCTCCCATAGTTGTCTTCTGTCCTGGAGTGGTTTTTCCATCTATAGACCTCATGTGAATTCAGTTCCCAGACCCCCATTGTTTGTCCCCTAGAGCCAGGCACATCGGAGAGCAACATCAGAGTTGGCCGTACCTCCGCCTGGGAATGGCCTGGCTCCTAGGACACCTCCAAGGCCAGCAGCACCTGGGGAGAGGACAGAGGGGTGTCAGAATGGACACGGCAGTGCTGCTCACATTCTGGACAAGACCTTCAGGGGCACCCTGAGCTGGGCAGATGTGGGTCATGGTGATGGAGGCACAAGCCTTTTGGAGAGGGGGAGGCCAGAGGGGAAACTCACCATATTTGGCAGCCTTAGCAGCTGCAGCAGGGGACACACCTGGAGGAAGCAGACACAGGAGAGCTCAGGAAAGCCACCTCTCTTCCCCACTCCAGCCCGCTTGGTTGATCAGTATCTGCTCCTGACTTGTCCACCCACATCCATTATCCCTTCTTCACACATCCATATTTATAACAGCCCTACTTCCTGTGTTGCTAGAGACGGACTCCAGGATCTAATGCATACTATGCAAAGAGACTACTCATTACCATTCAGTAATGCTTCTAGGCAGGGGCTCTACCACTGAGCCATGCCCCCAGCCCTTCCCTGGGGGATTCTAGGCAGGGGCTCTACCACTGAGCCACGCCCCCAGCCCCTCACTGGGGGATTCTAGGCAAGGGCTCTACCATTGAGCCATGCCCTCAGTCCCTCACTGGGAGATTCTAGGCAGGGGCTCTACTACTGAGCCACACCCCCAGCCCCTCACTGGGGGATTCTAGGCAGGGGCTCTACCAATGAGCTATCTCCCCAGACATTAAGTTGCTATTATATGTCTGGTCTTGAGGAGCACAGCATACAGGCTGGTTTAGGTAGGAGGACACAATGGCAGAGAGAGGAGAAAGAGAAACGCACATCCACCATGATGGTAGAGACTTTAGGGAAGTAATTTCTCTCCAGTCTTTGAGTTTTCTTGTCTGAGAAATGGGTCTGACTGTAGTATGCTAGTGAGCCCTCACCTGCTGTATTGGTTGAAGGAGAGAGGGGAAGATAGCTTTTGCTACCTCTATGTCAGTGGACAGTCCGGTTGCTGCTTGCTTAAGCTTTCAGACATGGTCTAATGTGTCCTAGGCTGACCTTACACTCACCAGGTTAGCCTTCAACTCATGATCCTCCTGCCTTAGCTTCCTGAGTACTGGGATGATAGTGTGCTTGCCTTCATATCTGGCTTTGGTATGCCTCTTTCTCCTTCTCATAGACCTCACTCACTCCTTACCTCCAAGGCCTACAGCACCAGGGATCGCTCCACCAGCCCCCAGTCCACCAGCTCCCAGTCCTCCGGCCCCCAGTCCACCGGCCCCCAGTCCTCCGGCTCCCAGTCCACCGGCCCCGAGTCCTCCGGCTCCACCAAGGCCTGAGAGGATGGAGACCCATGCATTACACACAGTGTTAGAAGACTCTCATTAAAACCCTGAGCTCCCATATCATTTCCAGGATACCCAATGACTAGGAAGTGGCTAGGCCCCGGGGGCTCAGGGATGGACCAGGGAAGCTGAACTCTTGCTTACCGTACTGGGCAGCCTTAGCGGCAGCTTTGGCAGCAGCGGCAGCAGCAGGTGCACCTCCTGGGAACACAAGGGGCTCAAGGAGGGACTGTATTGGTTAGTCTCCATTCCCAGACAACCCATTGTTGGGATAGCAAAAATATACCTGCTACTCCACCAGGAACACCACCGAGTCCTCCAGGCCCACCGAGTCCTCCAGGCCCACCAAGTCCTCCAGGCCCACCAAGTCCTCCAGGCCCTCCAAGGCCACCTGCTGCTCCTGTGGAGAGAGGACCAAGGGACATACGTTAGCTGTTTGAAGACCAGATCACTTATAGCCCCCGTTGGCTTTGGGTTTTCTACATGGCTGAGGATGGCTTTGAACTCTTGACCTTCCTGCTTCTACCTCCCAAGTGCTGAGATTTATAGGCGTATGCTATATCTATGTCTGGAACTTTGTTCTTTTGACTCTTGGGTTTTTTTTTTGTTTGTTTGTTTTTGTTTTTGTTTTTTGTTTTGTGTTTCTTTCTCCAAGACAGAGTTTCTCTGTGTAGCCCTGGCTATCCTAAACTCAATCTATAGACCAGGCTGGCCTTGAACTCTGAGATCTACCTACTTCTGCCTCCTCAATGTTGGGATTAAAGGCATGCACCATCACTACCAGCTACTTTTTCCTTTCTCTAAGATTTATTTATTTTATGTATATGAGTACACTGTAGCTGTCTTCAGACACACCAGAAGAGGGCATCGAATCCCATTACAGATGGTTGTGAGCCACCATGCAGTTGCTGGGATTTGAACTCAGGACTTCTGGAGTCAGAGCTGGACTTTAGAGCAGTCAGTGCTCTAAACCACCAGGCCATCTCTCCAGCCCCTACTTTTTTTCTTTTCTTTTCCTTTTATTCTAGTGAGATAGTCTCACTAAGTTGCTGAGACTGACCTAGAACTCATGACCTATTGGTTCCATTTCAGCTTCCTGACTGCTAGAATGACCTTCAGACCCCTATTTTTCAAAGATGTGTTCATACCCTGGGAGCATAAGGCAGAAATGCAACCTAGGCCTGTGGGATTCTAGGGAAGTCCTCTACCAGTGAATCACATGCCCAGCCCCTCACTGGGGGATTCTAGGCAGGTGCTCTACCACTAAGCCACGCCCCCAGCCTCTCACTGGGGGATTCTAGGCAGGGGCTCTACCACTAAGCCACGCCCCCAGCCCCTCACTGGGGGATTCTAGGCAGGGGCTCTACCACTAAGCCACGCCCCCAGCCCCTCACTGGGGGTTCTAAGCAGATGCTCTACCACTAAGCCACGCCCCCAGCCCATCACTGGGGGATTCTAGGCAGGGGCTCTACCACTGAGCCACGCCCCAGCCCCATCACTGGGGGATTCTAGGCAGGAGCTCTATCACTGAGCCACGCCCCCAACCCCTCACTGGGGGATTCTAGGTAAGCTCTCTACCACTAAGCCACGCCCCCAGCCCCTCACTGGGGGATTCTAGGCAGGGGCTCTACCACTAAGCCACGCCCCCAGCCCATCACTGGGGTTTCCTGTTAGGCACTCATCTCTTTTTTATTGTTTTGTTTTTTTTGTTTTTGTTTTTTTCTGAGACAGGCTCTCGACGTTTAGGACATGCTACCTTTGAACCTGAGATTCTCCTGCCTCAGCCTTGGAAAAGCTGGCCTCACAGGTGTGGTCTGCCATGCCAGGCAGTCACACCAGTTTTGCAGGTGAGAAGGTTGGGGCAAAGGAGGGGTTAAACAGAATGCAGTGCTCAAGGTCCTAAGGGCAGGAAAGGACCCAGGAGATCCTTAGTGTGTTTCCCTGGTAAAGTCTGTTGTCTAGGGCCAAGAGCAGCTGGCAAGGAACCTGAGAGGAAGCTGTGGGTGACCAGGGGCTGCGTGCGTGTGTGTGTGTGTGTGTGTGTGTGTGTGTGTGTGTGTGTGTGTGTGTGTGTGTCTGCGCGCGCGCGCATAGCTGAGGAATGGGATTTTCCGAGGTGGAAACTGGCCTCAAGTAGACAAACTGTGGCCAGTTGGCGCATCCCTGGCAGAGGCCCCCCTGCCTGGCTCTTTAGGAGGCCAGGAATGTGGGGGTCACAGACAGTGTGGGTCTGGCCAGAGTGCCAAGTGGCAAGGCAGGCGGGTCTGCCACGTCCTCCAGGCGGGTGTGGATTGGGCAAAGTCATGCTGACAGGACAGGAGGGAGGAGGCCCCGGGGAGGCCTCCACGAAGAATATCCACAGCCCCACAAGCTCCTTGGCCAACAGGCGGAGTGGAGTGGAGGCTGAAGGTGCCCAGCCTCGTAGGCCCAACATCCCTGTGTTCCACGGACACTGTCAGGGTCGGAGTGAAGCTTGGAGACATGAGTTGTCATGGGTGAGACAGGGTTGGCTTTGGACTCTCCCTGTAGCCGAGGGTAGCCTCCTCCTTCCACTTTCCAAGAGCTGGGATGATAAGTGTGTTCTACCGCATCCGGCACAGCAGGTGTGTTTGGCTGCCACGGTGGTTAGTAGGCAGGTGGTAGGACTATGGCGGCCATTCAGATGTCCTTCAGAATGACCGCTCAGCCCTACCTACACTGCCAAGGCTGGTGGGGTGACCAGGGGACCAGTTGGTGTGCGGCACTCACCGTATTTAGCAGCTTTGGATGCAGCCAGGGATCCAGGAACTGTAGAAAAAGGGGAAGAGAGGTCCAGCTGCTGAGCTCAGGACCTGGCGTGCTGCTGCCTCTTCCAGGAAGCCCACCCTGACTTCTTCTGCCTAGATCATGCGTTTTAAAGCCCTGAAACTCTATGGCACTCCAGACACGGGGGTTCTACTTGTGTTCTTCGGTATTTAACCCTGACATTGTTCACCTGGGACTCCCTGAGGGCTGACCTGTGCTTGTCCCTTTTTATAAAGAATGATTTATTGATTTGGTAAGAGGGCATCAGATCCCATTACAGACGGTTGTAAGCCACCATGCGGTTGCTGGGATTTGAACTCAGGACCTCTGGAAGAGCAGTCAGTGCTCCTAACCACTGAGCCATCTCTCCAGCCGGCTTGTCCCTTCTTATACCCTCTAGGCCCAGGGTAACCTGCCTGTGACTGGGCACAGAGTAAGGCTCAGCAGTCACATGATGAAGAACTGGGGTCCCTATTGGCGTCCTTGTCCTAGAGCAATTATAGAATGGTGACAGACTGGCCCGGAGGATGCTGGGTAGGGATGGCGTCCTGGGAGGAGGTGGATCCTCTTTCTTTGAGTTCAAGGGCACTTTCTACTGAATTCTAGGGTTTTTCCTTACCTGCTCCAGCTCCAAATCCAGGGACACCAGCACCAGCCCCAAATCCACCAGCACCGGCCCCAAATCCGGGGACACCAGCACCAACCCCAAGTCCAGGGACACCGGCCCCAAGCCCAGCAGCAGCCCCTGTAGAGAGAGAGGACAGTAGTAAATGGTAAATGGTTTTATATATATATATATATGTATATATATATAATATATGTATATTATATGCAATGTTGCCCCTGGGGAGGTGCCCTACTCAGGAGATGATTCAGGCCTCCAAGGGAGCAGCAGGCTTCTCCCCAGCTTAGTCCTTATCTGCAGACTTACACCAGAGTACATGTTTTTATTATTGTGTTTCTAAATTATTTTTATTTATTTTTATTTTATGTGCCTTTGTGTTTTGCCTGTATGCTTGTCTGTTTGAGTGTCAGATCTTGGAGTTATAGACAGTTGAGAGCTGCTATGTACATTCTGGGAATTGAACCCAGGTCAATTCTGGAAGAGCAGTCAGGGCTTTTAACCCTTGAGTCATGTCTCCAGCCCCAGCTGTTATTGTTTTTTAATTTATTTTTATTTTATTTTATTTTATTTTATTTTTTTTGAGATAAGGTCTCATTATGTTGCCTTGGCTGGCCTGAAATTATATATAGACCAGGCTGGCATTGAACTCACAGAGATCTGCCTACCTCTGCCTCTCAAGTGCTGGAATTAGAGGTGTGCACTACCACTCCTAGCTCTTGGAGAAACTCTATTTAATTTCCACTCCTGCCTAGGTCTCATGTACCAAGGTTGGACTTGAACTGAAGGTGCTCTTGGATTTCTGGTTCTGTTGTATCTATCTTACAAGCCTTGGGATGGGATTAGAGGCATGCACCACCATGCCTGGTTTGGGCAGTACTGGGGATGGAAGCCAGGGGAGTCATGCATGCTAGGTCAGCACTCTACCACCTGAACCATGTCCTCACCCTGAACCTCTTACATTCTCCTAGTGACCTTCTGTGTGTAGCCATGCCGTTGACCCTACACTTCATATATAAGTTAAAGGAAGTCGGAAGTCACTCAGCTATCTTGGGAACCAAGAGGTGAAGCCAGGCCTCCCTCTTGCTGAGTCTGTACTTCTGAGCCCTCTGCTAGATGCCACAGGGGACCTAAGGACGGTAAGGATGGATCCGAGAGGTTGTTTCCTGTGGCTGCGCTGGGGTTGTGTGCCCTGACTGGGTGGGTGGGGACAGCAGAGAGAAATCACAGTGCACTCACTGTACTGGGCTTTGGCAGCCGCCTTAGCAGCAGATTTGGCAGCAGCTGGTGTCCCTGCTCCTGAAGAGAGAGGAAGAACATTCAAAATGGCACCCATGGGGGCTCCGGGGAACCCCCAGACCCACCCACCCACCATAGCTCACCTCCAAGATCACCAGGTACAAGGCCGGTGCCAGGACCAGTTCCAATACCAGTAACACCACCAGGGCCAACTCCACCGGGAAGCCCACCAACTCCACCGGGAACGCCACCAACACCAGGGCCCAAACCTAAAAGAAAAGGAATAGTTCATCTATAACCAAGACCCAAACAAAGAGGGCAGGAGCTGTTGAAAAGAGTCTTCAGTTGGGTCAGGAACTGTGGGTTCTCTTCCCAGTCCTGGTAAAGACTTGCTGTGTGATCTTGGGGCAGATACTTCCCCTTGCTGGGCCTCTTTTTGCTCCTATTTAATAAGAGTCAGGTGTAAATCCAGTAATTTGTAACCTTTCGAGGGACAGGGATACGTTGGAGGCTTGCTTGAGGATGATGGAAAACAAGCAGTTTTGTTCTTTGTTGTTTGTTTTACTGTTTTCCCTTTTAGTATTAGCGAATAAATGGGAGGCCTTGAACATACTAGCTAAGTGCTCTACCACTGAGCCACGCCCCCAGCCCCTCACTGGGGGATTCTAGGCAGGGGCTCTACCACTGAGCCACGCCCCCAGCCCCTCACTGGGGGATTCTAGGCAGGGGCTCTACCACTGAGCCACGCCCCCAGCCCCTCAGTGGAGGATTCTAGGCAGGTACTCTACCACTGAGCCACGCCCCCAGCCCCCTCATTGGGGGATTCTAGGCAGGGGCTCTACCACTGAGCCACACCCCCAGCCTGTCATTGGAGGATTCTAGGCAGGTGCTCTACCTCTGAGCCACACTTTCAGTACCCTCACAGGGGGATTCTAAGCAGGCGTTACGCTGCTGCTGCTGAAAAGGTCCATTACTATTATTATTATTATTATTATTATTATTATTATTATTATTATTGTTATTATTATTATTGTCGTTGTTATTATTTATTTATTTATTTTACTTTGAGACAGGGTCTCACTAAATTTCTCAGCCTGGCCTTGAACTTTCAATGCCCTTGCCTTAGCTCCTTGAATAGCTGGGATTACATGCCAGGACCACTAGGCCTGGCTCCCAAATTTAATAAGGCCAAGTCTCCACCTGCCCCCACCCCCAGCCTATGATGAGACCCCAACTGAGCTCCTAGAAGTAGAGCACCTACCATTAATAATATTCAGGATTAATCACATTTAGGAAATACATACATTCTTAGGGCTATTGAGGGTGACCTAGACATCTATCAAGAAATGCAGCCCTTCAAGGGGATAAGGCTGGACTCTAGCTTAAGATTCAGAAGAGAACTCATCCTAGTTGGATTTGGGGAACCAGGAGTTTTCAGAAGTAGGTGGGGGCAGGTCATGGAGACCTTGGCAGTTCTACCCTGCTAGAGGGGAGCAGATAAACTAAAGGCTATGAGAACAGCTCATACTTAGGGCTGGGGATGTGGCTTAGATAAGTAGAGCACTCACGTGGCATGAAGAAAGCCCTGGGTTCTGTCCCCTAGTACTGCATAAACAAAGCTTGCACCACATGCCTGGAATCCCAGCACATGGAGGGTTCAAGGCCACCCTTAGCTCCTCAGCAGAAGGTATGAGAAGCCTATGGTCTGGGGTCAACGGATAGGGACAACTTACCATACTGGCCTGCTTTGGCAGCTGCCTTGGCGGCGGCGGCGGCAGCAGCTGCAGCCGCAGGGGTACCTGCTCCTATTTGGATAAAGAGAGCAGAAGATGACCCTCAACCCTCCTTTATTATTACCTATCCCTTCCAGAGCCCACCATGATTATCCCTCTCTGGGCACCATGAAGAGCGATGAGGGTGGCCTGGGTCTAGGCTTGATGCTGTTGCTGCCCCCTGCAGGGCACTTGGGCATGTCCCTGCTTGGCTTGGGCCTATGGGGATTTCAGTCCTGTCTAGGGATGCTCTTAATTAAAAACTTCCTCGTAGCACCTTTATCCCAAGCTGTCATTGGAAATGACTCCTTCCTCACCTTTGTTTTTTTTTTTTTTTTTTAAGTGCATGCCTTCACACACATGTTTACAAAAGTTTTGTCAGAGATTTAACTAAGAAAGTATTGAATATATAGATCTGTTTTGGGGAATTCTGAGAGGTTTCTTCCCACATACGAGAACAGGAATCACAACATTCATAGAGGTCCTCCATGTTTCTGATCCCACAAAGTACTTTGAGGCAGGTTCTCTCACTGAATCCAGAGCTTGCTATCTTATCTATTCTAGCTAGCCAGTTAGGTCTGGGGAGTCCCTGTCTCTACCACCCATATCTTTTTTTTTTTTTTTTTTTTTTTTTGGAGCTGGGGACCAACCCAGGGCCTTGCGCTTGTTAGGCAAGTGCTCTACCACTGAGCTAAATCCCCAACCCCTACCACCCATATCTTAACAGTACAGGCAGGCTACCATGTCCACTGGCTTTTATGTAGATCCTGGGGATTCAACCTCTGGCCACTAAACTTACTGTAATGCAAATGTTAGTCATCTCCCTGTATCATTTCCTCTCTCTCCTTCTAAAATATACATTAATTAATGAACCAATTTATGTATGCATTTGTGTGTGTGCATGCTTGCATGTGCCCCAGCACATATATGGGTGTTAGAAGACAACTTGTGCAAGTCATTCCTCTCATTTAAACATGTGGATTTTCAGGATTCAGTCTCGGGTCCTCAGGCTTGGCTGCAAATACCTTTACCCTCGGAGTGCCCCTTCTTTCTTTGCAATATCAGAAATGAACCTGATGTCTTTTTGCATGTTCAGCAAGTATATCACCACTTAGCCACACTCCTAGTCCTAGTTTCTTTATAAACAAAAAGTGCAGAAGGGTGGTTTTATCCTAGACGGGGAAAAGCATGCAGAAGAGAGATTGGAAAAGCCACACCTAACCTAAGTAAGAAGGGGGTCCTCGAATACCAAGGTCTTTCAATCATCTCCCTTTGACCTCTGATTGGTGGATAACAAAGTACCTAAGGCCACCTGAGTAAAGGGTCATCTGTTTGTAAGGAACTAGAAATACCCCAGAATAAACGGTAGATCACTGAACTCTGGTCATCAGGAGGCTCTCTAGAGCTGGCTGAGTCTCCCCAGGAAGTGAGAAGCTTGTCAGGGATCAGCAACCAGGCCCCTACAGAGGGCCCCTCCCCATTCAACTGATTTAGGGGAAGCTCTCCCTGTTACCCAACTCATCTCTGGTATCAGTTTTTCTATCTGTAAAATGTCAAGCCCCATGCCTCTTCTATAAGACAATACAAACCCATCTCTGGATGGGAAACATGGCTCACCTGGCACTCCACCAGTGCCCGGCACACCTGGCACTGCACCTGGCAGTGCACCTGGTACTGCACCTGGTAGTGCACCTGGTAGTGCACCTGGCAGTGCACCTGGTACTGCACCTGGCAGTGCACCTGGTACTGCACCTGGCACCAGGCCTCCGGCACCTGGAAGAGAGAAGAATGAACCCCTGCATTCACCTCATCCATCCATCCATCCATCCAACCATCCATCCATCCACCATCCACTCACCCACATGTATGTATGTATGTATGTATGTATGTATGTATGTATGTATAAATGGAGAGGGAGGTAGGAGGCAGACTTGTCTGGCACCTTCAACTCACTTTTTTGGAGTGAGCTGGCAAACAAAGTACCAGTAGTCTTAACAGCAAATTGAAATGGCGAGAGTTGAGTATGGTTTAGAAGAAAGATGGGGGTTGTGGATTTGCATTTTTGCCCACTCAGAGCCTGGATTCCACTGAGAGAAGGGCATCAGACAGGACAAAGTCACTTACCGTATTTGGCAGCTTTGGCAGCAGCAGCAGCAGCAGCAGCTTGGCTTGCACCTGCAGGAAAAAGGGAAGAGCAGGTGGGAACATGGATACGTAAGTTAAGAGGTTGGGGAGGTGGAAGGCAGTGGTCAGGCAGGTAGGGGAGTAGGTAGGTGGTTAGAAGGCTGGTTGGATGGGTGAGTGAATGGATCAGTGGACAGATAGGTAAATGGTGGATGAATGGATGCATAGATTGAAGGATAAGTATACAGACAGATAGATAAATGGATGGATACACAGATGGCTGGAGAGATGTGTGTATACATGTATGGGTAGATATATGGATGACTGGGAGATAGATGGTGTATGGATGTACGGACAAATGAGATGACGGGGTGGATGGATAAGTGGATGATTAGGCAATAGATTAAAGGGCAGGTGAATGGATAAATAGATGGATGTATGACTGGATGAAAAATATATATATGTATATATATATACACACACACAAATATATATGAATAGATTAATAGATAGACAGAAAAATGGATGGGTGGGTGTTCATTTGCCCAGAGTACTGCTGAGCAAGGATCATAGCTTTCTCAGCTCCTAAATGCTATGAAGATTGCCTCTCTTTCCCTAGCACATCAAAGCCCACATCTACTCTCCAACTCCCTGCATGACTTGAAACACCCATTTCTCTTCCCCCAACTTCCCAGAGATGAAACTAAAGTTCACGGGGATAAGATACCTCCAAGTCCAACTCCAGCTCCAACACCATAGCCAGGAAAGCCACCAGCACCAACCCCGTATGTCGGGATGCCAACTCCACCTCTGGCTCCTGTGGAAGAGAGAGGATCATGTAGAGAGTCTCTAATGATGTTAGACACGGTCTGGAAGGATGCTCACTGGTTGGGAGAAAGGATGCAGGCTTCCTTTAAGTCAGTTCCTGAGAACAGGAAACTGGGATTCCTGGGGACCCTGACCAGTCTCCTCCACGAACCCTAGTCTTTCCTGATTGCCTTCCCTGGGTATTTGGGGGGAAGCGCCCTTTTGTTATGGTGAAGTGAGTGGGTTTACTCCAACCAGGCCTTCTGTCCTTTGAAAGGACTTTGGCCAAAGCATGGACGAGTAGGGACACTCTCTAGATTGGGGATGACTTCCTGGGGTGGTCCTATCACTTAGCAACATGGCTTCTTGGTGGGAGACAATTGGAGAGACACTATCCTGGGATCTAATGGCTCTAAGTAGCTCTGCCTGGAGCTTTCCCTGGGTGAGCTGCTCTCCTCCAGGCAAGAGGATGAAGGGCTTCTTACCCTGGCCAGTGGAAGTCAGAGCAGGGATGGCCGGGTACTTACCATACTTGGCAGCTTTGGCAGCAGCTTTGGCAGCTGCAGCTGGTGACACAGCCCCTGGAGAGATCAAGGGGACACAATGCTCAGGAGAGAATGGAGGAGAGATGGTCAATGTATATCTCCCCGTCTACCTGTCTGTTACTGTGTTTTTAAAAAATATTATTATCTGTAGAGCAGTGATATCTGCTCATCTATTCATTCACCCTCTGTCACGTCTGTCTATCAATTTGCTCTCTGTCCTTAGGTGTCAATCCACCTACCCACCCACCAGCTCTCTGTCCATTTGCTGATTGATGGATGGTTAGATAAATGACTGGATGGGTGTGCAAGAAAGCAGAGGAAATAAAAACCCCACACCAGAAAACCACACACACACACACACACACACACACACACGCACACACACACACACAAAAGTGCCACTTACCTGGTCCACCCACTATGCCTGGACCTCCGATACCAGGGCCCCCAACACCTGGGATGCCAACACCTGGAATACCACCAACACCTGGAATGCCACCGACACCTGGGATCCCAACACCTGGGATTCCAGCACCTGGGACCCTAACTCCTGGTCCACCAGGCACTAAGCCTCCAGCAGCTCCTGTAGATAGAAAGAGGATTGTCCCAGACTGAGCCTTGTGGGGACCTCTGTAGGCCTCCCAGGGCAGGTATATGGGTCAGCTTTGGGGCTCACAGTCTGTATTGCGTGAAGGATTCCATGCAGATGGGTTGGTGATCCCTCTATAAGGATCCAACTCATCAGGGAGCAAGGGATGGATTAAGATGGAGCTCAAAGGGACCTCTAGTTTGGAGATGTAGCTGGAATAACATGACTGATTCTAAAGCAAAATCAAAATGTCTGCTATAGGATCCTAGATTGTGTGTGTGTGTGTATGTGTGTGTGTGTGTTGTTTGTTTTTGTTTTGCTCTTTTGTTATCATATTTTAACTTTCAGTACTGGGAATTGAAACCAGGACTTTGCATACACCACCACTCTACCCCTGAGTCATACCCTAGTCCCCAACTAGGGGATTCTAGGCAGGGGCTCTACCTCTGAGCCACGCCCCCAGCCCCTCACTGGGGGATTCTAGGCAGGTGCTCTACCCTGAGCCATGCCCCCAGCCCCTCACTGGGGGATTCTAGGCTGGGGCTCTCCCACTGAGCCACGCCCCCAGCCCCTAACTGGGGGATTCTAGGCATGGGCTCTACCACTGAGCCACACCCCCAACCCCTCACTGGGGGATTCTAGGCAGGTGCTCTAACACTGAGCCACGCCCCCAGTCTCTCACTGGGGGATTCTAGGCAGGTGCTCTAACACTGAGCCACGCCCCCAGCATCCCTTCCCCTGCAAACTCCATGCAGAGTGGGAGATGCCTTTGAGATACGGTGACCAGTATGGACAAAAGCCTCCTTCTGGGGGAGGTCAGAGATGCCCCTAGAGGAGCAGAGACCATCCTCGTAGATCTCCAGTGTTCATGCAGAGCCCCAAGCCTTCCGTTTCTTGGTGGGAGGGGGGGCACTCACCGTACTTAGCAGCCTTAGCGGCAGCCTTTGCAGCAGCAGCTGCTGCGGGAGTTCCAGCGCCTGGAAAGACAGGCGCAGAGGGTGAGGTGCTGCCGCTGTGGCCCCTCAAGGACACCTCCACCCTCCAGCTGGGAGAAACATTACCTGTAATGCCTCCAATCCCAGGAATTGCGCCAGCACCACCAGGAATGCCACCCCCTCCAACACCAGGGAGGACTCCAGCTCCTCCAGCACCTGCTGAGACAAGGCACCATGTGACTCTTCAGAGCGGCTTCTGAGACTAGACAGAAAAGCTGCAGAGGGGCCAGTATGCTCTGTGTGTGTGTGTGTGTGTGTGTGTGTGTGTGTGTGTGTGTGTGTGTGTGCATACGTGTGTGTGTGTGTCTGTGTGTGTGTGTGTACGTATGTGTGTGTGTCTGTGTGTGTGTGCATACGTGTGTGTCTGTGTGTGTCTGTGTGTGTGTGTGCATACGTATGTGTGTGTGTGTGTGTCTGTGTGTGTGTGTGTGTGTCTGTGTGTGAGTATACTTGTGTATGTATATGTGTGCCAAGACCAGATGTTAACCTTTCCTCAGGAACTTTTTCCCCCTTTCCCTTTCTTACATGTATGTACATGTATGTGTGTATGCATGCTTTCCCATGCATGTGGGAGCACATGCATATGGGTGTTTGTGCATCTGTATGGACATGCATGCGGAGGGCTAAGGTTGATGTTGTGGAGCTGTCCTTGATGCACTCTTACTTTATTTACTGAGGCAGGGTCTCTCAATCAAAAGGGCTACTCTTACTAGCCAGCTTGAATCTGAGGAATTCCCTCCGTCTCTGCCTTCCAAGGGGAACCCGAACTCTGATCCTCCTGGTCGCTAAGCAAGCACTGTATCCACTGAGCCACCTCCCCAGACTCAATCTTGATTTCTGAGACTAGATCTCTCACTTTTACTTGGACCATGTGTGCCAGCTAGCCTGGCTGGCCAGTGAGTCGTGGGTATCTATCTGTCTCTACCACCCAAGCCCTGTGATTATCAATGTGTTAACTTGCTTCCCTTTTTAATGTGGATTATGGGGCTTGGGACTCAGGTTCTCCTGCCTGTGTAGCAAGCACCATACTGAGTTGTCTCCCTAGGCCCCTTACCATCTGCTGTTTTGTGAGACAGGGTCTCAGTTAGGTGGTTCAGGCTGGCCTTGAACCATCTATCAATCCTGCTACCTCGGCTTCCCGGTGGGATGCTGGCTTTTTACTCACGATCCTCTTACCCAGGAACAAGCCTCAGTCTCTCCAGCTGGGCTTGTTTGGGGATGGTTCCTGCCCCCGAAGTCTTGGGTTTGTCCCCAAAGTGTCCATTTCAACTTGCTCATTAAGGGAGTCCGATGTTCGCAGACAAATCCCTTTCTAATCACCGCTACATACTGACAAACCACAAGCTCCATTCCTTGGGCCAGAGGGGCCCCCAAAGGAATGCTGAAGGCTTCCTTTCCCTGTGTTCCGAAGGCTCAGCCAAGTTCATAATCCAAGTGTCTGGCTGCCCGGTTCTGGCAGCCCTGTCTTCAGGCTCTCCCATATCCCAGCTATTCCCACCAATCCTGGTCTGCCAAGGGGCCTCTGGGCCTGGAGAAAAGCCCGGGGGCCTCCACAGGGCAGGGTCAGCTTCTCCTCTAACTTCTGCCCCTTAGCTAGTAGGGTCTTCTGTCCCCTCCTGACTTGGAAATAGGAAGGCCTTCTGGGTGGAGAAACTTTAGCCTAGCGAGCTGACCTCCAGCACACCATAGCCAGAGCTATGCTCTCCAAGGGACCGTGGGTCTGGGGAGGGGTTACATTTTTTTGTAGTTATATGTGAAATGGATGCACACCATTAAAATGCTTATATAGGTGCTGTCTATATTTCTTTCTCTAATGGCTACAGTACCCTTTATGAGTGGATGCCTCCTTCCTGTTTTGTTTCTGTTTTGAGACAGGGTCTCATGTAGCCCAGGGTAGCCTCACATCTGCTATGTAGCAGAGGGAGTCTTCAAAAATTCCAACCACCTCCTAAATGCTGCGTCCTCACAGCCAGTGCTCTTCGTGCCTGGCCCACAGGACGACAACCCTCTTGTATGCTAAGGTCTTGAATGACAGGTCACACTCTCCAGTTAGCTTCTCTCGTTTTCCCCTCGGAGAGATAATGACTCTGTCTTGTCCACATCCCCTGAGATAGGTGGGTGGAGAAAGGGGCGTTGGATGGAGGGGAGGAAGGATGGGGGGAGGGATAGAAGGAGGCATAGATTGGGGAGTGGGTGCAAGATGGAAACTGGCCCGGGGAGAGGTCTGAATGGAGAGATGGGCACATGTGTGCAGATCAGGGAGGAATATGTGTGGGAGGAAGGGGTAGGGCGGGTGGATGGATAGGAGATGGATGTGGGGAAGAAGGAAGAGATAGAAAGATGAGTGGATGGATGGATTAAAGGAAGGAGGTTGACAGAGGTAGTGAGGGAAGAATAGGGGAGGGAGGGAAGGAAGGAGGGAAGGAAGAACGTGTGAAGGGACGGATGCAGAGAAGTCTGTGTGATGGACATACGGATAAGGGATGGATGCTGGAAGGGAGAGGTGGAGGAACGGATGCGTGGATCAATGGAGGGTGGAATGGGGGAAGGAGGGAAGTGTAGAGGGACGGATAGAGAGGAGGAGGGGTGAATGGATAGAGAAGATGGAGGGACAGAGGGGTTGATGGCTGGGTAGGCTATGGATAGATAGAGTGAGGAAGGGAGTTATGGAGGGATAGGTAGGTGGATAGAGGAAAGGGGGAGGGAGAGCTACATTTATGGGTCCTGTTGAAAAGGGGATAAGGGGACACAGGAACTACCTGGCTTGTTTTTCTAACCATCACAGGACAGCAAGGGTTCCCAGCACACTCACCATACTTCGCTGCTTTAGCTGCTGCCACTGCTGCCTGGGACCCGACCCCTGGAAGAGGGGAGGTGAGGGGACACTAAAGATGGTGCTGGTGTCCAGGTATCCCCAGAGTGCTGTGCTCCCAGCCTCACAGACACTCAGATGTAGCTGTCATAGCTAGTAAAGGCCAAAGAGCTGCCCCAACCCAGCTCAGAGTTTAGGCTTGGACCAAGGTCTTCATGCAGGGTGGTTAGCTGGGGGTTTGGACAGTCCCTGGGGATGGGGGACACTGGTGTCCCTTTGGCTGGGAGCAGGTGAGATTTTCTTTCCCCTTACCTGTCCCCGTTGGGTAGCCAGCTTTGCCCCCTGCACCAGCCACTCCTGTAAAGACACTTTGGTTGTCACTCACATAGATCTTGCCACTTTGCTGCCCCTGTCCCACTTGTCCCAAGTCTCCCCTGTCACCTCCAACAAAACTGTACACAGGTACAAGCATGCATAGGGGACGCCATCCCAATTTACGGATGAAGAAACTGAGGCTTAGAGAAGGAAACAATGGCTTGCTCAAGGTGTTGTGATAAGAAAGAGGGCCACAACTTAATGCTAGGTCAAATTCCCTGAGTTAGTCTTTGTCTTTGGGGGATTTTTTATTCTAGTGCCTTGCTAGGTGCTTTGTTAGCCCATGACTGGGACCTCAGCACCCTTACCAGCCCTACCTAGAAAGGATCTGAGCCCTACAAACCCATGAGGGCATCACTTACCATAGGGCAGTTTCCCATTGGTATAGGGCAGTCCATAGCCACCTATGGAGAGGATAAAGGACGGATGGATGAAGGGTTAGAGCATGGATGGATAGTTAGGGGAGAGATGGGTGAGAGGACGGGGTATGCAGGGTATATGAATCACGGAGGGATGAATCGTGTAATGGAGGGAGAGAAGGGGATGGATGGATAGATGGATTAGTAGAAGGGAAATGATAGATGAATGGAAAAGAATAGGTTGGAGGAAGTCAGGATAGAGGAGAGATAAGTGGGTACAAGGGAGAAGTGATGGATACAGAGGAATGGGTGGAGAGAAGGAGTGATGGATGGATGGATGGACAGATGGGTGGGCAGGCAGATGGATAGGTGGAAAGTGAATAGAAGGAAGGAGTGATAGACAGATGGACAGATGGATGGGCAGGCAGATGGATAGGTGGAAAGTGAATAGAAGGAAGGAGTGATGGACAGATGGATGGACAGGCAGATGGATAGGTGGAAAGTGGATAGAAGGAAGGAGTGATGAATGGATGGTTGGATGAATGGGTGATGGACAGATGGATGGAGCACTCTGTGTGTGTGTGTGTGTGTGTGTGTGTGTGTGTGTGTGTTTGCATGGATACCAGTGTACATGTGTGTATGTTTGTGCATATGTGTGTATGTATGTAAATGTGTGCATGTTTTAATGCATGTGCATATGTGTGGATACCGCTGCGTGCAGGTGGAATTCAGAAGACAGCCTTAGGTCAGTCTGCATCTTCCACTTACCTGAGGAAGACTCTCTTTGTTATTTGTTGCTGTGTGCACCAGGCTACCTGGCCCATGGCTCTCCTGTCTCTGTCCCCCCGCCCCCATCTCAGCATAGGAGTACTAGGATCACAGATACACACTACTGCACCCAGCTTTATGTGAGTTCTGGGGATTTGAACTTGTGCAGCAAGTGCTTTACCCCCTGAACCATCTCCCTCCACCCCGGTCAAACATCTTGAACCCTATCTCTAGCTTACCTGGCAGCTTTGGTGCTTTGATGGGATAACCCAGTGGGACACCAGGCTGCTGACCCCCAAAGGGCCCGACCCCTGCAAGAACAAAGACAGTAAATCAAAGTTCCAGGCCTTGGGGTGGCAGCATCTTCTCAACTCCCTGGCAGCCTTGGGAAACCTCCATATCTCTTTGTCATGGGTCAGTACATACTCCCCAGTGATAGTCAACATAGGAGGTAAGAGACACACTCCTACACTCATCTGTGCAGACCTTAGTGCACCACTGGGTATCTGGGTTCATTTTGGATTCACAATGATGGAGTTTGGGTTGGGACAGTGGTTCTTAACCTTTCAAGTGCTGTGACCCTTTAATAGAGTTCCTCATGTTGTGTAACGCCCCCACCATAAAATTATTTTGTGTTACTTCATAGCTGTAATCATGCCACGGTTATGAATTATAATATAAATAGCTGATATATAGAATAGCAGATATATAGTCACTTGACTTCCAAGGGGGTCGCGACCCACAGTTTGAGAACCATAGCGCTCATGGCCGTGGCCTTTGGGTAGAGGCCTGGGTTTTGTTTGTTTGTTTTTTAAGTTTTGGAATGTGAGTTCTGGGGATTGAGCTTAGGTCCTCATGCTTGCGTGATTAAACTCTTCAACAAGCCTTGCAAGGAGAGACATGAGGGAGATTGGGCAGGTATGGACAGGTTTTTGGGTATCTAGCCCCAGAGTGTCCTCTTAACTTTGGGAGAGCAGCTTTTACTTACCTGGGATTCCAGAAAAAGCACCACCTCCTACACCTGCAAAGACAAAGAGCTGTTGCTGTAGCCCAGCACTGAGTGGCGGGGCACAGAGCACAGGCTCCAGGCTTCCGTTGTTTATGATGGACAAGAGATCTACCATAGTGCCACGCCCCCAGCCCCTCCCTGGGGGATTCTAGGCAGCTGCTCTACCACTGAGCCACGCCCCCAGCCCCTCACTGGAGGATTCTAGGCAGGGGCTCTACCACTGAGCCACACCCCCAGTCCCTCACTGGGGAATTCTAGGCAGGGGCTCTACCACTGAGCCATGCCCCCAGCCCCTCACTGGGGGATTCTAGGCAGGGGCTCTACCACTAAGGCTCACCCTGTCCCCATTCATTCACTTAAGGGCTTCTAAGCAAGCATTCTACTACTGAGCCACACTCCTCAGTTCTTTATTTACTTTTAATTTGAAACAGTAGCCCCATAAATTGCCCAGGTTGACCTTGAACTTTCAAGCCTCCTGCCTCTGAATAGCTTGGGATTATAGGCCTATGCCACTAGGTCAGGCTTACTCTATGGGCTTTTTTTTTTTTTTTTTTTTTTTTCGGAGCTGGGGACCGAACCCAGGGCCTTGCGCTCGCCAGGCAAGCGCTCTACCACTGAGCTAAATCCCCAACCCTTCTATGGGCTTTTTGAATACCGTGCTGCCCTTCCTAGTCAGCAGGAGCAAGGCTGGGACATAAGAAGTACCTTCCTATACCTACAGAGGTTCCCTAAAGAGCTTAGAATCTTTTTTTTTTTTTGGTTCTTTTTTTCGGAGCTGGGGACCGAACCCAGGGCCTTGTGCTTCCTAGGCAAGCGCTCTACCACTGAGCTAAATCCCCAACCCCAAGAGCTTAGAATCTTATGGTATCCCTTACACTCCAGGTCAGAGGGGCCTGAAGGCAGGCAGAGGATCCTACCCTGGCCCCCAGCACAGTTGGTTATACATACCTGGAACCTTGGCCTTGACTCCTGTGCCAGTGGGAACTCCAGGGAGCACTCCCACACCAGGGAACCGAGCTCCTGAGTGGCAAAGACATGGGTGACAAGTAAGGGAAGGGAAACTCTACTTGGCACCTGCTACCAACATCAGGCCTATTGACCAATCTATTTCAGTGCTGATGGCCAATCACAGGCATGACTCACAGGGCAAGTAAAATAAGGACCAGTTTGTGGGATTTTCTTCTTTTATGTGACTCAAGCTCAGAGAATTTGAATTATTAATTAATTAATGGTGCTGCTGTGAATTGAATTTAGAGTCCCAAATATGCATCAACTCACCATTGGGGGATTCTAGGCAGGTGCTCTACCACTGAGCCACGCCCCCAGCCCCTCACTGGGGGATTCTAGGTAGGGGCTCTACCACTGAGCCACGCCCATAATGCTTTTCTTACTTTTGAGACAGAATCTGACTAAGCTACCCAGGCTAGACTTGAACCCTTGATTCATCTATCTCAGCCTTCCAAGTGCTTGTGCCACTAGGCCTGGCTGGAAAATCTGAGTTTTAATCCTAACTCAACTGAGTATGAGCTTAGCCTTGGTCGACCTTAACTGTAAGTTAAGTTATAGAGTCATTGTGGCCACACTTAGGAGACAAGGCACCTTGGATGTGTCTGATTGCAGAAGCAGGATCAGGTCTAGTTAATACTTGGATGGGAGGAAGCGTAGAGAGGCACAGCTCAGTGTGATGTGTTTCATAGTGGCTACCCTATGACTCTCTGCAGACTCTCCCTCCTCTCTTGCCTCCCCTGGGGCTTGGCTGCCTCAACCAGGAAGGAAGGGGGTGCTCTGTCAGCAAATCCCCGAATCTGGGCTTTTGGGGGATTTCAGGAACCTTGTTGGGTGGGGAGGAAGGTTCTGGCAGGGAAAGAAGTAAGGGTCAGTTCTTAGGGGGTCTTCTGTAGGGCAGACTTTCTGGGCGTGCCTACTCCTGGTGACTCAGGGCTTTTGGGAAAAAGCTGGCTACACTAGGGACTCCATCTGTCCTCGGAGGATTGGCTTTAGGCTGTGAGGAGAGTGCTGGCCTGGGGTGAGGGACTGGGCGAGGCTGGGGAAAGCTGACCTTTGTTGCCAAGGACCCAATGTCCATTAAGTTGAACTTGGACACTTAGGGAAACAGCCACTGGCCTCAGCCGGCCTCAGCTTTAGGAGGAGGGAGAGGAGAGGGTACCAGTGAGAGGGTATATCCCCAACTCCTCTCTCTGTCTCTGTCTCTGTCTCTCTCTCTCTCTCTCTCTCTCTCTGTCTCTCTCTGTCTCTCTGTCTCTGTCTCTCTGTCTCTGTCTCTCTCTCTCTCCTCATTCACTCCCTCTCTCTCTTTCTTTCTTTGTTTGTTTCTTTCTTTCTCCTTTGTTTCTTTCTTTGTTTTTCTTTGTTTCTTTCTTTTTTTCTCCTTTGTTTCTTTCTTTCTTTGTTTCTTTCTTTGTTTGTTTCTTTCTTTCTAAGACAGAGGTTTCATGTAGTTTAGGCTGGCCTAAAACTTGTTAAATAGCCAAGGATGACCCTGAACTCCGGATCCTTCTGTCTTTACCTCCCAAGTGCTAGGTTACACGAGTGTATCCCTAAGTCTGGCTTATGAGGTGCTGGGGATGGAGCCCAGGGCTTCATGTATGCTAAATAAGTGCTCTGCCAACTGAAATACATCCCCAACCTACTCTTTAAAAAATTATTTTAATTTTATGTGTGTGGGTGTTTTGCTTGCATGTCTGTCTGTCTGTCCACTGCATGCATGCCCGGTGCTCTTAGAGGATAGACGAATTCTAGATGGTTGTGAGCCTCCACGTGGGTACTAGGAATTGAAGGAATTGAACCCAGGTCCTCCGGAAGAACAGTCTGTGTTCTTAACCACTGAGCCATCTTTTTAGCCCCACTCTGTGTGCTCGTTCTTGTTTTTTGAAATAAGGGCTCATTTTGTATCTCAGGCTGGCCTTGAGCTTAAGCTCTGTATGCCTGAGCCTTCAAAGTGCTGGGGTTAAAGGCAATGTACCACTGGGTTTATGTGATGTTGGAGATGGAACCCACGCTAGGTAGGCACTCTACCAACTGAGTTATGTCCCAGCCGGTCCTTCTTGTCCTCACCTGTTCCTGGGAGCACTCCGCCTGGGTATACACCTGGAAGACCGACACCTGCAGGCAAAAGAACAAGCAACCTTAGCAGAGGTTCTGTCACGGCACCAGACCTCGGCAACAGCTATCCTAGGCCTGGAAGCCACTGTCCCCACTGGGATGGCTAGGGATAGACAGAGCATGCCCGCAGCACTCTCTGTTCTGTGTTAGAGAGCCTGCAGCTCCTTCAGAGCACTGATTTAACTGTCTTCTGGAGCCCAGAGCCTGTTTACACAGCCTAGTCAGCCCACCTCAAGTCTAAAGGGTTCCAGATGCTTGTCTTTTCTTTAACCTGAGGTCACTTCCTAAAGAGTGCGGGGCCAAATGAGCACCAGATGGGGGAGCCTCAGGATGTTGGGCTCACCTCCAGCTCTACCGGGAACAGCTGTGGGCCGTCCTGTTCTGACTCAACATTTAAAAACCTCAGTTTCCCCATCTGTGATCCAGAGCCTGTCTGTGAGGTCTCTCTTTTTTGCTCCAAGAGCATAGAAATTTCTAGATGTCAGGTCAAGTCACTTAGCCCCTTGCTCAATCACAGGTCTGTTGCTTCAGACCCGGCATGCAGTCCTTTCATCCTCCAGTGTGTTGGAGAGGGGAGGGTTCTGACCTCCACTGACTCCTTGACTTCTGACCTCTCCCTGACTTCTAACCTCTAACCCTCCCCAGATTCTGCACTGACCAGGAACTTTCCCAGGCTTTCCTCCGGCTCCGACTCCAGCTCCAAGTTGAGGCACCACAGCACCTGAACAGAAGGGATCCTAGAGTTGAGCTTACCCAGCCCCCCTGGCCCCACCTTCACTCACTCATGGCCAGCCACCATACCTGTTGAGACTCCTAAGCCACCGATGCCACCAATACCACCGACAGCCCCAGGAACTCCGCCAACTCCAACAGCCCCAGGAACTCCACCAACGCCAACAGCCCCAGGAACTCCACCAACGCCAACACCCCCTGGAACTCCGCCAATGCCTCCAAGCCCAGCCCCTGCATAGCCAGAAGCAGGGAAGTTCAGGGTCAGACAAGAACTGTGTATTGAGGGACAGGTAGGTGTTAGGGTCCGGTCCAGTCACTAAGTCACTTCAAGATTGGGCATAATTAGCCTCCCTCATTATCTCCCCGGGGAGGAGGATTCTCTACCCCACCTCCCACTTTATCTCCTGGGTCTGGATGTCTTGGAAAGCCAGAGGGCCACTCACCAGCTTTGGCTGCGGCTTTATAAGCTGCTGCAGCCCCTGCTCCTCCCCCAGGCACCAGAACACCACCTGGCCTTGAAGCATAGGAGAGACCTGAGGAGGAGAGTGTATGTGTAGTGCTGAACTGCCATGCTCGGTGGGATTTGCTGAGCCTTAGCCCAGCCTGGACCCCTTCACTCAGGAAGGGCAGTCGAGATTCTGTGTCCTCCGAAGGTGTTTATTGTCACATGCTGGCCCCTGCTCACCAGGATGGGAACATGGGTTAGAGCAGTGGCTCTCAACTTGTGGGTCTCGGCCCCTTTCCGGGGGAGGGGGGAGGGGGTTGAACAACCCTTTCAATAGGGATTACCAAAGACATCGGAAAACCTGGATCATTACGTTACGATTCACAACAGCAGCAAAATTACAGTTCTGAAGTAGCGATGGAAATGATTTTATGGTTGGGGGGGGCGGGTCACCACACCATGAGGAACTGTATTAAAGGCTCACAGCGTTAGGAAGGTTGAGAACCACTGCGTTTGTGTATGCCTAACAAAACTATTCAGCCTGACAGAACTACGTGAATCTTTTAGTTTTTGAGACAAAGTCTGGATCTATACAGGCTGGGCTGGAAATCACTATGGAGCTGAGGCTAACCTTGAACCCCTTCTTCTTCTACCTACCGAGTAGTGGGTTCCCAGGCACTTCAGTGCTGGGGATGGAAGCCAGAAGAGGCAGGTTTTTATATCAGTATCTATACCTACACCTATACCTATATATATACCATCTATACCTATATCTATATCTGCATATGTATGTATATATGCATGCATGCATTTGAGACACAGTCTCGCTATAAAACTTTAGCTGAACTGAAACTCGCTATGCAGACCAGGTGGACCTTGAACTCACAGAGCTCTCTCTGCCTCTTCTCCTGAGTGCTAAGATGGTATCCACTCCCATGCCCAGCCTCAACATTTCGTCTTTTGAGACAAAGTCTATATGGCCAGGTTGGTCTGGAACTTCCTAGGTAGCCCAGGTTGGCCTCGAACCTCATATTTTTATGCCTTACACCCAGACACTGGTATTCCAGGCATGGACCACCACCACTTATGGTTCCCAAATGGCACCTGTGCCTTTTCTGGTGGTCAGATCCACTCCCAGGTGCGCCCCTGAGAGATGTTTTTATCTCGACTCATCTCTCTTTTACAACTGTCCCCTGGGTAGCTTCTTAGGGACAGCTGACAGTGGTGTCATCCTTCACTCATGTCGTCACCAACACTTGGCTTAAACGCTGGGCCCTGCCTGTTGTTTATCCCAGGCAGATACCCTAGGCTGGGCTTAGCAGCTGACACCGTGCTCAGGGGTTCATACTAACCTGCCCCGGGGCCAGCACCCCCAAGTCCTCCAGGACCTGTTGAAAGAGAGAGAGACAAAGAGAAAGAGGTGTGTGGGTTTCCTGTCTGGGCTCTTTCTGAGAAGGGCGTCATCAGAAGTGAGAGCCTAGGCTGCCCCACTCTGTCTTCGGTACTGCGGTGGAGAGCATATGACCCTGGTAAATCTGCAGCCACCAGATAAATCCTCTAGGCAGAGCTGACATAGTTGCCTCTAACAAGAACGCTTAGCCTGTGTCTCCCAGGAGGCCTGGCAGCTGCCAGCGCCCAGTTGGCTTTCTGTAATGGCAGACGTTATCTGCAGGCAAGCCCTCATTCCTCCCAGGCCAGCCTTGCTCCTCAGTAGCTATCACCCTAGGCATCTTCTCTGTCCTGATGCAAACCCCTCCCCTCCCCCTCCCTTTGTAAGTGTCCACCCCTGCTCCACTGGTCCTGCTTTTTGTTTTCTGAGACAGCGTCTCATGTAGCCCAGGCTTGACTCAAACCCACTGTGTGTATGAGGGTGATCTTGACCTTCTGATCCTCCAGCCTGTGCTTCCCAAATGCTGGGATTCCAACATTACCAGAAAGTCTCGTTTACATGGGACTGGGGCTGGAACTAAGGGCTTCATGCATGCTAGGTAAGGGATCTATGAACTGCGTCACCTCTACCGCCCTGAACCTCCTTTCTGTACAACGTCTACCTTCCCTTCTGTCGGGAATCCTTGCTAAGACCCATGGGGAGCCAAATGGGTCCCTCTGGCTCTCTTCTTTCCACATCTGGGGCGGATCATCCCTTCTCCTCCTCCAGGAGACATTCCATGTCCTCGGCCTTGACCGATGGGCCCAGTTAGGTTGGAGTTTTGGAGGTTTGCCTTGGCAGGTTTGTTTCCAATTATGGGAAAAATATCTTGCCAGCACCAGCGCTGGCTGTGGGGTCTAGAGTTGTAGGGCAAAGTCCTCTCAGGGATCCCACAAGCATAGAGTCTGCTGAGCCCTGAGGAGGGGTTCTCCCTGGCTTTCCCTGGATATCATCTTCCTTATGACCAACCTGCCCGACTCATCCTCTGTGTGAGGGCGGAGCATGTAGCCCCGGACATACATCAGTCGCCAAGAGTGCGCCAAAGTCTTGGGTTCCATCCCCAGTACCGTAGTGCATATGTATTCAAGATGGAGGGGACTGAGGCTGCTTGAATTAATAAGTTCCTGGTCTCACCTCCCTGTCCCTCCAAAGTTCTGTCAATAGCTCCTTTAGAGCCAGTCCTGTTTCCTGTGCTTATAGAGGACAAGGGACATGCTCAGCTCTTCCCCGTCCAATGGAGGGGCTGAGAGACCCAGACTGGACAGGAAGTAAAGGGATGGGGTAGAGTTTGAGGGCCAGCCTGGTCTCTGCTGTTGTTTGCTTTTTATGAAGTCTTTTGGACTCACCTACTCCAAACGCTCCCAGAAGTCCGGCACCTGGAGGAGGGAGAGGGGGTTAAGAGTTGGATCACAGCTGGGAGTCCCAGGCCCTTACTAGTCTATCTGCTTCCTTTTGGAGTCAGAAAGTTCTTGTTTTGTTGCCCCTTCCCTTGGTCACCTTCCTTTCTTTGAGCCCCAGTTTCCCCATTTTTATTATTCTTTAAAAAATATCTCCCTTTAAAAAAGTTCTCTCTCTCTCTCTCTCTCTCTCTCTCTCTCTCTCTCTCTCTCTCTCTCTCTCTCTCTCTCTCTTTCACTTTTTGAGACAGGGTTTCTCTGTGTAGCCCTGGCCAGCCTGGAACTTGCTCTGTAGACCAGGCTAGACTTGAACTCAGATATCCACCTGCCTTCGCCTTCCAAGTGCTGAGATTAAAGGCATGTGTCATCATGCATGGCTATTTCTACTTTTTAAAATTATATATATTTGTGTGTGTGTGTGTGTGCATGCACACATGTGTGTGCACATGTGTATAGGCACCTACAGAGGCCAGAGGAGTCAGATCCCCTGAAGCTGAGTTCCTGGCCACTCTCAGCTGCCTGGTGTGGGTGCTGGGAACGGAACCTGGGTCCTCTGTAAGAGTAGTATGTGCTCTTGATCACTGAGCCATTTCTCTAGTCAAATGAAAAAAAATTATAGAGTTATATTTTGTATGTACGAAGGCTTTGCCTGCATGTATGTGTGTGCACCATGTGTGTGTCTGGTGCTGGTGGTGGCCAGTAAAGGGAGTCTAATTCCCTGGAACTGGAGTTACAAGTGAACCAATCCTCCTGTGCATGCTGGGGACTGAACCCTAGTCCCCTGCAAGATCAAGTGTTCTTAATTGCTGAGCCATCTCTCCTGCCCCCTACATTGCTTTTTGAGACAGGGTTTCATGTAGCTCTCACTGGCTTTAAATTCAGTGCGAAGCTCGGTATGGCCTTGAACTCCTGGTCCTCTGGTCTTTCTCTCCTGATTGCTAAGATCACAGGCACGAGCCTCCATGCTGTCTTATGTGGTTCTGGGGATGGGATCCAGGATGGAATCTGTACGTGCTAGGAACATGTTCTACCAACCAAGCCACAAACCCAGCCTTTAAATTTTATTTCTTCTTTTTTTTATTTTTTTATTTTTGAGAAAAGGTCTAATTATGTAACCCTGGCTGGACTGCAACTCGCTAAGCAGCCCAGGCTGGCCTTGAATTTATAAACACCAGCTTGTCTCTGCCTCCCAAGTGCTAACATGTCTGGTTGTCCCTATGACTTAAGATCTCACTGAGTAATTGAGGCTGGCCTTGAACAGACTGGTGGTTTTCCTGCCTCAGTTTCCACAATATTTAATTCACTTTCTAGCCCAGGTTAATTTTAAACTTATCTGCTGGCCTCTTGAATGCTAGGGTAACAGGCTTGTGCCACTGTGCTCGGCTAATACACCCATTTATTTATAGCTTCCATGATCCCTACCTTCCTGGGGCCACTGAGCTTGCGAGCAGGTAGCACCTACTGTGTGCAACCTGCCAGGGTATCCCATGGGTACTCATCCCAGCTCCTTCCTGTGCTTGCCCATACTCCTTGTCTGCAGTGGCTGGCTGGCCTGCTGGCCTCCAGCTGGTGCTCTGGGTGTGGGCAGTGCTGGCTCCCAGCTGCCTGGTCCCCCACTGAGAGCTCAGGCAGGGAGGGGCCAGCCAGCCTGCAGCACCCACATGGAGGAATAGCTGCCAAGCCACCCACCCCCTCCCCCTGGGGATTAATTGTTCCCAAACACGATCTGTATAATGCCTGCACCCCATCCCATCCTGCCTGGGCAGGCCCGGATGTCAGGAGGTGGGGACCTTCATTGGGTTATTCATGGTGGCCTAGCCAAGCCTGTTACATCCTTCAGTCTATCCCGAGGCTAAAAGATAACCTTAGGAGCTGTACCTAGTAGAATATGCCTATCATTTTAACTACTCAAGTTGAGGCAGGAGGATCAAAATGTCAAGGCTTGTCTGGGCTATGTAGTTCAAGGTCAGCCTGGAAAAGTTAGTGAGACCCTCATTCAAAGTACGAAAAAGGATGGCTCAGTGGGCGAAGGCACTTGCCACTAAGCCCGGCAACATGAGTCCAGTTGTTGGGACCTAAATGGTGGAGGAAGAGAATCAATGCTCAGGGGGGTTGGGGATTTAGCTCAGTGGTAAAGCGCTTGCCTAGCAAGCACAAAGCCCTGGGTTCGGTCCCCAGCTCCGAAAAAAAAAAGTTAATGTTAATTATAGAGAATCAATGCTCAAAAGTTGTCCTCTGACCTCTACAGGCACACTGTGGTGCATGCATACCAGACCCATAACAAATAAATGTATAAACAATGGTTCAGTGATAGAGTGCTTGCCTAATACAGAAGCCTGAGTTCCATCCTTGGCACCACAAGGAGAATTAACAGCAAGCCATGGAGTCTCCAGGCTTTAAAAAACTCCCAACCCCTAGGACCTAGCTTGCCCACATGCCCTGTCCTCTTCCTCCCTTGCTGGCCCTGGTCCTGAAGTTTCACAACTCTCATAGGCTTCAGTGAAGGGGAATCTGCTCCTCACACATTCATTAGTAGTTGGATCATCTGTCATCAGGATTTTGTAAGAGCAGTTAGACATCTAAACTGTCCAGGAGCATGTGACTTTGCAGCCAGGGTGGCAGGCACTGGGTGGGGATGCATGTGCCACATAGAGAGCATCACACATCGGGGAGGGGCATCAATAGAACTATAATGAAGGTGTGTGTGTTTGTATGTGTGTGTGTGTGTGTGTGTGTGTGTGTGTGTGTGTGTGTGTTAGGGATGATAGAACACAGGGTTTCCAACATGCTACTCAAATGCTCTACTACTGAGCTATGCATGCTCCTGGCCACTCACTAAGGGATTGTAGGGGCTCTACCAATGAGCCACGACCCCAGCCCCTCACTGGGGGATTCTAGGCAGGGGCTCTACCACTGAGCCACGCCCCCAGCCCCTCACTGGGGGATTCTAGGCAGGGGCTGAACCACTGAGCCATGCTCCAACCCCTCATTGCAGTGGGGGAGGGGTTCTAGGGAGGAGCTCTACCATGGAGCCACGCCCCAACTCTTCGCTGGGGTATTCTGGGTAGGAGTTCTAACCTTGAACTGCACCCTCAGTATTCTTTCTACTTTTTATTCTGTGACAGGGTCTTCCTAACCATCTGAGGCTGACCTTTCTCACTCAGAACCCTCTGTCTCAGCCTTTTCAGTGGCTAAGATTACAGGTACATGCCACCAGCCCATGGCCTCTACCCGCTTCTTAACCAATAGTATTCCCTTGACAGACACCCTTGCCACCACTCAGAGCTGAGAGTGACTCCTGCTGGCAGATTCCAGTACTATTGGTAAAACAGAGCCATGATTTTTTTTTAAAACTAGAAAACTCCATGGCATGGTCTGGACCCAATTGGAAGAATTCTGGGAACAGGCAGGGAGAGCATCTGGGGTCACTGTTAGGTCCATCTTAGAGTCAAGCTCACATCTGAGTCAGAAGTCAAACGTCTAGATATACTGGTTGAGGCCTTCCATTCTAAGTGCTGCTTTTCAGGAGCCCTGAGGACTCAGGCTTTGCTATGCCTGAAGCATCGGGAGTGGTCCTGGGGCTGTGAACAGAGGGCAGTGAGCAGGAAGCTGGCACAGTGGGCCCATGCAGGACACAGGCTATTGCACTACCGTCAATCTCCTGTTGTTGGACACCTTGGGGACTCGACTCTAGCTTGTGATACCTGGGGGCTTTTGCCGCCATTAGCTCCCTTCTTTTGCCTCCCTTACCAGGCATGGCTCTGGGATTCTTGCCCTCCCCATCTCAGAGCCTTCACTCGATGGATCTTACCTGGCTTAGGCGGTTTTCCTCCAGGTCCCAGAGCTGCAGAGGGAAGAGATGGTGAAGGGCAGGGAGGAGGTGAGCCACATTTCTCCCCACTGCAGCCCCGCTTTTCTTTGGTATCAGGGTCTCAGCATAGTTCAGGCGGCCTCCAATTCACGATATTGCTAAGAATGACTTTGAACTCCTAAGCTTCTTGCTTTGACCTCCCAAGTTTCGGTATCATAGGCACATACCCACTTCCATTGCTTAGTACTTATCCATCTCTTAACCCTGCCCCCTCCCCAGTAGAAGGCGAGGGCTGCACGTGGGCCTCTTTCCTAAGGGCTAAATTTGTCCAGTTGTCCTCCTGCTTAGACATGGAGCCTCAGGGAGCCCAGCTCTCCCACTGGATTTTTGGTGGAATGGCAGTTCTCTGTTTGTTTGTTTGTTTGTTTGTTTTTTTTCTTTTCTTTTTTTTCGGAGCTGGGGACCAAACCCAGGGCCTTGCGCTTGCTAGGCAAGCGCTCTACCACTGAGCTAAATCCCCAACCCTCTCTGTTTGTTTTGTTCTAAGCCCATGTCTCACGTAGCTCAGGCTGGTCTTGAACTTGCTACGTAGTCAAGGATAACTTTGAACTCTTGGTCTCCAAGCTTCTACTTTCTACGTGCTGGGTTATAGATACACACCAATGTCTCCAGCCATTTCTCAAGGTTTTTTTTTTTTTTCTTTTTCCCTCCAGAAGAAGTTAATCTCCATCCAGAAGGAATGTTGGGGAGGAGATCGTAGAAATATAAAAGTAGGAAGGGGCCAGGAGGAAAACCAACAAGGGTAGAGGGTCCTAAAAGGGCTGCCAGTGTCTCTTTCCCAGGGGTGAAATCCGTATAAACAAGAACCCTTTGGTTGCTGAGATCTCAACATGTCTAATGATGTGTTGGGGGAGGGGTCATGGTGGTACCCAGATCCTTCCGTTGAGGAATCTAAGGTTAGTTTCTGAGCTTACCTCCTCCTCCCAGGCCTCCTCCGATACCAGCTCCTGTTGTGTGTGTTGAAAGGGAAGGAGGGAGGGAGAGAGGGAGAGAGAAAGGAAGGAAGGAAGGAAGGAAGGAAGGAAGGAAGGAAGGAAGGAAGGAGAGAGAGAGATATCAAAGATCAGCATCCTTCTATACAAGCCACACCCCTCTCCCCACTGCCAAATTCTAGTTGACTTTGGCCAAGTCAACCTCTGTGACCCTCAGTCTCCTTTTCTGTCTTACTGGCTCAACAGTCTTGTGTCTGTTTGTCCTAGGGTGGAGCTTGAGAATCTTCAGACTTCACGTTACTTATTTTTCTCCCCATTTTTCATGTGTGTGTGTCTCGTATGCATGCACATAAAAATGCATGTGTGCATGCACACCCACACATATACACATACATGTGCACATGGAGGCCCAAAGCTGATGTCTAGAATCATCCCCCATCGTTCTTCCACCTTATTCATTGAGGCAGGATGTCTCAATCAAACCCAGAGCTCACTGATGTGGCTAGTCTTGCTGGCTAGCTCGCTCAGTATGATAGGCATTCACCACAGCGCCCAGTTTGTATGATGCTGGGGATGGAACTCAGGGCTTCATACATGCTATGCAAACACTCCCCCAGCTGAACCTAGTTGTTCCGTTTCTCTTTTCTCAGTTATTTGCCTCTAGTGGATTGCCAGGAGTGGGATTAATGTTCCGAGGACTGTGAACCTTCTGGTGACAGGAATGTGTGAAGGCGCCAGGCTCCTGACAGCAGAGATTATGCTCCATCTTGTATGATATTTATGCTTTTAAGAGCTGTTCTATCAACAGCTCTCCTTAGAATGGAGACTGGGTCTTGCTATGCAGCTCAAGCTGGCTTCGAACTCTTGACTTTCTATGCCTGCCTTCACATCTAGCTCTGTAATTTGCATAATTTATTGTGTGTTTGTTTGTTTTTCGGGCAGGGTCTCACACAGCCCGGGCTGGCCTGAGCTCTCTCTATAGCCAAGGATGGACCTTGAATATCTGTCCCTTTGCCCATACCTCCTGTGTGCTAGGATTGCAAGCCTGCACCACTGTACCTGATTTATGCAGTGTTGGGGATGGGACCCAGGGTTTCACACATGCTGGGCAAACACTTTAGTAATTGAGCCACATTCTCAGACTGGTTAACTGCTTCAGAGAGTGGGCCTGACTTGCAGAAATTTAAGTGTTATAACTTCTCTGGCCCATGAAATAGCTCAGTGGGCAAAGACACTTGCTGCCAAGTCTGACAGTTTGAGTTCCTTTCCAGGACCCACATGGCGGAAGGAAGGATCTGATTCCCAGAGCTTGTCCTCTGGAGCTGGGCATGATGGTGCATGCTTTTAATTCCAGCATTCTAGAGGCAGAGGCAGAGGCAGGTGGATCTCTATGAGTTCCTAGCCAGCCAAGGATAGATATATAGTAAGACTGTCTCAACAAACAAAACAAATTAAAAAGAAAGAACTAAATAAAAATGTTGTCCTCTGACCTCCACATACAAGCCTTAAAAATACATGTAATAGGAATGTTTAAAAATAGTCTATCTCATGAACGGTCCATCTGTTATATATAGGTGCATGGAAAGTTTATGTATATTACCTGGATAATAGACTCCACCGGGAACTCCACCAGGAAGTCCGCCAGGAACTCCACCAGGCACAGCTCCTGGAACCCCTAAAAGGAGGAAAGTAGATTCTTTGGTTAGTCAGGCTTACCAAACAGGCTTTAATGAAGGTATTGATAATGATTGTGGTATTATTTGTCTATAATGTCTTTGGCCAAACAACTGTCATTTACATTTTTTTGTTCCTTCTGTGTTAGCAAGCACTCCACCACTGAGCCACGCCCCCAGCCCCTCACTGGGGGATTCTAGGCAGGGGCTCTACCACTGAGCCACGCCCCCAGTCCCTCACTGGGGGATTCTAGGCAGGGGCTCTACCACTGAGCCACGCCCCCAGCCCCTCACTGGGGGATTCTAGGCAGGAGCTCTCCCACTAGCCATGCCCCCAGCCCCTCCCTGGGGGATTCTAGGCAGGTGCCCTACCTCGTGGGGGATTCTAGAAAGACTTTCTATCAGTGAATCATGCCCCAGTTCTTGGTTTACTGAGACAAGGTCTCACTATGTAGTTCAGACTGGTCATGACCTTGTGAACATCCCCTACTCCCCACTGCACACACCAGATTCCCGAATAGCTGGGATCATGGGCATGAACCTGTCTTTGCATTTTTTCGCTCTTCTCAAAGCATCTCAATGAAGTCAGAAGGGCACAAATTCTGAATGTAGGTCCAGCACGCTTGAAATCAGGCCCAGAGAGGTTAAGGGAAGTGGCTGGGGCCACACAGCTGGATAAACAGGAAGCCTGGAATGAACCCAGGCTACTTCTCTGGGCAGGAGGTTTAACACTGTTGCAGAGAGGGGCCCCTGCCTGTGGCTGTGGCTGGTCTCTGGCCAAGGGCCTCTACTTACCTGTTTTGCCCACTGATTCTCTCAGAGCTGGGCAGCCTGGCTGGAGCCAGTTCTAAGAGGGCAGGCTGGGTCATCAGTGACACAGTTAGCAGATACAGCTTCACCCTGGCATCAGCCATTCTCACTCTGATAGGGTAGTGTGAGGAGATTTGTGTCCTAGGCCCCTGGGCAGTTTTCTTTGGGTGGGGTTCCGCTCATCTGACTTAGGGCTGTTTTGGGAGGTGCCAGGGACTGGAGGGGGTGGGAACACCAGGAATGAAAAAAATCAAATAGTTTCCCTAAGTAACGGTTCACTCCAAGCCAAGGTCACGAGTTCAGTCCCCAGGGATCAGTCAAAGCTCTCATTGGAGAATATTACAGATGCTGGCCCCGAGCTGTTGTCATGGCAACGAATAGAGAATCCTATATTGAATCGTGACCTCTAACCTCTACAAGTCACCTTGTCGCTATGGCCCAGCTCTGTCTCGCTGAAGGAAGCCTGAGAGTCACATGGTGGAGGGACATAAGGTGGGTGTGAGGCAGTCACGTAGCTTTGCAGTGATTCCGAGGAGACCTCTTAGCCAGATGTCTGTGTGTCTGGCCTCAGAGACTCAGTGACAATACACAGCTGGGCCTGCCTGGTCACTGGGCCTCGTCAGCCCAGCAGGGTTGGGAACGTCTGGCTGCCATGGGCAGATTGTACTAAAGTCCTGGCGCCACCACCTCCTGGGGTCTGTGCCCCATCCCGGCCTGACCCTCTAGAGATTGCGTGTCAGGCCCGCATGGTCTGAGCAATCTGTTCAGGGATTGGGGAACTCAGGGAGGGGTGAGTCTGCAGGAAATAACCCTTCTAGTGTTATCCCGAGCTGCTAAACACACATGGTCCCCCACGCCTTTGATGCTCCGCCTGGCTCTGGCCTCCAGCTCTGAGCTTCATGCTTACACAGAGAACCCGTGCTTTCTCCCTTCCGTCCTTTCTCCACATCCTTTCCTGCTCTCTCTGTCCTCCAGCCCAAGAGCTGTCTGCTGGGAATGACACGGTGGCTCTGAAGAGTGAGGGCACCCAGGACAGAGCCCTCTGGCTTCTGTCCTCGCTCCTCACCAGCTGCGTGATCTCAGGCAAGAAACTCAATCTCCTCCTCAGTGCCGGGATTACAGGCCTCCGCCACCCCACCAGGTTTATTCCTGTGCTGGGAATAAAACCCAGGGCTTTGTGCTTGCTAGGCACGCACCCTGCCAACGGAGTCGCAACCCCAGCCAAGCCCCCCCCCCCCGCTTCACAATGTAGGGGTGATGTTCACTGCCTCTTGTATGGGCCGCACGCATTCAAACAGAAGAGGACAGATCTAGTCACACCCGGCACAGAGAGTAATTGTCAAAAGAAAGTGCTGGTGACTTGGGTCCTGTTTTCTCTCAGTGCTTGGCTAGGGCCATGTATACAATAGGTACTTAATAAACGATGAGTGAGGGAGACAGAGGGATCGTGTCCCTCTCAAGGCCTCCGGGGACAGCTTGCTGAACCCCACTTCCTCTCTCTTGGAGTCCTGCTCTTCGATATACCCCCTGTGGCTAGGCTCCTTCCTGAGGAAGCTTCCGGTAACTAGGCTCAGTCCTGAGGAAACTGTTACCTCCCCCTGCTGTCGGCGGCCATGCTTCCTAGCCTAGTAACAGTGGTCCACCTCCACACCCAACCCAGGACGCGACAGATACTGGAATGCTGTTTTGAGGCAGAATCTCACTGTGTAGCCCAAGCTGGTTTTGAACACGAGATTCTCTAGTCTCCTCAGCCACTAAGGGTGCTGGCACGGCATGGGTACCAGCTTGAGTTTTTGATTCCTGTTTTCCACTGAGAACTGGGGAAGGCTGAGTACCTGCCGTTACCTTGGACGCCAAGCCTGACCTCTTGAGTTCAACCCCCCAGAACCCACATGGTGGAGCGGAAGAGCTCACTCCCCATAGCTGTCCTCTGACCCCGCCCCACCGCGCTACATACACAACGGATGTACAAAGAAGAGCAGACTCTGTGGCTAGGACGTGATGACACATGACCGTAATCCCAGTGCTCAGAGGTGGAGACAGGGGGATTGTGAGTTTGAGGTCATGCTGCACTTCATAGGCAGTGCAAGGCCAGCCTGGGCTACATAGAGGGAGTTCAAGGCTTTGCTGGGCTACATAGGGAGGCTCAGGCTAGCCTGTGCAATACAGCAAGCCCCTTGTCTCAAAACCATACACTGCTCATGGAGGCCTCCTCCCCAGGGTCCCCCTTCCCGCCCTCTCTCTGGGTTCCAGCAGGGTCTCCTACCGAGAACACGAGAACACGCTCACCTCCCTCCAAATCCTTCCCTTCTCCAAGGCTGTGCTGCAGACTTCCGTCCTGCCTTCTCCCCGCCCGCCCGCCACGGCTCCTCCTGCCGTCAGTGCTCAGCCGGCCACAAGCAGCTGGCTTGGAACACACTTGTGTCTTGTTTTATGTGGGTCTGGCTCATTCCTCTGGCTAGCCTGGGGCGGATCTTGTCTCTCACATGTGAGGATCATGACCTTAGACTTGTAGGGATCAGAACAGTCCTCTGGCTGGGGCTAGAACCCCCGAAAACATCCTTTAATTCCCTGCCTGTAAGCCCTCTGGAATGGGAGACTCATCAGCCCTCATTTCGTCTGTGTGGTCTCCACAGGGCTTGCTTTCTCCTGGTTGGCAGCCTATTTCTTCTCAGTCTCTCGGGTTGTTTTCTCTGTTTTGCCTTCCTCACTTCCTTTCCCTTCCCTTCCCCTCCCCTCCCCTCCTTTCCCCCAACTCTCCTCCCTGTCTCTCCTCTCCCCTCCTTTCCCCTCTTCTCCTCTAACTCCCCTCCCCTCCCCTCTCCTAACTCCTACCCTTCCCTCCTCTTGTCTTCTTTTTCCTTTGCAACACAGGGTCTTTCTTGGTAGCCCAGGCTAGCCCCTTGAACTCTCTATGTAGCTCAGGCTGGATTTGTCCTGCTAATTACAGGCCTGTATCCCCATGTCCAGTTGAACTTAACTTCTCTCTTAGGGGGAACCTCAGATATGTTCAGATTCTCTGGGGTACCCTCCCTGAGACCTCTCCCCTTCTGTCACCTGTTTATGCACCATCCGCCTCTGACAGAGCGAATCAAGCCTGAGAAACTGGGCTGAGAGGTCAGAAGTGGCGATGAGCACTGATAATCCCAGCACTTGGGAGGCACAGGCAGGGGGATTGCTGCAAGTATGAGAGGCCAATATGTCCTACATATCATGTTCTAGGCCAGCCAAAGCTATATATTTGAGACCCTAAAACAAAGGTGTGTTTTAACCTTAGAAAATTAGAGCCACGTTCAGTGGCTCACAGCTGTGATCCCAGCATTCAGGAAGTGGAAGGATCAGAAGTTCAAGGTCTCTCTCAGCTACTTAGTGATTTCGAGACCATCTAGGGCTATATGAAACCCTGTGTCAACAAAACAAAACAAACACACAAACAAAATACAAAAAGAAAGAAAAAGAAAAAAAAATCTACCTTAGGGATTGGGCATACAGCTCAGAGGTAGAAGACTTTCCTAGAGCACCAAGGCCATGGGTTCAGTCCCCAGCACCACAAGTAAACAATAATAAATAATGAAAAAAACCTCAGACAAATCAAAGACAGGAACTAATTACAAGGAAGTATCAGCCTCTTACCACGCCGTAAGAGAATATGTCACTTTACAATTTCCCCGTCTCCTGGTCATCTCAGTGGATATATTTTTATATTATATTATCATATTATCATCTCGGCAGCAGCTATCAAGTGGCTACTGTTCCCCTTGCCCCTAACGCCTGCTGATTCTTAGGGGCTGGGCCCTAAAATGTAGGAATATTTCTTTTTTTTTCAGCCAGGGAAACCAGAGTCAGCCGGATGAGGCACCTTAGCCTGGTATCTACATTGACCTTGGATTTGCTGCCAAGAGGTTCAAAGACCACAGGGAGCGGGGCCAACGGGCCCTGGCAGGGGGCTCTGCCAAGCCAGAGCTCAGAGGGGCAGCCTGGATTGAGCAGATAAAACCTCACCGAGCTGTTTGTGGCGTGCACAGAGCAGACCGCCAGGTGCTTTTCAAAAGCCACCGCGCTCCTGTGTGTGGGTGAACTGTCCCTTGCTCCAGCAAGACACGCAGAGCGGGATCAAGGGACTAAATCTTTGGCTGTGCATCAGAGGCACCTGGGGAGCTGTTAGAGCCCAACTCCCTCAATCGAGATCCTCCACAGATCAAATAAAGGAAGACCTCGTGGGTCACACACTGACCCGGGCACCGTCATGCCCATCAGGGTGGAAATCTCCTGAGATAAACCTTCAGGGAATGAACCAGGGGAGGGATATTGAAAACATTTCTGGTGTCAGGGAGAGCACTGAACTTTTATGTCTAATGTGCCCCTCCCTTAACGGTATTTTCGAAGAAGGGGGTTCATGTAGCCCAGGCTAGCCTATAACTCACTACATAGATGATACCTTAAACTCCTGATCCTCCTGTCTCTACATCTCCAAAATGCTAAGATAGGCAAAAGACAGGCATGCTGTCATGCCTGATTTTTTTTTTCTTCCAGTGACCTTATACTTTATTTTGGTTTGAGGGTGGGTGGGTGGGGGGGCATAGAGTCCCATTACATAGCAGAGGCTGCCTTGGAACTCGCTCTGTAGCACATTTCCTGAGCCGTCGTGCCTACCTAGCTCATATAATAACCCTTTTAACATAGGGGCTGAAGCAAGCCCGAATTCAAAGGAAATGCTATTATTACCCTCATCAGAGACAAGAAACGGTTACCTGTAACATGTTCCTCTTGGGGGAGACTAGGCTCCCCTAGGACCAGACAGGTGGGGGACTAGGTATACATGACCAGTGGCCAACTCCTCCCAAAACTCTGACCTGATGACTTCAGCAGACTCTGAACAGATCTTGAAAGACATCAATTCGCTTGCCTCCTACTTGACCCCAGTGACTCTGGCCACCTGGGACAGAGCTGAGATTTCTCTTCAGGGGGAATGATGGCAGTTGAATATGGAGTGATATCACCCAGGCTACAAGGGGGAGGGGTTGTTCTGTCTTTTAAGAAAGACTCCGCCCCAGGGCTATCTCTCCCCAATATTCCTGGCATCTCCCCTACTCCATTTTTTTTTTTTTTTTTTAAATTTGGACCCGGGGTAGAAAGCCAGCTGATACCAACTTCCACGGCCGGCCTTAGCCTATCTCAGGCTCTATTTCTGTACCTTTCAAGAAAGGGGCTCGTGAAGCCCAGGCTGGCCTCGAACTCCCTATACAGCTAAGCATGACCTCGAACTCCTGACCTCTCTGCTCCCATCTCCTGAGAGCCGGGACCACAGGTGTGAGCCACTGCCTCTGGTTTATGTGGTGCTAGGGATGGAATACGGAACTCTGAGCATGCTAGAGGAGTACCGTATTAGCCAAGCCAAATCTTCTTGTAGATCTCACTCTACAGCTTAGGCTGCCCCTCCAACTTGATAGCATGGTCCGTCAGGTGTGGCTTTTCATGCCTGGCTTCAGCCTCCCTATTTGTAAAGACGAACGGTTTCTTTATGTTGAAGTAGTGTAACCATCTGGGGCGGGAGGGTCAGGTGACACTGCTCTTAACTACTGGCTTGCGGCCACTGCAGGGTCCTTCTGCTGCTACCCACAACCCTCAGTCTTGTCTGAGCCCAGGAACTCCTGTCCTACAGTGGGCTTCGAGCCCCAGCAGAGGCTCTTCCCTCCCATTCAGCCTCGGACCACAGCCCTGTCCCCCCCCGCCCTGCAGCTCCTGTCCCCAGTTCAAGTTCAGGTTCCCACGACAATGAGGTCTCTTACGGAAACCAGACCCCAGCAGATGGTTCACAGGCTCACCCATCTTTCCCCACAGCCGGATGCACCTTCCGTCTGGGAGCAGTCTCCTTCCTCTCCCATAACCTAATGTGCCTGGTCAGGACACATATCAGATGGCCAAAACGATAATTTGAGGCTCAGTGTAGCCTCTGATACTCGCCATGCCCTGTTTGTCAGGAGACGGGCACTTTCCCCAGCTCACCCCCCGGCCTGTATTCCACCTTGGCAATCCCTCGTACAGGCATGGACTCACACACGCTCACACACACAGTAACATCCTACACCTGGGCCCCAGATTTCTTCAGGATTTTTTTTTTTTTTTGAGATAGCCTGATGTAGCCCAAATGGCCTCGAACTCACTACGTAGCCAACGATGCCTTGAATTCCTGATCCTCCGATGACCATGACACAGGTATGCGTCACCACGCCCACCTAGTTTACTCAGAGGTTTGAGAATGTTTAGCATGCCCTCCATCAACGGAGACGTCCTCCCTCAACTCTCTTAGTTGTTCTTGAGATGGGGTCTGGTTGGCTTTAAACTTACATGCTGGGGCTCACAGGTGTGATCCCATCAGACAACTTCACAGTTGCCTCCCTCCACCGCCATCTGTCTAGGAATGGACGTGTGAACGGACCTTCAAACCTTTCCAGACACTCTTCTTTCAGGAACATCCTTGGCCAGAAGCTCACATCGACACCTGTGCAACATGGTCTGAAACACACACACACACACACACACACACACACACACACACACACACACACACACACACACACACACGGAATCCCAACATCTCCAAGCAAAGACAAACCAAGATTGTCTCTCTCCACAGGCTGGTAGGTACACAGGTGTGCACAGGTGTGCAAACTGCCACCACCACTGGGAAAGCACTCAGGTGACTCAGACGACCAGCCTGACTGGCGGAGTGTAGCTTTGACAGGACCCCTAACACGGAGCTGGCTCCCAAGAGGAGACAGTTCCCAGGACCCTCCCTGCCTTGAAGGGGGGGAATCTGGAGGCGAAGGCTCATCCATCTCTGGGATTCCCCATCAGTCTTGCCACCTGGTGGTCGGCAGGGTCCAGAAGGTTGTGGATAGCGTGGGACCAGCGAGGGGCAGCATGGGACCGGCGAGGGGCCCCTTACCTCCAGGCTGCGCGGGATGGAGGAGGTTGAGCAAGAGGATCAGCAAGACGCCAGGCTGCGGGACTGCCGCTGTCAGACCCGCCATCTCGGGGAGGACTGCCCCAGCCTGCTCTCTGCGCCTCGTTTTATCCCCAAAGCGTAATTGCTGCCTGGTAGGCTGCTGTGAGGAAGGAGGGAGGGAGAGGGCGGGTGGGAGGAGGGCGGGAGGAGGGGGAGCTGGGGGAGGGGGCCGCGAGGGAGGGGGCAATTACGAAAGGCCAGGCTCGCAAGCCTCCTAGCCTGAATCTGCCTGGACCATGGGTCTATTTTCCTGCACACACACACACACACACACACACACACACACACACACACACACACACACTGACGGGCGCGCGTGCACTGCTTTCCCCCCCATCGCTTTCCCGCTTTCCCTCTGTAGCTGTTTGCTTGCTCCTGGCCCTGTTCCCGCCAGAAAGTGCGAGGGGGCCTTTGCCAGGACAGCCCTCTGGAGAGGAAGCCGGAGGGAGGGCCCAGGCAGCCCAGCCAAAAAATCCCAGCCCTAGCCAAGGCTGGAGTAGCCAGGTCCCCGCCCCTCAGCCTGGGCCCCAGGCCCAGTGTGGGGACACAGGCCAGCTGTCCCGCGCCTCAGCTCCCACCCTGGCCCTGCAGACACCCCGACACCCCCAAGCCTGGCTAGAGACAGACTAGCCAAAACTGGGTTGGGTAGGTTGATGGAGCTAAGGGAGCCTGCCTATAGAGTTCAAGATCTGCAGGCAGAATTGTCTGGGAGAAAAAAATCGGATGGGCATAGCATCATGGGGCATTTTAGGGACAGACTAAGGACCTTGACATACGATCTAGTTCATTGCGGTTGAGACAAGGTCTTAGCCATCTGTTTGAAGCCAGGGAAAGGGTGTTGGATAAGTCTAGGGTCTATGGTTGCAGAGACCAAGGGGCTGAGGTCAAGCGAGTGGCTTGGGAGTGAAAGCCATGTATTAAGTGTCTCCCTAGGGCTCAAAGATGATCCTTGCATAAGGTGTTGGTTGATTCTGTACGGGCCAACGGGCACAGCTTTGCACCACCCCTGAGCAAACCACGGTGTCCAACAGAGGTCATACTGGGTCCTAGGTGCCTGGTAGGGAACACGGAGGTGGGATCCCTGTCTATTAACTCAGTATTCTAGTTCACCACCTGTCCAATGCTCTCACATCTGGAAACCGATTTTCCTGGCGGCTCTGGGAAGGCTTGAGGATGCTATTCCTCTGCTGGCCAGCAGGGGGCAGCCTTTGCTGAACCAGCAGAGACAGCCCTCCAGGAAAGCTTGCAATCAGTGCCCTGGCCACCCTGTCCCTGAGCATATGGGGACCCTGGGAGGCTCTAGGGAATGTGATAGGATGGGTCAGGGGAAGATTATGTCATTCTCAGACTCCTGCATGTATGCAAGAAATGTGGTGTACTGGAGGACAGGAGAGGGAGATGGTTGTTTGCTGTATAAAGGTCATAGTTGGTTAGAGGAAAAAGTCGAGGCCATAGGTCCTGGAGCCTTTCTCCTGCAGGAGGTGATACAGAGGGATGAGTTAAAGATGTCTTGTCCAGTACAGGGTGTAGAGGAGTCTATAAAGCTGAAAGTGGCCGGGTTGGTGATGGGGTGAGAGAGCAAAGGCTGGTGGCTTAGGTAGAGCTTGGCTAAGTTTTGGATACCCTGTGTCTTTTCCCCTCCTCCTCCTCCTCCTCCTCCTCCTCCTCCTCCTCCTCCTCTCCTCTTCCTCCTCCTCCTCTTATTCCTCTTCTCTTCCTCTTCTTCTCCTCTTCTTCCTCCTCTTCTTCTTCTTCCTCCTCCTTATTCCTCTTCCTCTTCCTCTTCTTCTTCTCCTCTTCCTCCTCCCTTATTCCTCTTCCTCTTCCTCTTCTTCTTCTCCTCTTCCTCTTCCTCCTCCTCCTCGTTATCCTCCTTCTCCCCCTTCTCTCTCTCCTTCCCATCCTCTTTCATTTCCTCTCTCCTTCCATCTATTTCTTCCCTCATAATTCCTTCTATTCCTTCCTTTCTCCCCTTCCTGTCTTTCTCTTCATTGCTTCCCCCTTTCTTCCTTCCTTTCCCCTTCTGTCTCCTTTCCCCCTTTCCTCTCTTTCTTTCTTCTTCCCTCCCCTCCTGTCCCTTTTTCCCTCCTCCCATTCTTCCAACATGGTCACAGTCTTACCATATAACCCAGACTTGCCTTGGACTCCAGATTCTCCTGCTTCAGCCTCCTGAATATTGGGATGATTGGGTACCTCTGTGCCTAGCTAGTTCCAGCACTTTCTGTTGTCTGGGACAACTTCTCTGTAGGGTAGGCTTGTCTCATCCGTCAGCTGAGGCCAACCATACCTTAACTGGGAAGATGAGCACAAAGACAAAGAAAGCTTGGGCACACATTCTGCCCCAGGCCCAGCAGTGCTCTGTATCCACTTGGTACCAACAGTACCATGGCTGAAGCTGGTTCTACAATCTCTGCTCCTGTTTGTGGTGTAGCTGGCTCAACGGAGTCTCTACTGTGTCAGTCTGAGATCTTAGGCAATCTGTCCCCATCCCATGCTCTACCACCCAAGACATCACCAGAATTTTGGAAAAGGGAGACACCATAGGAGGATCATCTCAAAGCTGGTCACGTCACGCGAGCGGCTGGAGCAGGAGGGCACAGTGTTTAGTCTCATTGTGTGTGCACGTGCCATGGCATACATGTGGGGACCAGAGGACAACTTGCATGTCCCAAGTGGGTCTTGGGACTTGAACTCAGAATGTCAGGCTATTCAGGAAGCTTCCTTTCCATCCTGAGCCATCTTAATGGCTGGAGGATAGAGTGTTTGGTACCAGCCTGAGAGATATAGCAAGCTCCAGGTTAGCCTGGGCTCCCTTGCAATACCTGATCTTAAAAAGCAAAAGAGAGGTTGGGGATTTAGCTCAGTGGTAGAGCGATTGCCTAGCAAGCGCAAGGCCCTGGGTTCGGTCCCCAGCTCCGAAAAATAGAAAAGGAAAAAAAAAAAAAAAAAAAAGCAAAAGAGATGGGTATAGTGGTTCATTCTTGAAATCTCAGTGCTTGGGAGGCAGAGGCAGGAGGACCAGAAGTCCAAAGTCATCCATGTTACATAGTGAATCTAAGGCCAGCCTGGGCTACATGAGACCCTTAAAAAAAAAACCCTAAAATAAAAAACTGAACCAAAACATGAGAAACTAAAATGTGTGTGTGTGTGTGTGTGTGTGTGTGTGTGTGTGTGTGTGTGAGAGAGAGAGAGAGAGAGAGAGAGAGAGGGAGAGAGAGAGAGAGAGAGAGAGAGAGAGAGAGAGGGGGAGAGAGAGAGAGAGAGAGGGAGAGAGAGAGAGAGAGGGATAGAGAGAGGGAGAGAGAGAGAGGGGGAGAGAGATAGAGAGAGAGGGAGAGAGAGAGCGAGAGCACAAACCATCTAGATACACAGCATGTGCACAGCTTTTACGTAGTGTATTAATTTGGGGGATGCCCTGGGTGTGCAGATTACAAGATCATCAAGTCCCCAGCCCAGTCCTTGATGGGGACAGGGACTATGCCATGTTGGAGCTCCAGGTCCTGGGTGGAGGAGAGCAGGGGTGCTGTTGGGGAACTGGGCCCCACTCCTCTCGGAGTAGTGACGCGGGCAGGAACTGGCTCGCAGACTTGCAAACCACAGTCTGCTTGGAGCTTTATTAATTCCAGGACTGGGAAAGAAGCTGGAGCCAGCAGGAGAGGTTTACTGTGGGGATCCAGGAGAGGTATAGAGAGAGGACTTGCTTCAGGCTGCTGGGCAGGGCCCTGCTCCGCGCCCCAGTTTTTGGCGTCTTGAATGCAGTGTGTTAACTTGCCCCACATGTGCTACAGAGGCTCCGTGGACCTGCGAAGGGTGCACGGCTCCTGATTCTCCGCACTGCTCACCCATGCACGTTCACACAGCACCTGCACTGAGAAGGCAAAGGCGAGGAACGCCACTCACGGCTGACATCCATCCATTAGCCAGTTGCTCGAACCTTCCAAAAATCCAGCCATCCTCAGCTTGGTGCCACCTCTCTGGATAGTGAATGAGGAAATGAGGTCATTTACAAAAACTATTCTCCCAGCATGCCTGGGTGCTCCTGACCAAGATCACTGACAAACTCTGATGCTCGCTGGGTACCCAGCTCGCTGTAGGCTGAAAGGCACCCAGGAGAGTCATTTGGGCAAAGTCTACGATGGGCTCCTGCTTCTCTGATGCTCTAGCTGGAGGGACAGAGCATACAGGTTCTATGTGGCTCAAAGAACATCAGTGATTGGTGCAGAGACCCTCAGTAGCCTTTCAGGTAACTTTTAGCCGTTTTGTTTTGTTTTTTTCTTCTACTGGGCATAACATTGGTGAGGCAGACATTGTATCACTGAGCCACGCCCCCAGCCCCTCACTGGGGGATTCTAGGCAGGGGCTCTACCACTGAGCCACGCCCCAGCCCCTCACTGGGGGATTCTAGTCAGGTGCTCTACCACTGAGCCACACCCCCAGCCCCTCACTGGGGGATTCTAGGCAGGGGCTCTACCACTGAGCCACGCCCTAGCCCCTCACTGGGGGATTCTGGGCAGGGGCTCTACCGCTGAGCCACGCCCTAGCCCCTCACTGGGGGATTCTGGGCAGGGGCTCTACCACCGAGCCACGCCCCCAGCCCCTCATTGGGGGATTCTAGGCAGCCCCTCACTGGATGATTCTAGGCTGATCCTTCACAACTGACCTACATCCTTAGCCTTCTTAAAAACATTTTATTTCAAGACAGAGTCTTGCTAAAGTGGCCCAAGACAGTTTGAACTTGCTTACTAGGTTTGGCCTTGAGACCTGATTCTCCCACCTCAGTCTCTTGAATGGTTAGGATGATAGGCATGCACTACCACTCTCTGTTCCTCAATCCCTGTATGACCGGCTCAACCCACTCTCTAACCTTCCTTCCCTGACTGGCCTGGGCTCCCCAGCCCCTAGGCTGCTACGGAGATTGGGATACTGAGCATTTGTTGTTGAGTCTCCAGCTCCAGGCATGTCGTTCACCTCGTTCCTTGAGCCATAGAACAGATTCCTTTGGGCTCAGTTTGGATATTTCCTTTTATTTCCTCCATAGTGAGTCGCTACCATGACTGGCAGATGGAAGGACCCACCAGTTTCGCTGTGTTGAACAGAGTACCAATGAGAACTCAGGAAATGCAGGTGGAGAATGCCACAGTATCACTGCCAGAAGCTACTGACTGTGGAGAGCTATACTCCAGCGTCTTTATCACAATTTCTTAAAAACAAAACAAAACAAATTTATCTTTGTTTTATGAGCCTTGGTGTTTAGCGTGTGTGTCTGTCTGTATGACAGTGTTGGGATCTTGGATCGGGACCTTCGGAATCTCCTTGGGATTTCTTTCTTGTCCATAGAGTGCATTGTTAGGACGACGCTGCTCTGTGGGACCCTGGTCTGGTGAGAGGAACAGACCCAGTTTTGAGGCCAGCCTAGGCAGCGCTGAATGAGATCAGTAAGGATGCTGGTTCTGTTCTGTCTTCCGGAAACTGAAGACCTGAAGGCAGTCATGCATACTTTAGCGTGAGCAAGAGCCTCACCTTAGCTAATCCCAGAGGAAACGGACTTAATGGGTTACGTTAGTAGAAGAACACGAATTTTCATACCGAGGTTTGGAAAGGAAATAAGAAGGAGTTGGAACAGAGATCTAAGGACAGAACATGCTTTTCCCCATGACCGGAAGTCACACAAGAAACTTAGTTCCCTTTGGTTTTAATTACTAGTGAATAATTATTTTTTAAAATTTTTTTGTGGTGATAGGGATGAAATGCATCATGCAAATACCACCAAGGTGAGCTATGTCCTCAATTCCCTGACACCCATTTAAACTACATAGCCTGGACTGGCCTTGAATCTGAGATTCTCTTCTCCCAGCCTCTTTGAGTACAGGGAATATAGGTGTGTGTGCCACTTAGTCCAGCTCTTCTCTCTGATTTTTTTTTTTTTTTTGGTTCTTTTTTTCGGAGCTGGGGACCGAACCCAGGGCCTTGCGCTTCCTAGGTAAGCGCTCTACCACTGAGCTAAATCCCCAGCCCCTCTTCTCTCTGATTTTTAAGTATCCTAGTAGCTCAATAAGATTAAGAACAAACAAACAAACAAACCCAGAGCCAGGTAATATGGCTTAGTGGGTAAAGGGGTTTGCTGTTAAACCTGAGGATCTGAGTTCGATTCCTGTAATTTGTAAGATGGAAAGTGAGATTCACTCCCAGAAGTTGTCCTCTGTCCTTCAAGTGCAGGATGTGGTGTGGGCACACAAACACAGAATAAATAAATTAACATAATAAAAAGAAAGCTAAAGTAAACATTAATTATTTTTTTGGTTCTTTTTTTTTGAGCTGGGGACTGAACCCAGGGCCTTGCGCTTCCTAGGCAAGCGCTCTACCACTGAGCTAAATCCCCAACCCCAATATTAATTTTTAATAATCGAACCAACACACTGAAACATCATTTTGCAGGTGATTCATACGAAGTCATAAGACGTTTTACATTCTGCCTTTTTTGTCCTAACTCTTGAAGCCTCTGTGCTTTCACATTTAGAATTTATCTTCTTTTGGATTAGCTACGTTTAATGGTTCAATAACCCTCAGTGGCCAGTGGCTCTGGCAGAAGAAAGGGACGGTTTAGACTAAGATGGGACTAGTGAGGATGGGACAAACTATGACAGATGGGGTAGAAACACGCAAAGATATGAATGCAGATTCCACTCTGTGAGGACTTATGGCAACATGAAGCTGAGGCAGCTATAGCCCCAGCATGGAGGACTATGAGCTCCAGGCCAGCCTGAGCTACATAGTGAAATCCTGACTTAAAAGTATAATAATAGAGGCCTGGGAGTCTAGCTCACTGGTAGAGCCTCTGCCTAGAATCCTCCAGTGAGGGGCTGGGGGCGTGGCTTAGTGGTAGAGCACCTGCCTAGAATCCCCCAGTGAGGGGCTGGGGCGTGGCTCAGTGGTAGAGCCCCTGCCTAGAATCCCCCACTGAGGGGCTGGGGGCGTGGCTCAGTGGTAGAGCCCCTGCCTAGAATCCCCCAGTGAGGGGCTGGGGGTATGGCTCAGTGGTAGAGCTCCTGCCTAGAATCCTCCAGTGAGGGGCTGGGGGCGTGGCTCAGTGGTAGAGCCCCTGCCTAGAATCCCCCAGTGAGGGGCTGGGGGTGTGGCTCAGTGGTAGAGCTCCTGCCTAGAATCCTCCAGTGAGGGGCTGGGGGCATGGCTCAGTGGTAGAGCCCCTGCCTAGAATCCCCCAGTGAGGGGCTGGGGACGTGGCTCAGTGGTAGAGCCCTTGCCTAGAATCCCCAGTGAGGGGCTGGGGACGTGGCTCAGTGGTAGATCTTTGCCTGGTCTCCCCTAGTGAGTACAGTTCAATGGTAGAGCCCTTGCCTAGAATTTCCCAGTGAAGTGCTAAGGGTGGTTCAGCGACAGAATGCTTGCTGAGGGGCTGGTTATATGCTATAGTGGTAGAGCATCTAGTAGTATATACTGGCCTGGGTCCATCCCTGGTGTCACTGAAAACAAAAGAAAAACATCAAGAATCAAACACAGTGTCATATCTATGGGTACAGTCTATGACACCGTTTGGCAAACTGAGGTAGAGGATGGCAGCTGCTGAAGGGCAGGTGTGGAAAGGAATCCCTTTCCACAAACACGTTTGTCCTCCCCCCTCCCCCCCACTGCTGCCCTGGGATGCCCTGACTCCTGCGCGGCCCTGTTTCTGACCTAGCATCCCAGCACTTTCTCAGACCCGGTTGTTTGTGTGTCTGAATCATTTGTCAGTCTGGGTCGCTGGCTGGTGTGAGCCCTGAGCCCAGGGGGTGGGTGTCCTGGACTGGCTGTTTTCATATCGTCTCACGAGCTGTCTGTCTGCTGCTGTCTGGGGGAGCAGAACATACCAAGCTGGGCTCTGTGCACCCCCTCCCCGAGGGACACAGCACGGAGGAGTCCAGAACACGTCTTTCATGTGTTTGACACTTAACAGTTTACAGAGAACACATCTCTAGTTTTGATCGGGGATATTATTATCCCAGTTTATAAACAGAGGGGTTAGGAGGCTTGTCTACACACCCACAGAGAGAAAGCTCAGTTCCCCAGCTCCTTAGATCTATTTAACTTTAAGCCCCTGTCATGTGGAGAGAGGCTCACAACAAATTCCATTACAGTTACTCTCGCACCCTCTACCCAAGCCCCAAATCTAGGCATCCCCTGAGGACAACGGTCTCCTGCCTTGTCAGCTCCCGCCTCGTCCCGTGTCTATTTATTTTGAGACAGAGTCTCATGTAGCCCAGGCTGGTATAGAACTTGCTAAGTAGTGGCGGATGACCTTGACCATCTGTTTCTCCTGCTTCCGCCTCCCGAGTGCTGGTCTTGAAGGTGTGCACTGCCACACCCCGTTCTGGAGATAGAAACCAGGGTGTTGTGCACGCTAAGCAAACTCTCTACCAACTGGTCCACACCCCAGACTTCTGACCTCTCCTACGCTTTTGGAGCCTGTTTGCTTTTGTTGAGACTAAGCCTGCACTTACCTTGAGTAAGTCTTGATGAAGTTGGGTCGCTTAAGTCTGCACTACCTCTGGGGACACTCCTAAGAGAATGGAACTCTGGGGACACTTTTTTTTTTTTTTAAGATTTATTCATTTATTATATATGAGTACACTGTAGCTGTCTTCAGACACACCAGAAGAGGGCATCAGATCTCATTACAGATGGTTATAAGCCACCATGTGGTTGCTGGGATTTGAACTCAGGACCTTTGGTAGAGCAGTCAGTGCTCTTAACCACTGAGCCATCTCTCCAGCCCTCTGGGGGACACTTCTAAGAGAATGGAATGATTTTAGCCCCAGGACATGTGACTTTAGTTCTTGATGTCCCTTTGGGATGCTCACGTGTGTGTGTGTGTGTGTGTGTGTGTGTGTGTGCGCGCGCGTGCGTGTTTATGTTATGCTGTGTGTGTTATGTGTGTGTATGTGCACATATGTACCTGTAAGTGTGTGTGCACATGTATGGCTATGCATGTGGAAGCCAGACATCAGCATCTTAATCACCAAGCCCAGAGCTCATGAATCAGGCTAAGTTGGCTGGCCAACAAGACCTAGGCATCCTCTTGTCACCACATCGCCAGCTCTGAGAGACAAAGTAAAACACACGCCACCTTGCCTGGCGTTCTTATATGGCTGCAAACACCTCACACACTCAACCCTTCTACTACCCCCTGCCGCCCTCTATTTTGATACCGAGTCTCACAGTGCAGTTCAGGCTGGCCTCAAGTTGATATCCTCCTGCCTCAGCCCCTGACGTGCTGGAATCACAGGTTCGCACCAACACGTCCAATTCCCTGACATTTTATTATTTTGAAACGGAGTCTTGCTATGTAACTCAGGCTGGCCCCAGACTTCAGATCTCTATCCCTAGCCTGGGAGTGCTGGGTGCTGGGAACTTGGGTTATTTGCAAGAGCAACGAGGGCCCTTAGCCACTGAGTTCTCTCTCCAGCCTCTGATAGTTGTTCTTAATTTATAAGAAAGGTGTTGGCTCAGGCTTTTGGCTTCTACCTGGGATGCTGCTTGAAAATGAGCCAAGAGGGTTGGGAGGGATTCAGGACCGACACCCACTCACCCTCGGATAAAGGGCATCTACCCTGCTGTGCAAGGAAGGAAACAGACTTGGAGTCAGTCAAAGACTGTGGCAGCTGAAGCGATAGCGATGGTGCATGCCTTTTATCCCAGTTTCTGAGGGGTGGAAGCAGAAGGATCATGAGTTCGAGTCTGTCTGATCTAGATACCGAAGCTCTGTTTCAATGTCCTGGCTTTCCCAATAACTATAAAGGCACTGGGCAAAAGTGACTGGGGGAGCATTTACTCTGCTCAGGACCTAGACACCATAAACCTAGCTTCCCTGGTTCTTAGGAGGACCGAGGCCGAGCTGTGGATCCCCTGGGTACCATTAACTAGTAGGGTTGAAGTTCACACGCACGCCACCACATGCCAGCCCGTGCCCTCTCCCTTGCCCAGGGTGCTTATCTCTTGCCGTCTCCCCTGCCTGCTGCGTGCCTAGGAGCCCTTCCAAGTGCCTGGGATGGGAAAACTGCCCGCAGGGTGTGGGGCTCACTTCCTCCTGCGTTTTACTGGTCTCCATCCCCACATCACGTTTAGCTGCTCCCTGCCCAGGGTAGCACTCTCCACCCATGCCCGGAACCCTCAACTGGTCTGATCCCCGCGGCGCCAGGCGGGTCCCAGGAGGTTGTAAGGGCAGCTGCCAGGATGCAGGGTAGGAGGCCGGGGAGGCTGTCCAGTGCCTCTCACTGAGGTCAGGCTTAGTGGAGCTCCCCCGTTCTGGTTCCGCATTCCCGGGCAACATCTTCAGTCAGGATCTGTCTTCGAAGGGGATGCGGGCAGAGAGGAACCAGAGAACCCTGAGCCCTGGGAACCGAGTAAGAATCCCTAACAGAGACGAAATTACGAAACTCCCTGGAGGAGGAGACCCCTGAGCCATTCCTGCTTCCTAGCAGAATTTGCTTTATTCAAAAGCCGGCAGGGTGAAGACAGACTTGATCTAGCAAAGGACCTTTGCCCTTCAGGCCACCCAAGCAGCTGCCTGTTGTGGGGGCGCTTCCCAGGGGCAGGTGCTGTCTCTGTGAGACTCAGAAGACTGCGTTTTTCAGTCTTCGCACAGATTGTATTTAACGGAAGGATCTTCTTCGGTACTTTAGTTTCTCCCTTGTCTGTCTGTCTGTCTCCCTCCCCTCCCTTCCTCCTCTCCTCCCCTTCCTCCCCCTTTCAAACTGTCAATCTTCTCTCTAAATCTCGGCTCTCCCTTTTCTCTCTAAATCTCTCCTACGTGTGTGGAAGGAACCCAGGGATTTGTGCATACTAGGCCAGAGCTCTATCCTCTGAGCCGTGCTCCAGCCCTCCCTGGAGGCTTCTAGGCAGGTGTTCCACCACTGAGCCATGCCCCAGCCTCACATGCAAAGGCACCCAGGTGCATACACAACCGATGCATGCACACATATGTGCACCCCCACCCACAGGAGCACTGGACACATGCTCAGAGGCACACGGACATAGAAAATAGCTCATTTCAGAGTAGAGGGCACAAGGGAGCTGGTGACCTCAAGCATCAGGTGCAAGGCTCAGCCCTGAATGGAACGGCGTGCACCGCACTACTGCACGCAGATTCTCCTGGATTTCTTGGGATTGCCCCCCGATGGCCTCATCGTAACTAGAAAACACCATAAGTGGAAAATGTGTTTGATGCAACTAACCTATAGGATGGTCCAGCTTTGTGACATAGCCCGTCACGTCCTGTTCCCTGTCCTGATCGTGGAGATAGTTACCGACACCTTCAGTTTGGGAGAACGTCACACCCAATACAACTGGACTGCAAAAGGTCACAATTGGAAGTATGATTTCCACCAAAGACCTATGGCTTTTATATTCTTGTTAAGGGAAAAAAAATAGTCACAGTGTCTTGTTCTGGTGTCTGTTACTATTTGGTTTTTGAAGCTAGGGACCTGGAACTCTTTTTGAATGACCATTGTCATGTTTTTGTGTTTTTTTTTTCGGAGCTGAGAACCGAACCCAGGGCCTTGCACTTACTAGGCAAGCGCTCTACCACTGAGCTAAATCCCCAACCCCTCATTGTCGTGTTTTATTGCGTGTATATGTATCTCTGTGTTGTATGTACACATGCATGTATACATATGTTTGTGAGTGCTTGTATATGTGAATGCATGTCTACATACGTGTGCACACATGTGCTCATGCACATGGAGGTCAGAGGGAAATGTCTAGTGTCTTCTTCTGCTGCTCTTCAGGTCTCTGGCTGAGCCTGGAGCTCATCAACTGCTGAGTCCTGCAGGCCAGTGGGTTCCAGTGATCCATCTGACTCTGCCTCCTAGCTGGGATAACAAATGCTTGCCGCCACGCCTAGCTTTTACCTGGTCATTGGGGATCTGAACTCAGGCCCTTATGCTTGCATAGCAGACCTTGTAAAAGTGGAGTCATTCCTCCAGTCTTGTGACCTGGAATTCCTTATGTATCCAAGTTTGGCCTCAGACTCCTGATCCTCCCTCTTTAAGCATCCAGGTGCTGGTTTTATGGGTGTGCACTGCTGCATGCTCCAGAGCTGGCATTACACAGTTTCAAGTTGCTGGATGTGGGTGCTGGGACTCGAACTCAGGTCCTCTGAAAGGCAGTCTTCATTCTTAGCTGCTGAGCCAACTCTCTAATTCACTGTGTGTGTGTGTGTGTGTGTGTGTGTGTGTGTGTGTGTGTGTGTGTATGTATGTATGTATGTGTTATGTGCGAGCAGGTGTACCTGGGGACCTGAGGGTTATGAGTTGCCCAACTTGGATGCTGGGCAACAAACTCAGGCTCTCTACAAGAGCACCGAGTGCTCTCAACCATTGAGCCACCCCACCAACCTTACCCCCAGATATAATTACTATATTATATTATAATATATTGTTATTTTATTGTAGCTCTACAGCAGGAATCCAGTTGCTCATACAAGCTACCTAAGTCGTCTGCCATGGAGCCACATTCCCAACCTCAAAGTTGAAAATATCCACAAATCAAACTATCATTATGTTGGGACTATGAATTTCCATTATACTCTCTTCAGTGTGATCTGTAGCTGCTGTGTGAGTTGTTGAATGAATGCCACACTGCAAGGATGGCTCATAACCTGCCATTTGATAGGGTCCTAGGGCTGGGGGCGTGGCTCAGTGGTAGAGCCCCTGCCTAGAATCCCCCAGTGAGGGGCTGGGGGTGTGGCTCAGTGGTAGAGCCCCTGCCTAGAATCCCCCAGTGAGGGGCTGGGGCGTGGCTCAGTGGTAGAGCACCTGCCTAGAATCTCCCAGTGAGGGGCTGGGGGTGTGGCTCAGTGGGAGAGCATTAGTTTAGGATCTTCCATGCTCTGGGTTTTATCCCCAACACCACAAAAAACAGTCATGAAAGAGTCTATTAGTAAGTCGTTGGTTGCTGGGGTGTAGGCCTTTAATCCCAGGGGAGGCAAGCAGATCTCTTGTGCTGGTTTAAGGCCAGCCTGGTCTATGTAGTGAGTTCCAGGACAGCCAGGGATACACAGAGAGACCCTGTCTCCAAACAAACAAACAATCAACAACATATTACACACTCACATCCCCCAAAGCACCTTGCTACAGGAGATCTCCATTCATATTCATTTAACCTTTTTAAAAATCCTATCTTGAAATAAGGTCATATATTTGAATACAAGTACAGAGTCTTCTTCAGGATGGGAATATCAACAAATAAATTTTAAGCAGACATAATTGAACCGATAGCCGAGAGCTTTTAGGGACCTGGGTCATCCTTTTCAGACCCAGGTACATGGAGAGAACATTCCAGATCAAGACTGTGGGGGCTCTGATTCTTTACTTGACTATTACAACCTCTTCTGTGTTCTGGGAACCAAATAGCTTCACATTCTCGAAGAGCTGGCGGTGGGGCATCATGGGAAATATTCAAAATGTCTGTGTTAGGAAGAAAAGACTCCTGCAACCTGTGTAACTTGTTGGAAGTCTTTTCTGGTCACGTGGTGTTCATCTCTCTGTGTATCCTTGGCTGTCATGGAATTCCCTCTGTAGACCAGGCTGGTCTCGAACTCAGAGATCCACCTTCCCCTGCCCCTGGAGGGCTGGGATTAAAGACTTGTACCACCACCGCCAGGCAACGCTTTACTATTTGATGTATTAGCAGTATTGGGTGCCACGCCATGTTGGGAAGCAGGTGGTCATACCATTCCTTGTCCCACCCATTTCTTCACATGGCCTATTTCCCCGCAATCAGCCTTCGAGCCCTGGTCTCTAAAAGCCAGGAGAGTTTTCTGATATAAAAATGCTAGTGGGTTGGATGTGGTGGCTCACGCCTTTAATCCCAGCGCTTGGGATGGCAGAGGAAGGCAAATCTCTGTGGAGTTCAAGACCAGTCTGTTCTACATAGTGAGTTCCAGGACAGTCAGGGCTACATAGTAGAGAGACACTGTCAAAAACAAAACAAAACAAAACAAAACAAGGAAAGAAAGAAAGAAAGAAAGAAAGAGAGAAAGAAAGAAAGAAAGAAAGAAAGAGAGGAAGAAAGAAAGAAAGAAAATAGCCATCAGCACCTGTGGCTTCCTATCTTTCTCAAGCAGGTGTCGGAGCTTCTGGTCCCAGGCTCTGCTGCATCCCTGTTACCTGTCAGTCACCATGACAGCTGATCTAATCTCCAAGTAGATGATGGAGGCGTTGCCATGGTCTTCTATCAGTCACATCTGATTCTGATTCTGTTTCCCTTTTCTTTTCTTTTTAAACAAAGTTTTTTAAAGACTTATTTATTTACTTTATGTATGTGAATACACTGTAGCTGTCTTCAGACACACCAGAAGAGGGCATCAGATCCCATTACAGATGGTTGTGAGCCACCATGTGGTTGCTGGGATTTGAACTCAGGACCTCAGGAAGAGCAGTCGGTGCTCTTAACCACTGAGCCATCTCTCCAGCCCCTTTAAACAATCTTTTATATAAGATTCTTTTATGTGCTCCAGGCTGACCTCAGATCTGTTTTGGATCTGCCTATGATGTGCTTGATTATAGAGGTGGGCCAGTATATTTGGTGATAAAAAGTAACTTTTTAAAACATTAAATTTGTCATTATTATCACTTGGATGTGCGCACACACACACACACACACACACACACACACACACACACACAGAGGCATCCATGTCACAGCATTTGTGTAGAGGTCAGAGGACAACTTCTGGTATTGGATTTCTCCTTCTGGTTTTATGTGGGTTCTAGGGATCAAACTCAGGTTTCCAGACCTGCAGGGCAAGTGCCTTTACCTACAGAGTCACCTCACCAGCCTGTGTTTAACTTTTTAAAAAAAATATTGTGTATTTATTTTAAATGTATGACTATTTACCTGCCTGTGTGCATGGGTACCATATGTGGGCCTGGTACCAGCAAGGGCCGGAAGAGAACATTTGATCCTCTGGAACTATAGGATGGTTGTGCTGGGAAATGAACTGAGGTTTTCTGAAAGAGAAGCACGTGCTTTTAGCTGCTTAGCTATCTCTCTACCCGCCAGCCACCCCTCTTTTTTGATATAAGACCCTCTGTAGGTCAGGCTGGTCTTGACTCTGTTATGTAGCTGAGGATGACCTTGAACTCCTGATTTTCCAGCTTTTGCCTCTCGACTGCTGGTATCATAGGTGTGCATCACCATGCTTGGTTTGCATGGGACTTAAGATCAAATCCAGGGTCTTGTTCTTGCTGGATAAGCACTCTATGCACTAGTCACATCCCCAGATAGTTAATGTAAACATGTATGTATAAACAGGCTATCATGTAGCCCGAGCTGGCATTGAATTTGCCAAAGAGGAGTGGGTGGGTGAATGGATGGAAGGGTGGATAGATGAGTGGATGGATGGATGGATGAGTAGATGAATGAATGGATTGATGAGTGGATAGATGTATGTATGTATGTATGGATGAATGAATGGATTGATAAGTGGATGAATGGATGAGTAGATGAATGAAAGAATAGATGGATGGATGCGTGTATGGATGGATGGATGAGTAGATGAATGGATGGATAGATGGATGAGTGAGTGGATGAATGAATAGATGGATGGATGGATGAGCAGATGAATGAATGGATGGATGGATGAGTGGATAGATGTATGTATGTATGTATGAATGAATGGATTGATAAGTGGATGAATGGACGAGTAGATGAATGAAAGAATGGATGGATGGATGCGTGTATGGATGGATGGATGAGTAGATGAATGGATGAATGAATGAATGGATTGATGAGTGGATGAATGGATGAGTAGATGAATGAAAGAATGGATGGATGGATGTGTGTATGGATGGATGGATGAGTAGATGAATGGATGGATGGATGGGTGAGTGAGTGGATGAATGAATAGATGGATGGATGAGTAGATGAATGGATGGATGGATGAGTGGATAGATGTATGTATGTATGGATGAATGAATGGATTGATGAGTGGATGAATGAAAGAATGGATGGATGGGTGTGTGTATGGATGGATGGATTTGTAGATGAATGGATGGATGGATGGATGAGTGAGTGGATGAATGAATAGATGGATGGATGGATGGATAAGTAGATGAGTGAATGGATGGATGAGTGGATAGATGTATGTATGTATGTATGAATGAATGAATGGATTGATGAGTGGATGAATGGATGAGTAGATGAATGAAAGAATGGATGGATGGGTGTGTGTTTGGATGGATGGATGAGTAGATGAATGGATGGATGGATGGGTGTGTGGATGCATGAATGAGCAGAAGATGCATAGGTATTTGGATGAGTGCCCACTCTCCATCCTTTCCTCTCAGCATCCCAGTCTATCTCCCATTGTTTCTTCCTCTTTCTCTCCTGCCTACAACTCCATGTGTTCCCATTTTCATCTCTCTCTCCCAGGGATTTATTCCTGCTCTCTCTCTCTCTCTCTGTCTCTGTCTCTGTCTCTCTCTCTCTCTCTCTCTCTCTCTCTCTCTCTCTCTCTCTCTCATCTTGTGGTCTTTCTTTTAGTGTTGTCTTATTAAATGGCCCTTTCTTCCTTCCTTCCTTCCTTCCTTCCTTCCTTCCTTCCTTTCAGATGGGATTACACTATGATTTAGGGAGGCCTATATTTCATTAAACTGGCCTTCAAATTTCAGTAATTTGGCCTCATCCTTGAGTGCTGAGATTATAGATGTGAGCTACCATCCTTGGCTCTGACGTTATTGTTGCTGTTTCTTGGTTTGGTTTGGTTTTGAAACAGGGTTTCTCTGTGTCGCCCTGGCTGTCCTAGAACTCCTCTGTAAATCAGGCTGCCCTGGAACTCATAGAGATCCCACTTGCCTCTACCTCCCAAGGGCTGGGTCACCACCTGGTAAAGTTTTCTTTTTGAGACAGGACCTTGCTATACAGCCCAGGATGGCCTTGAAGTCGTGATACTCCTGCCTTAGCTTCCAAAATATTTGAATTACAGACATGTGCTTCCTTGCTCAGTACATATTCTTGATGTGTGTGTGTGTGTGTGTGTGTGTGTGTGTGTGTGTGTATACATGTGCAGGTGCAGGTGGAGACCAGTGGACTATCTGGCTGTCATCCCTCAGGTATCCTCCCCTTGCATTTAGAGACAAGGTCTTTTGTTGTCCTGGAACTTGATAAATAGGCCAGGCTGGCTGGCCAGTGAGTTCAAGGGTTCGTTTCCACACCCCCAGCACTAAGATCACAAGCTCCGCTACAATGTTCACCTGTATTTTTTTTTGTTTTTTTGATTCTTTTTTTCGGAGCTGGGGACCGAACCCAGGGCCTTGCGCTTCCTAGGCAAGCGCTCTACCACTGAGCTAAATCCCCAACCCCGTATTTTTTTTTTTTTTAATGAGAGTTCTTGGGGACTGAATTCAGGTCCTTGTGCCGAGTATTTTATGGACCGAGACACCATCCCACCCCATCTCCTTGATGTTTAAAGACATCAAATTGATCATTTTCTCCCTCTAACATTAGCTTCTTTCTTTGGTCCTTCTTTGAAAAGCTTTGGGTAAGGCCTGGCAGTGCACACATTGCCATCCCCACTTGGGAGACGGAAGCAGGCAGGGGCGGGGAGGGGCGTCATTGCTTGAGCCACATAGAGAGGAGGAAAGGCGCAGGACGTAGCCCCTTTGGAAGAGTGCTTGCCCAACATGTCCAGAGTCCTGGTTTCATCCCCAGCACCGTATAAACCGTGGCTGTGCATACCAATAATGCCAGTATTTGGAGGTGGAGGCAGGAGGATTAGTTCAAAGTCCTTGGCTACATAGCAAGTGTAAGGCCAGCCCGAGTTCCATGAGACCCTGTCACAAAACAAAGCAAAACAAACCAACCCTTGCCTACCCAAAGATTACATTGACATTCTCTGTTTTATTCCAGGAGCCAACTAGCTTAACCTTTCACATCTAGGACAACGCTGTGTGCCAACAGAACACTAAAAATGTCACCCGACTCGGGCCAAACTTGGGTTTGGAAAGTATCCTTCCCTTTGGGTCACTAGCTGCAAAGCCTGTCTCCACAGCCACAGCCCTTCCTCCAGGCCCTGGGATTAATAAAAGCCTGAGAGCCAGTTCCAATGTCTGCCAGGATTCAGGAAGCATGATGGGGTGTGCAATTCCTTCTCCATGCTGGCTTCTTATTCCACAGGGTGTCAGAGAGCTCCACCTGCTTATGCTACTCTGAGGGTCCCCAGACTGTGACTGGGAAAGTCCAGGAGTCTCCCTACCTATTCCTCTAAATCCCCCTAAACCCTGCCCTGGCCCAGAGGGTCTTTCCAGTTGTCTCTCTCCAGTCATTTAGAGAAAATTCCCCGTCCCCATTTTTAGTATTAGGGATTCCAGAGCCTCATGAATGCTCTACTTCCAAACTAAGCCATACCCTCAGGCCCCCACTAAGGGATTCTAGGAAAGGACTCTCTTCACCATTGAATTAGATTCCTGGTGCTCTCTTTAAATTAAATTAAATTAAATTAAATTAATTCATCTTCTCTTCCTCTTCCTTCACCTTCTTCTTCTTCTTCTTCTTCTTCTTCTTCTTCTTCTTCTTCTTCTTCTTCTTCTTCTTCTTCTTCTTCTTCTTCTTCTTCTTCTTCTTCTTCTTCTGCTGCTGCTGCTGCTGCTGCTGCTGCTGCTGCTGCTGCTTCTTCTTCTTCTTCTTCTTCTTCTTCTTCTTCTTCTTCTTCTTCTTCTTCTTCTTCTTCTTCTTCTTCTTCTTCTTCTTCTTCTTCTTCTTCTTCTTCTTCTTCTTCTTCTTCTTCTTCTTCTTCTTCTTCTTCTTCTTCTTCTTCTTCTTCTTCTTCTTCTTCTTCTTCTTCTTCTTCTTCTTCTTCTTCTTCTTCTTCTTCTTCTTCTTCTTCTTCTTCTTCTTCTTCTTCTTCTTCTTCTTCTGCTTCTTCTTCTTCTTCTTCTTCTTTTCTTCTTCTTCTTCTTCCTCCTCTTCCTCCTCCTCTTCCCCCTCCTCCTCTTCCTCCTCCTCTTCCCCCTCCTCCTCTTCCTCCTCTTCTTCCTCCGCCTCCTCTTCCTCCTCTTCTTCCTCTCCTCTTCCTTTTCCAGAGAGAGAGAGAGAGAGAGAGAGAGAGAGAGAGAGAGAGAGAGAGAGAGAGAACTATGGAAGTATGGAAGGCAGGACATCAGGTCTCTACTTTCCATTTTGAGGCAAGATCTTACTAAATTGTCAGGCTAAATTGGTCTTGAACTTGCTCTCTAGTCTATCCAGAATGTAAACTCTTTACTTGGAGGAGGGGGATAGGGTTTAAGACAGGATTTCTCTGTGTAGACCTGGCTGTCCTGGAACTTCCTCTGTAGACCAGGCTAGCTTCGAACTCAGATATCTGCTTGCTTCTGCCTCCCTTGTGCTGGGATTAAAGGAGTGCACCACCACCGCCTGACCAGAACATAAACTCTTGATTCTCAGGCTTCAGCTCCTGAGTAGTTGGAATTACAAGTGCATAGCCCCAAGTTCAACCTGCTTAAGGGTCAGAAGTTTAAGAGGTTTCATCGGCCGCCATGCTTGGCAGACAGTAGCTCTTTAGGTAGTGTTAATTAGGATTCTGAGGGGGTTCCAGCTCTGCTGCTGTCAATCAGACAGACAGTGTCTGTGTGGGAGCAAGAGGTGGGAGTTGTGTCTTGATTGACCTTGATCTTGTCCTTCACCATGATTCATTCTGAACTGAATGGAAATGACTTGCTATTCAGGAATGGAATTTGTGCAATATTGTTTAGGAACAGAGAAACCCTCAGCTATGCTGTGATTTCTCCTGTGTGTACAGTATGTGCATGTATATTTGAGAGAATGTATGTGTGCACATGTGTAAGCGTGGAATAAAGGTTTGTGTGCACATGTCCATGCGTGTGTGTGCGTGCGCGCAAGCACGTGTGTGCGTGCAAATTAGAGTGCACATGTGTGTATGTGTGTGTGCATGTATGTGTGAGTGTGTGTGCATGTGTGCCTGTGCATGTGTGTGGTGTGTGTGCATGTATGTGTGAGTGTGTGTGTGCATGTGTGCCTGTGCATGTGTGTATGTGTGTGTGCATGTATGTGTGAGTGTGTGTGCATGTGTGCCTGTGCATGTGTGTGTGTGTGTGTGCATGTATGTGTGAGTGTGTGCATGTGTGCCTGTGCATGTGTGTATGTGTGTGCATCTGTGTGTGCGTGCATGTGCTCTCATGCATGTAGAAACCAGAGGAGGGTATCAGGTGCTTTCTTTTATTACTCTCTGCCCTATCTTTTTGAGGCAGGATCTCTCTCTCTCTCTGAGCATGGAGTTCATTCTCTGTCTCCCTGTCTCTCTGTCTCTGTCTCTCTCTGTCTCTGTCTCTCTCTGTCTCTGTCTCTCTGTCTCTCTGTCTCTCTGTCTGTCTGTCTGTCTGTCTCTCTCTCTTTCTCTCTCTCTCTCTCTCTTTTTCTCTCTCTGTCTCTCTCCTGCAAGACAGCGTCTTGCTATACAGCCTGGGATCACCTGGTCCTCGCTATGTAGCCAATACTAACGAGCCTTGGAAGCATTGCCCTTCTGCTTTGGCCTCTGGGATGCTGGGACTCCAGGCATGCACCATCACACCTGGCCATTCTTCGGATCTTAACTGAGCATCTACTCCTAGTTCTGGCCCCGAGCTGGACATTGAGAATGCAGTGGTGATTAAAGCGTTGGATATATCCTGAGTTCTGCATCATCTGGCTGCATGTGACGGCACATGCCCGTATCTCAACACCTACTGAGGCAGCAGGCTTGCAGGCTTGGGACCAGCCTGTGAGACGTCTTCAGGGTCCCTCCCCCCTCCTTTTTTTTTTTTTTTTTTTTTTTTTTTTTTTTTTGGACAAGGTTTCACGGAACCCAGGTTAGTTTCAAAGCTGCTGTATTGTCAGGGATGACCTTAAATTTCTGATCCTTTCGCTTAAAACCTCCGGTGCCAGGATTAGAGATATGCAAATACCACACCCAGTTTATGTGGTTTGAGGTGGGTATTGAACACAGGTAGAGCATCTTGCATGCCAGTTAAGCACTGTCCCGACTCAGCCACGCCCATCACATCTTTCCCTTCCTGGCCCTATCTACCCACATTTCAGGCCTCGATGCTCTGTGATCCCGCCTAGGTGACTCTCCCGAGCCTCAGTTTCCTCTTCTGACAGAGAGGAGCCCAGGAACTGAAGTGTGCCGTGTGCGCCTGCCCCAGGGTAGCTCTGGAGCGGCTGTTAGCCTCTGCTCTCCCTGCAGCTTCGCCTCAGCTTGCTGGCTCTGGGCCTCTCCAAGAAACCTGAACAGTGGGAGGGGCCTAATGAAGAACTCTTTTTACTTGGCTTAAAGCCGGGAACATGTTGGAGAATCAATGGAGGCCTGTTAGAGGAGGGTGGGCCAAGACTTTCCTCTAATTCTTCAGGCTTGTTCTCTCTTGGGAAGCCCTGATTGGTTTCAGAAAGTGGGGAGTGCAGGGTCTGTCTGTGAGCGTTGCCAGGTAAGCCAAGAGGGGTGTTTGATTTCCGTTGGACAAGGGGGGCTTCGGAGTAAGTCCAACCTCATGATGCAAGGCCACTGACCAGAGCCTAAGCTAGGCCCCTGCTGCCTGCTTGGGCCTTCGTGCTAGCTCTTCATGATGCCCACTGCTTGGGCTGGGCCACTGCCAAGCTCTCACTCACAGGTGGGCATGGAGCCCAGGCTGTGCCAGGCTCAGCAGGGGCCCTCGGCCAAGAACAGCAGAGCCGTTCTCAGGAAAGCTGGGGGGATTAGGTCTGCAAGCCGGTGGGGACTCAGGTAACTACCTCCTGCCCCAGCTGGGGTACCACTGACTTTATATGAGGGGAATGCAGCGACATGACATGGCCTGGACCAGTGTTGGGGAAGAATTGAGGCTATGTAACTTCTGACCCTTTCTAAGCTGGGCCCAGGTCTCATAACAACGCCATCAACACAGCCCACCCCAGGATATGTCAGTCAATGTCACTGGCCTAGAGTGTGTCCCCAATCCTGGCAGACTCTGTTTGTCCTCAGGTTGTCCCGAGGTTGGGCCTTCCCCGGAGGCGTGAGCAGGAAGGTAGGATGGCTCAGTGTGGATTGTCTCTTCTACTGGGTCCTTGGTAGTCCGCTAGGTACATAGGGAGTCGATGGGGAGTCAATGGGTATATGTGACTGTCAGAATAGTATTGGGGAGGTTATTCAGGTGGTTATTTGGGCTATCTGCATCTAACTATCAAAAGGAAGTGGGTCCCCAGATTGGTTCTGGGATGACTCTCTGAGTTCTAGGGTACTTTGTCCCTGCCTCCCGTCACTTGTAGGTTTCCTCCATGATCATCACTAACTCACCTTTCAAGATCTGACTCTCTGAAAATGTCTCTTTCTCACTCTGGGCTATGCTGATGGTCCCCTCTGTACTTCCCCAGGATCCCCACCTTTATTTGCTCTGTGTGTGTGTGTGTGTGTGTGTGTGCACGTGTTGTGAGTGGTGTGTGTGTGTGTGTGAGAGTGTGTGTGTGTGCATGTGTGTCTGTGCGTGTGTTGTGAGTGGTGCTTGTGTGTGTGTGTGTGTGTATGTGTGCTCATGTGTTGTGAGTGGTGTGTGTAAGTGTGTGTTATGTCTCATATGTTGAGGTCAGAGGATGACATCAGTAGTCAATGTTACTTTTACATCAGGTGGGTCCCAGGAGATCAAACTCATGTCCCTAGGCTTGGTGGCAAGCACTTTACCTGCTGAGCCGTCTGCCAACCTGACCGTCCCTAGCTCATGTCTCTTTCTGTGAGGTAGATCTGTGGGCTTTTACTGTATTTCAAGTCACTTGCTTATTGTGTGGTCAGCCCCAATGCCCCTACTCTCCCAGTGCCTTTAGATGTATCCACAGACCCCTGAGGTGGGTTGTTCCCCCTTCCCTATTTCTCCACAGTTTTCATCTCCTCACTTTGACCATCTTGCTTGTCCTTGGGTGCCGTTGGCTGTTGGCTGAGGCCCCACCGAGCTAATGGCTTGCCTGAGCCAGCTTGGTCAGCAGTCTGGGTCTCTGGGCTGTCTCTAGGCTCCTCCCTTGGGCCCTGGCGGGTGAGGGTGTCTATAGGGACATTGATTCAGATGTTATTTTGGGTTCCCCTTGGGCCCAACAAGCTCCAGGGCCTCAGGCCTGTTTAGACGGCCGGGCCGGATGTGACTGGTTCCAGGCCTCACTACGGGCCAAGTGAGTAAGGCTGGGCAGGAGGGCAGGCAGGAGGCCCGGCAGGCCAGGAGAGCCAAGGAATGGCCCAGCCTCTCTCCTGGACTGTGGTTGACCCTGACCAGAGAGGCCCTGCCTGCTTTACACTGGATTCCTCACTGTCTCATGTCTGGAGTCTGGGTACTATTACACATGTTCTGAGGAGTAGATTTAGGATCTCACACCCCTTGAGTTAGAAGGCTAAGCACGGAGGCTGGGTCTCCAAGGGCACCCATAACAATGCCTCACATAAACACATATGTTCTGAAGGTAAGGGGGCTTGAGATTAGCAAGGCACCTCCCCAAATGCCCCTTCTTACAAGCTGGACCTCAGAAACTGTTTGGATAAGACCTGAATAGGCAGGCTGGGCGGTGGCTCTGTTGATAGAACCCTTGTTTAGCACCCTAAAAGACCAGAGTTCCATCTCCTAAACCAAGCGGGGTAGTGTGTGCCTGTAATTCCAGTGGGATTGGGAGGTGGAGACTAGAGGATCAGGAGTTCAAGATCACCCTCAGATACATCATGGGTTTGAGGCTAGCCTGGGCTACATGAGACTTTGCCTCAAAATCCCCAAACCAAAACTCCTGAACTGAAACTGTCCTGAGTTCCCGTGTGGGCTTCCACCTCCAGCCCTGAGTTTTGTATTAGCGCCTTGCACCTTGATAGCCTCATACTCCAGATGCAGATGACAGTTTGGGGTACCACCCTGAGGCCAGGCGAATGGCGAGTGTGCTGATCACAAATAGAAAGTGGGAACTAGGAGGCACTTCCAGGAGCGGAGGGCTCCCCAGTCCGCCACCACACCCCTGCTTTTCCAAAGGCACATGTTCTCTGCCCAGATTTAAAGACCCATGGGTGTCCTTAGGCTCCGTCCAACAGGTCCTAAGTGAAGACGGGGGTTGGGGGGAAGGGGTGGGGAAGCCAGCTCTGATGGCACAGGCCCATCACTCCAGCTGCTTGGGAGGCTGAAGCAGGAGAATCACAGGTTCAAGGACTGTCTGGATTATAGAAGAGTTAAAAAAGGGGTGTCTTTGTGGCTGGGGAGATGGCTCAGTTATACAGGTACAAGGATCTGAGTTCAGATCCCCAGGCCACACAAAACAACCAGATATAGTTGGGTACGTTTATAGCCCTGAGTGGTGGGGGTGGAGGCAGGTGGACAGAAATCTCTGGCTAGGTAGCCTAAGCCAATTGGTGAGCGCTGTGTTCAGTGAAGGATACGGTGAAGGGACTAGCACGATGGCCCAGTGGGTAAGCCACTAGCCGCTAAGACCGATGGCCCCAGTTGGATCCCTTAGGACACGTGGAGGTATGGGAGGATTGATTGCAGTGAACTGTCTTTTGATCTTCACATGGGGGCCATGGCGTGCATACACCCCTACATGTATACCTACAGATAAATAGGAACATGTAATTTAAATAAGATAAGGTGGGGAGCATTTGAGTAAGATGCTTGATGGTGACCTTTGGCCTCTGTGCCCATGTCACATGCTGCACGACGACTTGCCGAGCATGCCCACGCCCCCACAAAAAGGGCAAGGAAACAGGAAGCCTAGAGGTAAGGCACACCTATTGAAGCCACACAGGCACAAGCTTGGTTGACTCCCTCAAGTGACCCCATGTCCAGGGATAGTGACAGACACACCATCTCTCACTATACGATGGGACTCTGTAGCTGGTTCGCAGGTGGGACATACTCAGAAAGTCTGTCCGTTTTGGGAAGGTTGGATCCAGTGTGAAGAAAGGGTGCTCACTCCTGCCCAACTATGGTGAAGGCTACACGGGTGCCGGGTGACAGAAGTTGTCCCTCTCGGGACTGGGAACCAGGGTGCTGGGTATGTGCACAGGTCGGATGCTGTGGACCTGCGTGGCACAACCACGCAAGCTCCCATGGCTGGGAAAGCCTAGGAACCCGTCAGTGAACTGTACAAGTCAGGACTGCGCAGGCGCGGCAGAGCCCAGGTTCCCACTGCCAGCTCCCATCCTCGCTTCACTGCCCTCCGCAGGAATGCACGACTTTAGAATCAGGCGACGTCATCCAAGAACCGTTCCATGTTTTCCTTGGTGTGTGCTCTGGGAACACCGCGGGAGCAGCCATCCACACTGCAGGCCGCATACTTGGGTGGCTGCCGGGCTGACAAGCCACCCTTGCCAGCTGTGTCCTTGGTTCAGTGGGGACTTGCCCGTGCAGTGCCACCTGCCTGGGAAAGTAGCTTGGGAGGTCTTGGGAGCAGAGATCAAGAAGAGGGATGTTTGTGAGGGATGGGGTCCCTCTGTCCCTATCCACCCCCGCAGCCCCAAATCCTGATGCTCAAGTGCTATTGGTGAGTCTGAGAGAAAAGTAGCTAGCTCAAGCCTTCCCCAGCCTGAGTCTCAACCTGACCCTCTGTGAACTGGGCTGGCCCGAGATCTTTCCAATTCTGAGGGGTTTAAAGTTAGAAACCTTCAGTCTTGCTTTTGAAAGTTCACACGAGCAAATACGAAATGGGACCAAATAATAACTTTAGGACCACTGAGAGCCCTGGCCTTTGTTATATGCACGCACAAAACAGGTTATATCACCAGACTCCTCATTCCCGTGTGTGTGTGTGTGTGTGTGTGTGTGTGTGTGTGTGCACGCGCGTGCGTGCGCGCGTGTAGGTTAGAAGCCAATGTTGGGTACATTTCTTGATGACTCTCCACCTTATTTTTTGAGACAGGGTCTCTCATTAACCCTGGAGCCCACCCATCTGGTTAGATTGGCTGGCCAGCAATCCCCAGGGATTCCTACTGTCTCTACCTTCTCAGTACTTGGAAGACGTAAGTGCTGTCTTTTTACCTGAGCGCCAAGGATCCGAACTCAGGTCCTCATGCTTGCTGGGCAAACTCTTTACCAACCAAGCCGTGTCCCGGCCCCATTACTTCTTGTTTTGAGACAAGGTTTTACTACTATGTAGCCTCGACTGGTCTTGAATTCATAACCCAAACAAAATTGGTGAGGGTTGTCTGTATTTCTCCCTTCTCCTTTGGGGTCCCTGGCCCAGGCGTAAGTAATCTCTGGCGTAGTGGAGTTTCCCAGAAGTCTCCGGGGTGGACAGGGAATAAGCTTCGATGCCCTGGCACTTGGGTAGCTAATTCTCTTATCTCTCAGAAATGTCTCGGTGCCATGGAGGGTGCCCTCGGTAAGGACGTCAGAGCCGTGATGGGGGCCCCTCTCAGCTCTAAGAAAATGAGAGGGTGGCACCTGGATCTAGCTCCCAAGCCCTTGAGTTCTTGTGCACTCATGCATGCGGGAGCCATTGAAGAATAGAAGAGGGAGTCAGATCCCCTGGGTCTAGAGATATAGGGGTTGTGAGCTGCCAGCCTGGGTCCTCTGCGAGAGCGGTAAGTGTGCTCAACTGCCAAACTATCTCTCAAGCACCGGCCTTTAATCTTGAAAAAGATTCTCTTATTTTTACTTGCATGGGTATATGCCTGTGTGTATACACAGAGGCCGGAATGAGGCATCATATCCCATGGAGCTGGAGTTACAGGTGGTTGTGAAGCATCTGACAAGGATGCTGGAGACTGACCTCGGGTCCTCTGGAAGAGCAGCAAGCACTGGGGACCACCTAGCTGTGTCTTCGGCTCCCGCTAGGGTTTTGAGAGTTGAATAGGAGTTCGCCAGCTGAGAAGACACTCAGGGACAAGGAACTGTATGTGCGTGCGAAGGGTGCAGAGATGGTTGGAAGTGTAAGCTGTGAGGAAGGACAGATGGCCGTGAGAATGGGAATGGAATCCATCCTGAAGGCTCGGGTGTTATGTCGAGGGTACCAGGGAGCAAGCTCTGAGAAGGGTGAGGTCAGATTTGGGAGATGGGAGAGTGGGTCCTCCGGTGCCAGGGTTTGCAGTTTGCTTGGAGAGCTGAGCAGGGCTGGGCAGGGGTTCACATGAGGACGTGGTGAAGCCAGGAGGGTGGCATAGTGGTTAGAGTACAGGGAAGAATTAGGGGTCCTGCCTGCTGCAGGGAAGTGCGGAGAGCTGTGTCTGGCCTTGGGAAACCACAGGGCCTCTTTCCATCCAACATGGCTGCCTTGTGTCTCCGGCTGGTACGGGGGTGGGGGTGGGGTGGATGTCCGGTGCCTGGTGTTTACATCGCTGACATACCTCTGGCCTCTTATCTTTGAGGGTCTGTCATGTGTACCCACCCTGCCAAGTGGTGCCATCATCGCTTGCATCGTAAATCAAACACCACTCCCTGACGCTTCCCTGCTTGCCCAACCCACCCCATCTCACCTGGCTCCAGAGGTAGACAGGGGCCTGAGGTCTGGCCTGAAGCTGCCCATACACCAGCTAACGCCCTCTTGGAGGCTCTTCTGGGAGGCCATATCTGCATTCCATGAAGTACCCAGGCCACAGCCCCAGCTCTTTGGGGTCTTGTATGTCTTCTCTAGGAAATGGCTACGTTCACTCACTCATTCATCAAACATTTACAGTGGTGAGACACACACATAAGGGTGGATCAGGTGGCTTCTCTTGCTGAAGGAATGACGGACAGAATAAGTAGAGGAAAATCCCCAAAAGGTCCCATGGTCCAGGACTGAGGCTAAAGGTGACTGCGGTGTGACTGAGACACTGTGCTACCTGCTTTCTGGAGAGGGGAGTGGGTGGGTTGCTAGTTGAATGAGGAACGGGGCCTTCACTATAGGACAACTCAGAAATTCTTGGTGACAGAAAGGTGTAGAATAGAGGACCGAGCAAAGAGGGTTGAAAGAAAATGGAGGTGGTGGGGCAGTGGACCAGGCTCTGCTAGCTGCCCCCAGCTTGGAACATCTTTTGCAGAGGGGTGTGGGAGCCAGGGAGGGATCACAGAGAGAGAGAGAGACAGATTTGCAACCTGGAATGATCCTTAGTGTCCTAAGAGAGGCATGTGGAACCAGGCCTAGGTCTCAGGATGCCTGGGGAAGGGGTGGTGGGGATCCATCCATAAGCCACTGGGAGAGGGGGTCCAGGTGATGTTACAAAGCTGTTGCTAGATCTGGGTCCCAAGGGAGATGAAAGAGGGGAGGGATGCCTGGACAGTGTGTGGCCCGCATCTGTGTTCCTGAACTCCGTACAGATTCAGAGTTTAAAGAGAGCATGTTTGTTGACTGGCCCACAGATCGATCCTTTCTTGGAAATGGTGGAGGCTATTCTTAGGTTTTCCAGGGTTTGAAGACTGAGGCTACTTTTACGCCTGCATCTCTAGGTACACTTGCATGTCCTTGCACACTTGCATGTCCTTGCACACTTGCATGTCCTTGCACACTTGCACGTCCTTGCACACTTGCATGTCCTCGCACACCTGCATATCCACGCACACCTGCATGTCCACGCACACCTGCATGTTTTTGCACACCTGCATATCCTTGCACACCTGCATATCCACGCACACCTGCATATCCATGCACACCTGCATGTCCACGCACACCCGCATGTCCTTGCACACCCGCATGTCCTTGCACACCCGCATGTCCTTGCACACCCGCATGTCCTTGCACACCCGCATGTCCATACACACCCTCATGTCCTCGCACACCTGCATGTCCTTGCACACCTGCATGTTCTTGCACACCTGCATATCCTTACTCACCTGCATGTTCTTGCACACCTGCATGTTCGTGCACACCTGCATGTCCTTGCACACCTGCATGTCCACGCACACCTGCATGTTCTTGCACACCTGAACGCCTACGTCCACCTGAATCACCTTCCGCACCTGCACCGTCATCGGCACTGTGTCTCCATGCCCACCTGAGCATCCTTCCACACCTGTGCCTTTCGTCTGCAGCTGAGGCTCCATCTGCACTCTGCTGCACCTGCACCTTCGCTGATACCTGTGGCTCCCTCCTCGCCCGCGTGTTGTCGTGTCTCCTTCATAACCATCATCACTGTCTGCGCTGCGCCTGCATTCTCATGCAAACCAGCAGCTCCATCTGCACCTGTTTCTCCATCTGCATCCTCGTCTCTATGCAGGGTGGCGTGTCCATCTCCATCCATGTCTCTATCTACACCTCTCTCCCTTACTTTCAACAGGTCCCTGGTCTAGACAGTGGTTCTCAACCCTCCCAATGCTGCAGCCCTTTGATACAGTTCCTCGTGCCATGGTGAGCCCCAACCATAACATTATTTCATTGCTACTTCACAACTGTAATTTTGCCACTGTTATGAATTGTAATGTAAATCGCAAGGGTTGCGAACCCCTGGACTAGAGCATCTCCTTCCCTGTGTGGAGGCTTCTGTTTGTCTCTGCACCAGCTTTCTGCATGCTTTGCCACAGCGGGGAGAGGATATGAGAAGGCCTTTGGGGAATCTGGGGGGCCTGTCCCTCTAGCCTGTCCCCACTGCCTTGTGTGAGGCATACAACTAGATGCTTTCAGAGCAGGTGACAACCTGAGAGGGATGGAGCTGACCTCTCCATGACCCTCCCCTGTTTGTGGTCTCCCACCAGCCTCACGGCCCCAGCCTTGACCTCATGTCTGTTGGCTGTGAGCGAGAGGGAGATAAGGTCCCCTTAGGCAGGTTGTTCCCCTACTGGGTACAGACAGGAAGGGCGGGCCATGCTGCCAGCCCTGAGGGCCCATGACTCACCGAGTGGGCAGGGTCGGGCTATGTCCGGGAGGAAAACCACTCCCTGTGGATAAGGCTGGTGGAAGGACCACTTGCACCCCATGCACTGGCGGGACCTCAATTTTATTCCTGAAGTCCTTCCCCACCCTCGTGTTCCAAAGACATTCTCTACCAATTTACTGTAGTAACTCCGAAGACAGCTTTCAGTCTGTCTGGGGTTGCCTTTTGTTCTAATTGCATGTGTACACACGTGCATGTGTGTGTGCATGTGCGTGTGTGTGCATCCAGGATGGGTGTCAGATGTCAGTGTGCAGGAATTGGTTCTCTCTTTCCTATGTGGGGTCCAGGGATCGAACTTGGGTTGTCAGGCTTATCAGCAAGTGACTCTACCCATTGAACTATCTCACCAACCCTGCTTTGTTCTTTTTGTCCCCCTCTCCCCTTGTGAGGATGCAAAACCAGTATGCATTTAGTAGAAACTATTTCAAATTTCCAGTTTTCATCTATTCCTGAGATAGTAGTAATACTCTGTTGGTTTTTGTTTTGTTTTGTTTTTTTTTTTTTGTTGTTGTTGTTGTTTTTGACATGGACTCATGTAGCCCAGGCTGGCCCTAACTCACATTACCCTCCTCTTAGTCACTGAGGATGACCTTGAACTCCTGATCCTTCTCCCTTTGCCTGCATAGCGCTGGGAGGATACATGCAACCTTGAGTTACTGATATTCTGCTGTGGGGGAGAGGGGCAGGCACCTACATATGATGCCAGTTGTGTGCCTAACCACAGCTCCCTCCCCAACAGCATTACAGATTCCAAGCAATTGAATGGCATTGCTGTCACGTAAACCAATCCAGAATCATTCAAGAGTGTATGTCCCAGACACGTTTAGCACATTTAACATGTGGCCTACCTACCTAGCTCCACCTGGCTCCTAGACGCGTTCCTCAGTCCCGGAAAGAAACCTTATCACCATCGGTCGTCACCGGTGACCCACATTTTACAAGAACGCACATCAAATGCAGTAAAAAAAGTTGCCTATCAATCAGGAGGGAAACAGCAAGCAAAATGACTGGGTAAGTGTCGCCACCTCTTCCCTCTATCCAGTTTCGTTTTCGGTTAATCGTGGTCAACCACAGTCTGAAAATATGAGATGGAAAATTTCAGAAACGGCCAATTTGTGTTTTTAGTCATACGTTGTTCTGAGAGGTGTGGTGAAACTCCTGCAGCCACTCCACTGCATCCTTCCCAGGATGGGAATAACTCCTCTGCCCCCTGAATCCATACTGTGTATGCTACCCTCCCGTCAGCCACTCAGTGGCCAGCTCGGTCATCAGATCATTGTTGACTAGTGTTTCCACCCTGTGTATACTACCCTCCCTTGGTCACTTAGCACCATCTATTAGATCTATTAGAACATCTAGCAATATCTAGCTGCCTACAGCCTTGTTACTCACTGGGTAGTTGTCACCCCAATTCTCAGTACAGACTATATATGCTACCCTTCCGTTAATCACACAGCAACTCAGAAGTGCCTCGAACTCCAACTGCAGGGAATCCAGTGCCTTCTGGTGGCCTCCACGGATACCTGCACACGTGTTTCATACACCACACAGACACAGACTTACTCATCAACAACGTATAAAATAAACACAGCAAGGCTGGGTATGGTGACACACACTCTCTCAGTTTCAGTACCCGGGTAGCTGAGGCTGGAGGATTGTGAGTTTGAAGCTAACTTGGCCTACAGAGTGAGACCGGTTTCAAAAAAATAAGAATCAAATAAATATGCAAAATAGAACAGAAGCGGGGGTGTGCCTCTGTCTATTCCAGGCACCCAGGGAACAGAAGCACTGGACAGACCCTGGGTCCCTCTTGTCTCCTCTTTAATGTCCTAGAACAGTGCAGAGGACAAGTCACTCAGCTTGGAGCTGAGCAAGTTTGTTTAGGGGAGTAGCTATGAGGGGAGGCCGGCAAGAACGTTAGGAACAGAACAAACTGGGTGCTCCTTTTTGGGTACGTGGTGTAGTGCTTTCTGAGTAGCTGGGTGGGAGACCTGAGACGTGTCAGGTCACGGTCTCCGCTGGCCCTGGACTCCTAGATATAGCAGAATCTCATTGTCCAAACAAGCAATCCAGACATGTGGCCTGCCAAAGATCTTTTTTTTTTTTAATTTGAGAATTTATTTACATGAAAAGTCTTACCAAGGTATAAATATTCGGGGCCCTTGCACATACAGTAGGCTCTGCTGGAATGTAACCCCCACTCCTACCCTGCCTGGTCCCTCTCCCCTTGTATGTCCGCCTGGTGAACTCCAGCAGCCCACCAGAGAGTCCTCCTATCTCCGGACACTTTCTCTGTCCGCATTATTTCCACAGCCATAGAGCAGTCCCTCTGTGCCCGCCACCTCAGGGACTTAAGGCCCTTTAATGGCTGCATGTGGTATCACCATCCTTTTCCTTGCTGGTCTCTTTCCTCTTACTCTCCACTCAGGTGAAGCATGAATTGTTTTGTTCAAGGTCTCCAGATACCCATCGCCTGGGGGAGCTTGGCCATGACTTGACGTGGTTAAACCTGTCAGGGCTCCTGCTGGAGTGGGGACTATTAGCTTAGCTTCAGTCCATCTGAGTTTGACTCTACATTATTCAACCCTACTTATCTCTCTTTGCTCCCCTTAGGTGACTCGCCTAGTCAGGAAAAGACTGGAAATAGTCTGTTTCCTGCTGCCAAGAGATCTAGGGTGTGTGAGGTGTCCTGGCCCCTCATAGCAACATGTGTGGGTTGTCTAGACACCAGCCTGCTATTCTGGCTACTTGGGAGGCTGGGGCAAGGCAAGGCCTGGCTCAATCACAGAGTGAGTTCAAGGCCTGCCTGGGTAGCTTTGAAAAGGTAAAGGATGGCTGGAGATGTAGATTATAGGTAGAGCACCTGCCTAGAATCCCCCCACTGAGGGGCTGGGGGTGTGGCTCCACGGTAGAGCCCCTGCCTAGAATCCCCCAGTGAGGGGCTGGGGGCGTGGCTCAGTAGTAGAGCCCTGCCTAGAATCCCCCAGTGAGGGGCAGGGGTGTGGCTCAGTGGTAGAGCTCCTGCCTAGAATCCCCCAGTGAGGGGCTGGGGGCGTGGCTCAGTGGTAGAGCCCCTGCCTAGAATCCCCCAGTGAGGGGCTGGGGGCGTGGCTCAGTGGTAGAGCCCCTGCCTAGAATCCCCCAGTGAGGGGCTGGGGGCGTGGCTCAGTGGTAAAGCCCCTGCCTAGGATCCCCCAGTGAGGGCTGGGGGTAAATAGTTCAGAATAAGAGCTTAGCATATGGGAAGCCCTGGGTTCCATTCCTTGTACTACAAAAACAGAAATAACTTAACCAGCGATCAGAGAAATCTTAGTCTAGAGCGAGGGACAGGTTGTTAAGAACAAACCCTTAACCCCTGGTTTTCAGCTTGGGTCCACCAAAGGTCAAAGGTAAATTCTCTGTGTCCAGTCCCCTTCCAGGTATCCGACCTAGTCCAGGTCCCATCCAAGAACCCTCCACCCAGGAGGAAATGCCAGTCCAGACCTTGCTATTCCTTTAGGCCTGAAAGGGTTCCCCCCACTTCCAGTCCAGGCCCACCCTCCCCAGCCATTCGGGCCACGAGCCGAATCCCACTCCACCCAGGCCAGGGCGAGAATTCCGGCCACACGTCCCTGTGATGTGGTCACGTTGGAAAAATGTTAATCAAATCCTCTCCTCCATGTTTCCTTTCTTTCCCAGGCTGGATTCCTAGAAGACAGGAATTTATGGTGTGAGAGTTCCAGCCCCCGCAAACCCACAGCCAAGGTCAACAGCGTGAGGCGGGCAAGGCTGCCAAACGTGAAGGGGAGCCGGGGCCTGAGGAGCTGGGTGCACAAAAGGCTAGAGTACACGCATTAGCAAATCCCTTCTGACCTGCAGGTTCCCACACTAGAGGGGCTCACACAAGTGCCTGCCAACATGGTCCGAGTAAGCCCCTTGTTTGGGAGCAAGGCTTGTCTTGGAGACAGCCTGGGAAGCGAAGGGGAAATGCCAGGGGTACCTCAGGCCTTTCGTGGCTACAGAAGTAAGTCCTTGTGGTCTAAGTAAGTCACAAGCTCAGCAGTACCCCCGGAATTCAGACGATAAACCGTAAAATGAATTCACAGGTAAAATGCTATGTCCCCATTCCCCTGACCAGTAGTTGAGATAGGAAAAAAAGTCACCCAAAGTGGGAGTCTGCTTAACTTCAGCTCCCCTGGGATTTCTGAAGCATAGTCTTTTTGGTGTTGTTTGATTGCCCTAGGTTTTTCAGGGTTTTAGGGATGGGACCCAGGGGCTTACATATATTAAACAAATTCTCTTACCGATTGAGTCTTGTCCTCAGCCCCTCCCTGGGGGATTCTAGGCAGGGGCTCTACCACTGAGCCATGCCCCCAGGCCCTCACTGGGGGATTCTAGGCAGGGGCTCTACCACTGAGCCACGCCCCCAGCCCCTCACTGGGGGATTCTAGGCAGGGGCTCTACCACTGAGCCACGCCCCCAGGCCCTCACTGGGGGATTCTAGGCAGGGGCTCTACCACTGAGCCACGCCCCCAGCCCCTCACTGGGGGATTCTAGGCAGGGGCTCTACCACTGAGCCATGCCCCAGTCCACCATTGAGTCATTCTAGGCAGGAGCTCTAGTGCTAAGTCATGACCCCAGCCCCTTTGTGTGTGTGTGTGTGTGTGTGTGTGTGTGTGTGTGTGTGTGAGAGAGAGAGAGAGAGAGAGAGAGAGAGAGAGAGCGCCCAGGCAGGTAAAAGGCCCTTTAGTTCAGATCCCCGTGTACTTTTAATGCAAGCACTGGGGAAGTGGAGACAGAATGGTCCTTGTTATTGCTGGCCAGCCAGTCCAGCTAAATTGGTAAGCTCCAGGTTCAATGAGAGACCCTGACTCAAAAACAAAAAGCAGAACTCAGGAGAGGACACCTATTAACAACCTCTGCCCATCACATGCTGGGCAAGATAATGAAATAGCCAGCACACACACACACACACACACACACACACACACACACACACTCAGCCACATGAATGCTTACACACCCACTCATACACACCCCACCCTGATCTCAAAGAGAATCCAATGTATTACTAGCACCTGATTCTCAAGATCTTTTCTCCTGTGCTCCCATAAGCTCAGATTGACAGCGTCACCCAACCTGGCTGCGTCTCAGACACCTCAACCTCAGAAAGGCCAAAGCACGGTTTTTCTTCTCTTATCTCCATAACCACACCTCCAGGACTTACTTCCCCGCCGCAGCAAATTGTACCAACTTTCAAGAGAAAAGAAGGAACTTGAGCGAGGAAGGGTTTATCTTGGTTCACAGTCTGACGGTGCACAGTCCATCATGGCAGGGAAGGCATGGCGGCAGGAGCGTGAGGTGGCTGCTCGCACGGCATCCACAGTCAGGAAGCAGAGATGGATGCTGGTGCTCAGCTCACCCATTCATTTTAAAACTCTTTTTTCCAATTTTTTTTGTGTGTGCTCAAACTCAAGGAGTATTCTCAATACTCCCCTCCTCCACCCCTTCCCAGGTTCTGCTTGTCACTGTGTCACAGGGAACTCTCACCCCGTGAGCATCCTTTGTAGCTGGCTATTCATCTGTTTCTGTTTTTACCCATTGCGTCTGTATTACCCAGGGCCCTCCAGAAGAACAGAAACATGCATCAAATACGTATTAGAAGGGGATTTATTAGGTTGGTTTACGAGATACGGTTGGAGTCCTCTAGCTGTGACCACCTCATACCACAGAGGTGCAGAACCTGGTGTTGCTCAGCCCAAGAGACTGGAGGTCTCAGCAGACCTAGTCTGCTATGGAAGGTCTGGGGAATTCCGGGAGAGCTGATGCTCTTCAGTCTACTTTGGAAGCTGAAAGAAGCTGGTTCTAATGTAAGGAAAGAAGTCAGCAGTGAGTGCCATGGGATAAATAGATGAACTCACTGGCAAGGGTGAAAGGCCAAGGGTCAAACAGCAAAGTCTCCACCGTGTCCTTCTCTCTGGGCCTCTACTGGAAGGTGCTGACCTCGTTTAGGCTGGGTCTTCCCATGTCAATTTTCAGTGAAGATAACCCTCTACAGACATGCCAACAGGCCAACCTGTTGAGGTAACTCCTCAGTAAGTCTCCCCTCTCAGGTGATTTGAGGTGACAGTCAAAACTACCGGCACAACATCCTGAGATTGCTGCTTCACCATCTTGTCTTGTTACTGTTCTGTTCTGGGGTATTGGACACTGACATACACTCCAAAGGTTCATATGCCGAAGGCTTGGTCCTCAATATCGCTCACGGGTGGGGCTCTGGTTTTGCTTTATTTGAGATGAGATCTCAGGTAGCCTAGGCTATCCTCAAACTTGCTATGTAGTCAGTAATGAGATCCTGAGTTTTATGCCTCCACCCCGGGATGGGCTTACAGGTATGCAGACCACGATCATCCTAGGCTTTTTGGGAAGGTTGGATTTCGGAGGCTCTGATGTCATGGGTGGATTAACCCACTGATTGATTCGTAACTTGATTGGCTTTGGGAGGCGGTAGGAAGTGTAGAAGGTGGGAACTGACTGGGAGAAACGGTGCTCTGTAGGGTGTGCTTTATTCCCATCATGTCTTCTGTCTTGTCTGCTTCCTGGCCACCATGAAGTGAGCAGCCTCTCCATGTGCTCCATGATGTTCAACCAGTCTTTCTAGTAAATGGAGCTGAGATGGAGAAAACACTCTGAGTCCATGAACTGACATAAATCTTACTTTAAAGCTGGTTTTGTCAGGTTCTTGTTACAGTGACAAAAAGGGACTGACACGGATTCCTATCACCGTGACCTCTCTCGTCCTTGTCAATACTTCCTCTCCTGGAATCCCATCGCTACCCTTACTTCACCACAGAAATTACTGCAACCGTCCCGTTCTCCTCGCTGTCGTCGTCTATCCCCATATCAGGCAGATGCCCATTCTCATCTGACTCTCTGTGACCAGGAGCCTGACAAGAAACAACCTAAGGAAGAGAGGATTTGTCTTGGCTCACAGTCTGAGGGGATACCGTCCGTCATCACGGGGAAGGCATGGCGGCAGGAGCATGAGGCGGCTGCTCACATTGCATTTGCAGTCAGGAAGCACAAAGCGATGAATGCTGGCATTCAACTCACCTTCTTTTAAATTTCTTTTTCGAGTGCGTGTGTGTGTGTGTGTGTGTGTGTGTGTGTGTGCGCGCGCGCGTGCGTGCGTGTGTGCGTGCGTGTGAGGCCTAGCATTGATGATAGGAATCATCTTGATGCTCTTTCACCTTGTTCAATGAGGCAGGGTCTATTAATCACACCCAGAGCTTGCTGATGTAACCAGTCTTGATAGCCAGCTTGCTCCAAAGATCCTCTGTCTCTGGCTTCAGACCTGGACAGGCCACCATGCCACATGGCACTTGCATAGATTTTGAGGATCCAAACTCAGGTGCTCTTGTCACCAGGCCTCTGCTCTAGGCCTACTTTATCTTTTCCTATTCCAGGCCCCAGTTCACAATCAGGGTCGCTCTTCTCAGTGAAACTTCCCTGGAAGTGCACTTGTGGAAGTGCCTAGAAATGTGACTTCCAGGTGGCTCCAAGCACGGCTGAGGTGAAAGTGACCACGAATCGTCACAGATGGTTTCCTGACCTGTCACCTACTCACAGCCTTTGATTTCACTTGTCCTTGGAACATTCTTTAGCAATGCAATCTTTTTGTTTCTTTCATTTTGCTTTAAGATTGCATGTAGCCCTGGCTAGCCCACAACTTTCTATGTAGACCAGGCTAGTGCCAAACTCACAGAGATTTACCTGCCTCTGCCTCCCTAGCACTTGGGGTTAAAGACATGTGCCACCATAGCCGACCCCAAATCTGTTTAAAGAAAATACTTATTTTACTTATGGGTGTCTGTACATATAAGTGCATGCGAGTACAGATATTCACCAAGGTTAGAAGGAGGTCTCTGATCCCCGGAACTATAGATAGGCATTTTGCGTTGCCTCATGTGGATGTTGGAATCAGAACTTCGCCCCGCTGGTAGAGCAGTAAGTGTTCTTCACCGCTGAACGGTTCTTACGTCTCCTAGTAACACAAATCTCAGCTCATCACATTCCTGCAGCTCACCAATAGCATCGCAGGCTGCAGAGCAACATTGGGAAAACGATCTGAGAGTTTCAGGACAGTGGGGGAGACAGAGCCGGGCCCTGTGAGTGTTGCCAACAGGAGCAGCAGCCAGGTGTGGTGACACACATCCATAATCTCAACGCTCTGGAGGCTGAAGTTTGAAGTTCAAGGCCAGCCTCTGCTCTATACTACACACACACACACACACACACACACACACACACACAAATATAGTATATGTATATACTATATATATAAATTATACCATATATAATGAGGTAGCCTTTTGAAATGAAATCAAACAGCACTTGCTACGTGCCTACTGTGTGTCAAGCACCATGTTGAACACTTCACAGATAGCAACTTATGCCCTTCAAAGCCCCAAAACATGAGGTGCTTACTGGAGGTGTCCCTACTATTGCCCTCAACTCTCCATGTATGAAGGGGCCCCAGCCAAAACTATTTGTTCCCCACTCTTTCTACAATATCCTGGGATGTTCTACTTTGAACTACAGTACCTTTTTTAAAAAATCTCTTTGTGTGTGTGTGTGTGTGTGTGTGTGTGTGTGTGTGTGTCCTAGTAAGCCTTTGCCCTCCCCTTTGTCAGACATCACATCTTTTGTATTACTTGGTTTTCCATTCCTATCATTGACTGTATGAGACTATTAACTTAGCAAAGGCAGTCATTGAGATGGCTTGGTGGATCAAGGTGCTGGTTGGGAACCCACGTGACCTGAGTTGGATCCCTGAGACCCACATGGTGGAAAGAGTGAACCAACTCCTGCAGGCTGTCCTCTGACCCCCACAAGGGTACCATACTTACACATGCTTCCCACTAACGACATAAATGAGAATAGCAGCAATAAATGAAATAGAAAGGGTTGTTTTAGCTCAGAGTTTTGATTATGATCATTGGTCCATGATCAGTTCTGGGCCCATGGGAAGGTAGCATATTATGGTGGATACACGGGGGGTGGGGTGGGGGTTGGAGTGCAAAGCCGCCCATCTCATAACCAGGAATCAAAAGAAAACAAAGAAAGAGCCAGGCTCCCATAGGCTTCCGTACTTTCAATGATCGATGACGGCATACAAGGCCCTGTTACTGTCCAATGGCACCACCATGGAGACCAAGTCTTTAACATGTATGGTTTAGGGAGACGTTCAAGGTACAGCATCCACCCTTTCTCTTGCCTTATTGCATAGGCTGGCATCTCCAATGTAGGACAGCATAGAGGTGGTTGCACTGCACTGCCATCGTCTTTAATCTGGGAGGTTTTATTTTATTTATTTATTTTTTTTGTTTGACGGATTTTTATGTCTAGTTCTCAATTCATTCTGAATGTGTGAGGGGAGGTATTATTTACAGGCCTTCAAGTGTTCCATTTTATAGACGATGAACTGTGGGGTAACTCGCTCACGCACACACATTTATTAAGTGGCAAAGTGGTTGTGCAGCCTTTGCCAGTCAGACTTCAAAGCCTGTCGTCTTAGTGACCGTGCTGTAAAGCTCCCAATAAAACACAGCCTAAGTGACTAATTTAATAGCAAGATACTGCGGGAAGGGCTGGGTACCCATGTAATAGCAGAGCAGTTACAATAACTGTAATTATATGGGAAAATCAAGTACAAATGCAGAACACGAAGCAATGGGCTCTCTCTAACACTGGACAATTTGTGGTGAGAGGCCGTTAGCCAACAACCTATACCTCATAGGAAACGATCTCCAGACAGAATATGAACGCTTAAGCATACATAAATAAGCGGTGAAACTCTAGATCAGCCTGTAGGAAATCAACAAAATTCTTCTTTACCCTCAGGAAAAGTGTTTCTAAAGGTTCTGTTCTTTCTTTCCATTTTCCCAAGAACGAATCACACAGAAAAAGATGACCACGAGACAGTGAGGTGGTTCACGGGGGAAAGGCTCTCGCCACCAAGACTGGGGACTTGAGTTTGATTCCTGACACACACACACACACACACACACACACACACACACACACACACACACACACACACGTACACATGGGGTGAAAGGAGAGAACACAGGCCCCTGCATTTGTCTTGTGACCTGTATAACACACACACACACACACACACACACACACACACACACACACACACACACTTTTAAAAAAGATGAGCCTTGGGGTTGGGGATTTAGCTCAGTGGTAGAGCGCTTGCCTAGCAAGCGCAAGGCCCTGGGTTTGGTCCCCAGCTCCAAAAAAAAAAAAAGGAAAAAAAAAAAAAAGATGAGCCTGTCTGCACAGGTGATGGATTGCAAGGTCCCAGAGTGTCAACAGTCACAGTTGCATGACCCAGGTTGCAATCCACAGACAGATCTTGGATGCTTACTAAAGCCATACCCTATGACGGTTCAGCTCTAGCTCTCCGATGTCTTCCAGGGTCGGTCCCCCGCCTAGGATGCGTCTCCAAGATCAGGCATCTGTTTGAGCTTGGCAGAGCCCTCTATTGCATCTATAGTCTCCTACAAGATCTTTTGGTGGGTCAGACCCATCTTTTGGTGGGTGCTTAGAGTCTCCTGGTCAGCTGAGCAGCCCAGAAGCAGGGCACACTGCCACCCTGCTTTCTGTCCCAGGATCCTAGACCTGGCTCACTCAGTATCAATCGCCATAAAGTCTCTTCTGGGTAAAGCATCTGTGTCCGATCCATGAAGGATCCCTTTCAAAGGATCCTTAGAGAGTTATAGATGGCCCCGAGACTCCTACCCCCAGAAGGGGGGTAGGGTTGCCATGATTCTTGCCTTTCCCATCCACCCTTGTCCAAAATCCTGAAACCATGAAGCTACGAGGTAGAAGCTAAATGTATCTCACAGTCAATATTGTCATGAGTTTGGTTTCTCCATTGATTTTTATCTTATTTTACTATTATTTTTTATTTTTTTAGGTAGGGTCTCAGGTATCCCCGGCTGGCCTAGAACTTCCTAAAAAAACAGGACAGCTTTGAAACTCTGATCCTCTTGCAGTGCCAGGGATATAAGCGTGCACCGCTACACCTCATTTTATGTGATTCTGAGGCTGGGATCAGGACCTCATAGCTGCTAGGCAGTCTTATCTGTCAAGGCATCAGATAGAACGACAGGGTCCTTTGCCACTGTTTTTCTGCCTGTCTGTCCACGTTCCTGTGCATGCATGTATGTGTGGAGTTGCATATGGAAGCCAAAGGGGTCTTCCACAATTACTCTCTACCTGGTCTTTGAAACAGTGCCTCTCACTGAATCTGGGCGTTGCCAACTTAGCTAGAGGGTAGTAAGGTCTCGGGAGGTGGGAGGGGTGGGGCTCCTCTTGTCTCCGGATCCCCAGAGCTGAGATAATGGACACACACTGTAAGGTCCAGCTTCTTTAAAGAAATCTTGAGGTTTGAACTCAGTTCCTCATGCTTGTATGCTGGGCTCTTTCTTGATCAACTGAGCCATCTCCCCAGCTATGCTTATGTTGGCTTGTTTGCAGAGCTGGGAATCAAACTCTGGACCATGCACACAGTAGGCAGGCACTTTGCCACTGAGCCTCACATCTCTGGTCCCGAAGCAGAGCTGTCCTTTAGTTTATTAGCTTCAGGGGATCGACGGAGTGGAAGACTCTGAAGGGCAGTCCAAGGTGAAGGGCACACAGCTAACTTTTTCAAAACGTGTGTGTGTGTGTGTGTGTGTGTGTGTGTGAGAGAGAGAGAGAGAGAGAGAGAGAGAGAGAGAGAGAGAGAGAGAGAGTGCGAATGGAGGCCAAGGGAATAATATATAGGAGACATTTCTTTCTTTCCACCTTGTATGTCCCAGAAGTTGAATTGGTGGCAAGTCCCCTTACCCGCTGAGCCATCTTGCTGGTCCAATCTACTTGTTGATGACTGGCTATGTTTCTGCCTGCCATGATTTGAATATGCTTGGCCCAGGGAGTAGCACTATTAGTAGGTGTGGCCTTGTTGGAGTAGGTGTGTCACTGTAAGTGTGGGCTTTAAGGCCCTCATCCTAGCTATCTAGAAGCCAGTCTTCTCCTAGCGGCCTTCAAGTAAAGATGTAGAACTCTCAGCTCCTCCAGCACCGTGCCTGCCTGGATGCTGCTATGTTCCTGCCTTGATGATAATGGACTGAACCCCTGAACCTGTAAGCCAGCCCCAATTAAATGTTACCCTTTATAAGAGTTGCCTTGGTCATGGTGTCTGCTCACAGCAGTAAAGCCCTAAGAAACTCTTACCCTGGTGTCCCCCCATAACCAGGCTAAACATGCAACTGGGACATAGCATATTTTTTCTGGGCTTTGAATGCAGTGACCTTCCAGAGACTGGGCTCCACCCCCTATCCAGACTTGAACTTGCAGCCAAACCTTCAGGCACCAACATTGTTGCTGCCCAGCTCAAAGTCCTGATGGAGGAAGGAACATGTTTTCAATGCCCCCCCCCAGAGCCTGTCCATCTCCAACGAACACTTTCTCCTGTCCGTTCAATACCACCATTTTCCTCCCTGGGCCAGCCATCAGTTGAGATATTTATAACTCGCTCCTGGCACTCTATCTTGCCTAATTGGCGTGGCCTGGCGGGGCCCCCATCCGTCATGGTAAGTGGACCTTTCACCAGCCTCTGGAGGGCTCTCAGCCAGCCCGGACATTCCCAGGCCTAAGAATGGGGGAGGCCGCCCTCCACCCTGCCCGCTCCCAAGGCTGCATCCAGCAGGCTCAGCCCTGCCAGCAGAACCCCTGGGAGAGAACATCTGACTAGGGGCCATCTGTCACCTCTCAGCCAAGGGTGACAGCGATCCTTCACAGTATCTGCCCAGACATTCCCAGCCCTCTCTGCTGGCCGCCTCACTACTGTCACCAATCACTCCATCCTTCTTAGAATGGCAGCCCAATCCTTGCCCTGCCTGGTGTGACCCCGTGGATCTCTTGCCTGCACAGTGAAACCTCAGGCCAGAGCCAGCTAAGAGTGTTGGTGCAAATCTGTAATCCCAGGTACCTGGAGGATTAAGACAGGAGGATTACAAGTTTAAGGTTGCCTGGGCTACATAAAGTGAGTTTAAGAGACAAGCCTGGGCAACTTAGTCAGGGACCATCTCCAAATTAATAGTGAAAAACAAGCAAACAGACCACTGGAAGTGTGCCTCATGGTGGTAGACTTTTTACCTAGAACCCCCCTTTCAGAGGCTGGAGATGTGGCTCAGTAGTAGAGTGTCTGTGTAGAATCCCCCAGGGAGGGGTTGGGGGCGTGGCTCAGTGGTAGAGCACCTGCCTAGAATCCCCCAGGCAGGGGCTGGGGGCGTGGCTTAGTGGTAGAGCCCCTGCCTAGAATCCCCCAGTGAGGGACTGGGGGCATGGCTCCGTGGGAGAGCCCCTGCCTAGAATCCCCCAGTGAGGGACTGGGGGCATGGCTCCGTGGGAGAGCATTTGCTTAGAATCCCCCAGTGAGGGGCTGGGGGCAATAGGTTCAACTCCTAGTACTGAAAAGAAACCTCAGCTGTCACCTGATCCCTCTCTATTTTAGCCACAATGAATATCGTACCTTTCCTCATGGATAAATACTCATCTTCATCTTCCTCCTTCTAGGTTGACCCCCTGGTGTCCTCCTTAGCCACTTCTGTTCCTTGAAGCGTGCTGTGCAGCTAGCCCTCACCATCGGCCTTCACAGTGTTGGATCCCTGCCCTGACTTGCTTAGGAAGTCAAGTTCCTCAGCCTCTGTATCACCACACTGGGTTCTCCTTGCCTCGCCTCCTGAAACCTTGAACTCCCCAGAATGGTGATCATAGCTTTCTCTGCATTGCAGGACAGCTCAGCATTGCTAGAAATCTATCTTTTGTTTTATCCTTGACTCTAAGGCTCAGGTAGCTACCTCTTGTGATTTTTTTTCTTTTTTTTCGAAGCTGGGGACCGAACCCAGGGCCTTGCGTTTGCTAGGCAAGCGCTCTACCACTGAGCTAAATCCCCAACCCTCTCTTGTGATATTTTATCACTAAGCATTGTTCACATTTTATTTCTCTTCCTCTTTTTCCTCCTCCTCCTCCTCCCCCTCATCTTCTTTTTCCCCTTCCCCTTCTCCTCCTTCCTCAACATGGGATCTTTTTATGTAGTTCTGGCCGTTCTGACTTGTCACTGCTGGCTACTTGCTGTGTAGACCAGGCTGGCCTTGAACTCACAGAGATCCTCCAGTCTCTGTCTTCTAAGTGCTGGGATTAAAGGTGTATAATACCACACCCAGCCATCATTTATAGTCTCAGTCTTTGAAAGTGGAATGGTGTCTCATCAGTAATTTGAGTTTTATATAATCTATAGGGTTTTGGCTATTTATTTATTTGAGACAGGGTCTCCCTATATCTGAGGCTAGCCTTGAATTCACAAAAAAAAATCTATCTGCATCTGCATCCAAAGTGCTGGATTAATGTTCTGCTATGCCCAGCAATTAAAAAAAAAAATGTGTTTATGTGTATCTGTGCACATGACTGCAGATGCATGAGAAGTCCAGAAGAGGGCACCAGATCCCCAGAAGTTAGAATTACAGGTGATTATGAACTTCCCAAGGTGGGTGCTGGGAACCAAATGGGTCCTGTGTAAGAGCCGTACATATTCTTAACGTTTGGGCCATCTTTCCATCCCCTAATTTAAATTTAAAAAGAGAGTGTGTGTGGCTTCTGCATGTGTTTACTGCTTTGTGTGTTGCATGTTTGCTGGTGTGTGTGCTTCTGCATGTGTTTACTGCTTTGTGTGTTGCATGTTTGATGGTATGTGTGCATGTGCGTATGAGCGTGTGTGTGCTTTGCATGTTTGCTGGTGTGTGTACACATGCATGTGTTTACTGGTGTGTATTTGTGCTTTGCATGTTTGCTGGTGTGTGTGCACATGCATGCAGGCATGTGCATGTGCGTGTGTGTGTTTGCATGTATATGGGTGTGGGCACACTTGGAGTCCAGAGGAGAAGATCAGGTATCATTCTTCAGGTGATGCCCACCTTGTTTTTTGAGACAGAGTCTCAAAAAAATGTACCAGTTTGCCTAGGTAGGATGGCCAGTAAGTCCCAAGGATGCTCCTGTCCCAACCCCTAATTTGTTTATTTTTACATTTATTTCTGTTTGTGTGTCATGGATTCATTTGATGGCAGGGAACAACTTTGAGGCATCCACTCTCTTTGTCTCATGTGAGTCCCGGGAATGAGCCCAGGGCTTGGCAGCCATGGCCTTCACCCATCGAGCCATCTTGCTTGCCAGACATGGGATCTCAAGACGTAGCCCAGGCTGACTTCCAATCCATCAGTGCTAAGGTTACAGGGGAGCATCCCTACACCCTGCTGGGTGACCTAATTTGTGTGTGCCTCTTGTCCCACAGAAGAGGCAGGGATACAGGGACGGCACTGTGCCCTGGGCCCGGGGAGGGCAGGCAGTGGCCTGGACACAGGGATGGCAGCTGGACAGGAGAGGATCGGTTTGGCGTTTCCTTTGGAGGCAGAATTGACAGGTCTTGGCAGAGGCTGGGACGTGGGTGGTGAGGGACAGGAGACTCCAAAGCTGTCTCCCAATTTTCTGGCCCTTAGCACTGGGCGGGCGCTGGTGCCATTTCCTGAGATGGGGAAGACACAGAGAGGAACAGACTGTGGAGGAAATGAACACTACTGTGGGACGTGTTAACGTCAAGTTATAATGTGTCCCGCCTAGTCAATGATTGACAGAGCCCTGCGGGGGCCACATCTGCCTGGGCAGAGCCCCTGAAGGGGCATCTAAGCTCTGAAATGACTTGAGTATCATTTATTATATTAAAATTTTAATTACCTCTTAAATGTGTGTGTGTGTGTGTGTGTGTGTGTGTGTGTGTGTGTGTGTGAGCTTGTAGGAGCTCATTGGTTCCAACCATGTGGGTCTTGCGAATCACACCGAGCTTCTCAGACTTGGCAGCAGGTGCCTTTACCCTTGAGCCATCTCCTGGTCCCCAAATGTCATCCATTATCACTTTGAGACACTGCTCCAGAGCCTTCCCAAATGCCAAGGCAGACGAATTGAAATGCCCCCGTCTTCTGTTCCTAACACAACGAAGGACTATGGCCGTGTTCTCAGGGCTCAGCTAGATGTCTGAGTGTCTGTGGAGAATTCAGCCTAGCTCTCAAGACTGCCTTTGTATCACATCCTGTGCTCACAGGCCCCTCAGCACAATCTCTCCCCCTCTCTCTGTATTCATTTCTTCATGAAGGTTGCCAGACTTGGCACTGGATTTCTTCCATGGGTTCCAGTATCACAGTTCCTCCTATCCGTTGAGATGGTCTCTCTCAGACCAGAGCTCACTGGGGATCCGCCTGTCTCTGCCCCAGCCACCAGCTTTACCATTAACACATGTGCACCAGGCACGGCTTTTACATGTGCCAGAGACCCAAACTCAGCTCCCTGTGCTTGTATGGGAGGGCCTGTACCCACTAAACCATCTCCCCGGACCTTGTTTTGAGAATTGAGACAAGGTCTCTAGCCCAAGGCAGCCTCTGATTCTCTATGTAGCTAATGGTGGCTCCAAATTTCTTTTTCTTTCTTTCTTTCTTTCTTTTTTTTTTTTTAAGATTTTTTTATTTACTACATATAGGTACACTGCAGCTGTCTTCAGACGCACCAGAAGAGGGCATCAGATCCCATTCCAGATGATCGTGAGCCACCATGTGGTTGCTGGGACTTGAACTCAGGACCTCTGGAAGAGCAGTCAGTGCTCTAACCACTGAGCCATCTCTCCAGCCCCGGCTCCAAATTTCTAATTCTCTAGCCTTGACTACCTCTCAAGTCTTGGAATTAAAGGCCCGTACCACACTTTGGGCCATACTGAGCAAGACCCCAGGGCTGTGTGCATCCCGGGTAAGCATCCTAACAGAGCTACATAAATCCTGCCCACACTTTCCGCTCACTTAAAACAGGACCTCACTGCAGCTCAGACTGACCCTAATCTCATAGTCTTCCAGCCCAACTCCCCAAGGTTTGGGATGACAAGTGGATACTGGCATCAGACTTCGGCTCAAATTCCATCTCTTCTGTCTATACCCATTAGTTAGAAGCTGTGTGTAGAAAGGGCTCTGTTTAGGTGAGATGGAATGGTAACCATAACATCCCCTCCTAAGGGTCAGTGAGCATCCATTAATGTAAGATCTGTACAGACTTCCGAGCAGAACAGGAGTTGTCTGTTTTATGCAGTCCCTCACTGGGGGAATTCTAGGCAGGGGCTCTACCACTGAGCCACGCCCCCAGTCCCTCACTGGAGAATTCTAGGCAGAGGCTCTACCCCTGAGCCACGCCCCCAGCCCCTCCCTGGGGGATTCTAGGCAGGGGCTCTACCACTGAGCCACGCCCCCAGCCCCTCACTGGAGAATTCTAGGCAGGGGCTCTACCGCTGAGCCAGGCCCCTGCCAGCCCCTTTCCATGTCATACCACTGTCATACCTTGTCATAAGCTGTCTGCCTAGTCAGCATATAAGACAAGCCTTGTCTACGACAGTCTCCATGGCACTCACATGGGGTGACCCAGTGCCCCCAACCCTTCTTGTTAGTGACACTGTTAGGAGTCAATTCCACTATCAGAGTCTTGCTGTGCTCTTGGGATGCCCTGACTTGGACTTCAAAAAGCAAACAAGATGGGTTTGGGGTATAGTTTAGCGCTAGAACCCTTGCCTAAAAGCTTCTGTTGAGGGCTGGAGAGATGGCAAAATGGTTAGGAGCAATGACTGCCTTTCTAGATGTCCTGTTTTCAATCCCCAGCAACCACATGGCGGCTCACGACCATCTGTAATGGGATCTGATGCCTCTTTCTGGTGTTCTGAAGACAGCTACAGTGTACTCATATATATTGAATAAATAAATAAATCTTTTAAAAAGTTGGTTGTCCTTTTTTTAAAAAAAAAAACAACTTTTGTTGAGGGGTAGGTCTATGAATCAGTGGCAGAGCACCTGCCTAGAATCCTCCAATGAGGGGCTGGGGGCGTGGCTCAGTGGTAGAGCCCCTGCCTAGAATCCCCCAATGAGGGGCTGGGGGTGTGTCTTGGGGTAGGCATCTGACTAGATTCTCCCAATGAAGGGCTAGGGGTGTAGCTTAGAGTTATAAAACTTGCACAGCATGTGGAAGGCTGGACTCTATCTCCATTAGCACAAAAAGACTTTCTCTCCAACCCCCACCCCTACTCTTCCCTGCAACACTCGAAGATCAGGCTTATTCCCAACTGAGAGATGTGGTGTTGCGCCCATAGTCGTGTTTTATAGTGGGATTAGGATCTACTCAACTTGTTTCAGGGGCCATCAATTTATCTGTTACTCCCAGGAGCTCCCTAGTTATGAGTCCTGACACAAGTCTGGCCTGTACCATTGAGAGATTTTTTTTTTTTTTTGCTTTTTTTTTCTATGTTTATCTAGCTTCTCTCTCATTCACTCATTTCTTCTGTTTCTGCTCTCTCTCTCTCTCTTTTGGAGACAGGGTTTTATAATATAGTACAAGCTGGTCTCAAACTAAGGATCCTCCTGCCTCACCCTTCTGAATGAGCAGGGATCATTTCAGAAGCTCTCTCTGTATGTATTTGTGTGTGTGTGTGTGTGTGTGTGTGTGTGTGTGTGTGTTGTGTTGCATATATGAGTGTGGTGTGTGTATGGTGTATACATATGTGGTGTGTGTGTATGTGTAGTGTGTGTGGTACATGGTATGTGTGTGGTCTATGATGTATGTAGCGTGTGTGTGTGTGTGGTGTGTGTGTATGTGTGATGTGTATGTGCTGTGTGTGTGTGGTGTGTTGTATGTATGTGGTGTGTATGTGTGTGGTATGTGTGTATGTGTGTGGTGTGTGTTGTATGTGTGTGGTGTGTATGTGTGTTGTGTGCGTTGTGTGTGTATGGTGTGCGTATGTGTGTATGTTGTATGTATGTGTGTGGTGTATCTGTGGTGCATGTATATTTGCGTATGTAGTGTATATGCATGCATGTACACATGTGTATGTGTGCATGTGGCAGTCAGAGGCTGACATCATGTGTCTTCCTCAATTGTTCTCCCCCTTAGTTTGGGGGACAGGGTCTCTCCCTGAACCTTTCACTCACTGATTTGGCTAGGCTGGCTGACCACGGAGCTCCAGGGATCTGTCTGCTGCCATCACCCTTATGTTGGGCTTCCGGCAGCATGCTGACACCCCTGGCTTTTAAAGCGGGCCCTAAGGATCTGAACTCAGCTCCTCACACGTTTTATCTTTTTGAGTAAGCACTTTAACAATGCAGCTATCGTCCAGTCTCTTTCCCCAGCGCTTCTATGGTTTCTGGGCTCACAGCCCCTGCCGTCACTTTCCAGGACGCCATCTTGGATCTGCCTCAGGGAGTCTCCACCCAGCTTGGCCTCCATCTCATCCTGGCCTGGGGACATGGACAGCCTTCATCCCTCATCCTGGAAGATGTCAGCTGTCCAAGACTGTCGCCACTCTGCCTCTCTTCAGACATAGGATCATGACAATTCAAGGTAGCTTTCAGAATTCAGTATGAGTGAGGACCATGGAGGTCAGCAGGGGAACGAGTACAATGACACACACACACACACACACACACACACACACACACCCCAAAACAAACAAACAAACAAAGAAACAAAAAGCATTATCATCTAGTTTGCTTGGAACAATAATTCAAGCATTTAAAAAAATTCATCTTGGGGTTGGGGATTTAGCTCAGTGGTAGAGCGCTTGCCTAGGAAGCGCAAGGCCCTGGGTTCGGTCCCCAGCTCCGAAAAAAAAGAAAAGAAAAAAAAAATTCATCTTTTGAAGCAGGATCTCATGTAGTCCAGGCTGACCTCAAATTCCTATGTATCACAGAATGACCTTGATCTTCCTGCCTTCGCCTTCACAGTGCCACAGGACCTCATACCAATTTTATGTAATGTTGGGGACCAAACTTAGGGCTTCCCGGATGTCAAGAGAGCACTCCACAATTGAGCCCTACAATGCTTCAACTCACAGACACGAAACAAGCGAGAGACTTTTATTTCCTGGCCCAGAACACAGTGTGGGAGAGGCAGGGTAGCCCATGCCTGGCTTGCAGACCACATAGAGGTTCTTCAGCCAGTCTTTCCCTGGCTGGCCGGTGTGCTGATGGCCGTCCCCAGGCTTGCATTAGTCTATGTACCTAGGGAAAGCGGGGAGGCTGGGTGAGGCTGGGGCTCCAGGCTATGGCGTTTCCCTTGGCCCCGGCTTCCACAGGGGCTCCATTCCCAGTCTGATAAAAAGAGGCATCAGTGGGAGCGGAGAGGATGAAGTAACGGAGAAGATATGAGTGGCCGCGCCCGGCCCCCCGAGCCTGAGCCCTCCCTGCCCTGCTCCACCAGGAGGCCTTGGAAAAGGACAGGCCTTTCCCCAACCTCAGCCTGTGCCAGGCACCAAGGGAGCGAGCTTAATCCAGCCAAGCCCTGCCTGATCCCGAGGCTTAGGACGTAAATGCCCTTCAAATCTCCTCTTTTTTGGTCTGCGTGTGTTCAAGTATGCATGTATATGTGTGTGTGTGTGTGTGTGTGTGTGTGTGTGTGTGTGTGTGTGTGTGTGTGAGAGAGAGAGAGAGAGAGAGAGGTGCATATGTACTTGTAGGAAGGTCAAAGACTGATATCAAATATGATCACCACTATATTTTTTAGAGTAGGTTCATTCACTGAACCTGAAACTCGCTGATTTGGATAGAATGGTTGTCCAGCAAGCCCCAGAGATTATAAGCGCCTTCTACATTTCTTTCTGTCTTTTTTTGAGACAGGGTTTCTCCGTGCAGCCTTGGCTGTCCTGGGACTTGCTGTGTAGATCAGGCTAGCCTGGAACTTACAGATCCTCCTGCCTCTGCCTCCCAAGTGCTGGGATTAAAGGTGTGCAGGGCCACCACTGTCCAGCTTCTTTATGTTTGTGTATGCACGTGCACGTGTGCATGCGTGCATGCATGTGTGTACATTTGTGTGCCTGTGAGTGTGCACGTGTGTGTGTGTATACATGTGGGGTGTATATGTCATGGTATATATGTGGAGGTTAGAGAACCACCTATGGGAGTCAGGTCTCTTCTACCCAGTGGGCCCCAGGGATGGAACTCAGAGAGTTACAAACACCTTTACTCACTGAGGCATCTTGCTAACTCTGTTTTTATTTGGTACTCAGGTTTTTATCTGGGTGTTTGGGATTTGAACTCAGGTCCTCGAGTCTGCAGAGTAAGCACCAGACCAACTAAGCTACTCTCCAGTCTCTGAGTTTTTGGGTCTGTTCCATACCCAAACCGCCTCTCGGCCTCCACTTCAGCAGATCTATGTCCTACATCAGGGTTACTTGAAGTTTTATTAGGAGATCTGATGGGTATGCCCTGCACTTCTGGGTAAATTCTGAGCCCTGTAGCTGCCCAGAGAGGGCATAGTGTCCGCCAGTTAGGTCCGCACGGCCCACCCACCCCGTGCCTCCCAGGGCCTTTCCTCTGTGAGGAAAGCTGTTTAGTTCTAAGGCTTTCTCACCTCACACCAGTGCCAGCCCCTGAAGGCATTGGCATGGCATGAGCCAACCTGACCCTAATTTATCTCATTGCAATTCCGGAACTGGGGAAGGGAATGGCTGTCCAAGGTTGGGTGGAAGGCTGGCACCATTGACCTAGCCTGGACAGTGACCAAGCTGGATTCGAACCTGGTACCTTCCCCTGCTGAGACCCAGACAAAGAGCAAGTGTGTCTAAAGCATGGGGTTGGTTTCCTGCTTCGAGTGTGCCAGGATTTCCAAAACCACATAAAGCCTGCGCCCTCCCAGCTCCAGAGCTGAATGGCGTCACGTTTTCTTGGGATGTCACCCTGAGCAATCATCGGGGCCTGGCACATGCGTGGTTGGAGGGTGGGCACCCCCGCGGCGGCCTGCCTAGCTTCACTGGCCTCAGCTGTCCTCAGAAACAACCCTTAAGGATTCAGATTCTCAGCAGCTCAGATGGGACTGTCTCTCTCTCCCCGTGTTTCCATGGTGGGCTCAGATACTGCACTGTTGCAATAGGAACTGAAAACTCTACTCCCCTTCACACCCAGAGACCTGTCAATCATCCTTTCTGTGCTGGCCCCTCCCCTCCCTGGCCCCAGACGCTCTTTCCCTGACTTGATTGAGACTGTAACGTCTGACCGCTGGTGCGCCGCACTTCCCAGCTTTAAATTTTAATCACTACTTATCATCATCATCACCACCACCACCACCACCATCACCACTACCATCATCATCATCGTCATCGTCATCATCCTGTGTGTACATGTGGACGTGTTCCATGGCGCACATGTGAGGGTCAAAGGACAACTTCTGGGAGACCTCTCTTTTTATCGCGGGCTGAGGGTTGAGAGTGGTGAATGTCGCGCTCAGAGGCCCTCTTCTGTTCCTGCCTGCTCCACACAGCGATGGCAGGTGGATGCGGGTTAAAGCTGGCCAGGAGGACCCCGAGCTCAGCATTATGTGAGAGTTGCTCTCTCAGGATGGTGACCTCAGTCTACTCTACACATGAGCCAGGGTCTTAAGCCTGTCTGGGCTGACTGAGCCGTGGACTGGACGCTGGCCCTCACGAGGCCCGTGCTGACAGATTGGACGTCTCCGGTGAGCCAGCGGCTGCTGCTAAGTGGCTTTCTGGCAGGGAGTCAAGGGTCACCTCATCGGCAGTTCTGATCCAAAGGGCTCTGGCCTGTTTCGGGGGGCGCCTCCCACGTCTGTCGGTTGCATGAGGCTGTGTTTATTGTCAACCCAAATCCAGACCCTGCCTGGTGGCTCTTGGGGAAGTAGCTACAGGAACCACAACCTCTTTTGGGACGGATGGATCCCTGGCCAGAGAGGGCTTAGTTTGGGGTATGCAAGATGACAAAGTCTCGACCACTCATGTTTATCACGAGACACATGTGTAGGGCCCTTTTATGTCCCGAGTCTCTGTTTCTAAATCCTATCCTCTGACTTCAGACCTATGGGTCTCCAGACCCCTTGTTCTGAGCCTTAGCAATTAGTTAGGCCTTAATTTCAGGACTGGTTTTGTGTGCATATGTGTTTGTGTATGTGCAGGTGCAAATGCATGTATGCACATGGTGTGGAGACTTGAGGTGGGCGTCGTATTTCCCTCAATTGCTTCCCACTGAGTTTTTGGGTTTCGAGGCAGGATTTCTCATTGGTTTAGGGCTCACCCATTCAGCTAGACTGGCTGGCCAGTGGGTCCCAGGGATCCCCCTGTCTTTACCTCCCCAGAGCAGGGATCCTAAGCATGTACCCTGATTTTTAATTTTTTTCTAATTCAATTTAAATTATTTTGTATTCAGTGTGTGTGTGTGTGTGTGTGTGTGTGTGTGTGTGTGTGTGTGTGTACATGGTTGTACCACCGTGCACATATGGAAGTCAAAGGATAATTTTGGGGAGTTAGTTCTCTTTCCTTTCACTATGGGTTCCAGAGATCCAGCTTGGGCAAACTCTATCTGTCAGGTTTGAGCTGCAAGCACCTTTATCCTCCAAGCCTCCCCAGCAGACCAGCTTCTAGTCTTCTATTTTACATTGGCTCTAGGTGTCAAAGTGACACTCAGGTTCTCATACTTAGGACCAAATGCTTTACCAAGTGAGCTATCTCCCCATTCCCACCTTCGTGGTTGGAAGCAGCATCTTGCTGTGTAGACCAGGCTGGCTTTGAACTTGCAGCAAACTTCCTGCCTTAGTCTCCGGAGGTCTGGAATTACTGCTACCGCATCTGACCTTCATTTTGTTTTTGAGAAAGTCTCTTTCTGGCCTGGAACTTGCCAATTAATCTTTGCTAGCTAGGGCAAGAGCCCTGGGGGGTCTGCCCGCCTACTACCTCCCCAGCACTGGGATTAAAGTGTTTACCATCTTGCTTAATTTTTTTGTTTGTTTGTTTTTTTTTTTTAATGGGGGTTCTGGAAATCATACTCATGGTTGCAGGGTAAACACTTTACCAACTGAGCTGTATCCACAATGTCCCCATCCCTGCCTTTTATTAGTTCTGTTTTTAGACAGATCTCAGGTAAACAATGCTTGCCTTCAACACAGTATACAACTGAGGATGACCTTGATCCCCTGACCCTCCTGCCTTCACCTCTAGAGAGCTGGGATTACACATGGTACTATCGTGCCCAGCTGGGACAGATCTCTGTGAGTTTGAGGCCATCTTGGTCTTACATGGTGAGTTCTAGGCCAGAAAGGTTGCATAGTGAGACCCTTGTCTCATAAAACAAAACAACAAGACACAACAGCGTAACACGAGATGGACAAGGTCTTAAGCAATGACAGCTGAGGCTGACCACTGACCTTGACAATAGTGTCCACATACGTGTACTTACATACATGGAAAGGAGGAACACAGGTTGAAGACATGGAAGTTTCTAGAAACCCAAGCTCCTCATCCCTTTTCATGTACAACTTTGGTAACCAGGAAAAGTTTACCTGTGCATGTGTGCACATTTGTGTGCATGTGTGTGCATGTGCACACCAGGTCAGGCGTGTTTTCACTTAGAATGCCGTGTGTCTGGGGTCATTAGACCCCATACCTTATTGGAGACATGTGCTTCCCCATTTTAGGAAATTCAAGGTCAGGGCCAAGGGTGGGCACACGCCATGCACACACAGAATCCGGCAGCCCTGTCTGCTGATCTTTTCCTAGGAAAGAGAACTGGGCGTTCAAGGTCTAGGGAAAAACCTATAAAAGCACCAATAATCATTCGTGTTTCTCAAAATAAGATTGTTAGGAAGAACTCTGAAATAAAGAAACAGTATTTCACACATCCTAAATCAGTCCTGCAGGGTCAGGCAATAACTTTCCACCTATCATCTTTCCCGTGCACGAGCAATATCTGTGTCTCCAGCAGACCCTGGCCCCACCCTGCCCCACAGCCCTGCTTTACCCAGACACCCATAAATCTCTTCCTCTTGTTCCACAAAGTCTTCCTGGGAAAGGCCCCACTCTCTGTGTCTGTTCTTCCGTCCAAACGCTCAACGCCTTCAAGATTTTATGATTTCGGCTTGTTGACTTGGCCTCCTGGGTCCCCCCGTGGTAGGCGGCTGTTTCAGAGAGAGGCTAGAGGTTTTGGGTGACCTCAGCCTCACCCCTTGTCTGGCCTGAGCTAGAGGATCTTGCAAGCAAGATCCCTGCAGCTGCCAGAGGGGGCCCCAGTGGCCTCTTACAAGGGGCCTTCAAGGGCATGGATCTTGGTCTGGGGCTGTCTCTGAATACCCCATACAGGCCCTGCACCCAGCATCCTGTGCTTCTAATTGATCTACCTTCGACAGGGTCTGGCATCGTCAGAATCTCACATTCTATATCCTCCCTGATGCTCTCCCCCCATTCTTCTTCCCATGAGAGACTCCCAAGGGGGAACAGAAATAAGGAACAAATGCCCATGGTCTCTATTATGTCACAACTGGTCCTGGTTATCCTCTGAGCTATAGCCACCAGGACATAGGTAAAGAAATGGCTGAGAGCTGGGGATGTAGCTCAGTTGGTAAGGTGCTTGCCTGGCACACACACAGCATTGCCTGAAATGGGCTCAATCTTTTTAATCCCAGGATTAGGGAGGTAGAAACAGGAAGATCAGGAGTTCAAGACCCTCCTCAACTAGTAAGTTGATGGCCAGCCTGGGCTACTCGAGACCCTGACCCAAAACAATAATATCCAACAGATTTTGGATCAGTTCAGAGTTCAAGCATTCATCTGGTCCTAGGTAACTTTCCCAGGAGGTGGGTGGGGCATTCCTAACTTATTCCTGAAGGCCCGTGTTCTGACTTGAATATAAAATGTTCCTCACCGGCTTGTGAGGAACGCTTGCTCCCCAGCAGGTGGCGCTGTGCGAGGAGGCTGTGGATTGTTTAAGAGCCAGAGCCTAGCTGGAGAAAAATGGGCTACGGGGAGAGCACGCTTTAAAGTTTCTATACTAGCCCTGCTTCCTGGAATCCTGAGATATGATCAAAGAGTCCCATTCCCCTGCTGCCACTGCCGAGAGCCTCACCACCATGAAACTTGGAGTTAAAATAAATCCTTCTTTCTCCTAAATGGCTTCTTTGGCTTTGCTTGTTGTTGATTTATTTGAGGTAAGATCTTTTACATAGCCAAGGATAGCCTAAAACTTGCTCTGTAGCCAAGGATGACCTTGATCTTCTGATCCTCATGCCTCCACCTCCTGAGGGCTAGGATTACGGGCACACAGCACCGTGGGGTGGGGGTCGGGGATGCAAGCCAGATCGCTATGCATGCTGGGTAAGTACTCTCTACACCTCTGTCTCCTAAGCTGCTGCTTCTCAGTATCCAGTCACAGTGATAGAAAAAAAACTCACAGAGCATCCAAGAAACACAGAAGGTGGTGGTGACGGAGGCGATGAGGGATGTTCAGTTTTGTTTCTAACGCTGTGATAAAATGCCCTGACCAAAAGCTTAGGGAGGATGGGTTTGTTTTAGCTCACAGTTCTGACTCACAGTCCCTTCAGAGCAGAGAAGTCAAGGCAGGCATTTCAGACTAGCTGCAACACATTCACAGACGAGAGTGGGGAGAAATGAGTGTATGCTTGGTTATTTGCTTGCTCCCTTCTTGGTTGAATTTCCTGACTTCCATGCTGTCTAGGGACTGCTCCTTCCCCTTTCCCCTTCCTCCCTCTCTCCCTCCCTCCCCTCTTCTCCTGTCTCCCTTCCCTCACCACCCAGGGAATGGTGATGTAGGATAGACACTCCTACGCACAGGCCAACTTGATCTAGACAATTCCTCATCAAGGCTCTCTCCCAGGTGACTCTGGGTCGTATCAAATTGACAATCAAAACCATCCGGCACCAAGTATTGAGGTTTCCAGGCAAGAGGATCAATGAAAACGAACCCCTAAAGCTATGGAGGGATGATTTACAATCGGAGGATGGGGTGATGTCTGTGGACAGGGAGACAGGTACTGGAAGTGATTGACAGTGATTAGAGTTGTGTGCCTAGCTGGAGCGGGTAAGTCTTCCCTCACGGGGTGGGGGTGGGGCGGTGCAAGCAGGGGTGGGCCACTGTAAGACTTGAAATTTAGCCAAATTAATCTTTAGTGGTGTGTGTGTGTGTGTGTGTGTGTGTGTGCGCGCGCGCACACCAGAATGAAGTCACTCCACCCCAAGCTTACCTCTAAGTGGCTGGAAGCAGGTCACAGACTACTGGCAAAAGCTGTGCAGCATGAAGTTTCTAGAAAGAAGCACTGAAGAAGTCCTTGGGGCCTTGAAGCATTTTTGTACAAATAGGACTGGAGAGGTGGTCAGAGGCTAGGAGAGACCGCCATTCTTGCAAAGGACCTGGCTTCCATTCCCAGCACCCACATGGTGCCTCACAGCCATCCATGACACCAGTTCCAGGAGACCCAACAGGTTCTTCTGATCTCTTAAGGTATCACATCAGTGGTTCCCAACCTTCCTAATGCCCGGGCCCTTTAATACAGTTTGTAACATTGTGGTGACTCCCAACGATAAAATTATTCTGTTGCTAATTCATAACTGAAAAATTGCTACTGTTATGAACATTAATGTAACAATCTGATAGATGACCCCAAATAGGGTCGCAAGCCACATGTTGAGAACCAACACACTACACACACCCAGAACACATAAATTCACGTAGGTGTACATGTAGACATATAACAAAGAACTAAATCAATCTTAAAAGCCAGAGTGACAGCATGGTTATTAGTTGAAGAACATGAATATATAAAATATATAGTATCAATAAATTGGATACCATCCCAATAAAATGTTTAATTCTTCTAAGATACTCTTAGGCAAAGACTGGAGTCTTTGCAAAACACGTACTCAACCAAGGAGCTGTATCTAGAATATAGAAAGTGTTTGCGATTCAATGGGAAGACGGAACTTGATTTAAAGAAAAGAGGAAAAAGTTTTAAATTCTCATTCATGTTGAATAGGTATGAAAACTAACATAACCCCTTTGGAACAGTTTCTCTCTCTCTCTCTCTCTCTCTCTCTCTCTCTCTCTCTCTCTCTCTCTCATCACATTTAGGGCCAGCGACATGGATGATTTAGCTAAAGGTGCTTGCTGCCAAGCCTGGTGACCTGAGTTCAATCCCCAGGACCCCTGACTCCCAAAGCTGTCCTCTGACCTCCACACATGCACTGTGGTGTGCACAGGCACGTGCACTTACACACATGAATGAATGAATGAATGAATGAATGAATGAATGTAGAAAAGCACCAAGTAAGGAAGCTAACAAGGCAAACTGGACTTTAGAAACATTGAAAAATGCTTGTTCATCGAAAGACTCTGTGAGCTTTGAATTTAATCCGTGGCGACTTGTCCCATTAGAAGTTACTGACGGACTGAGGTGAGACATGGGGGAATGTTCTAGAATGCCGGAAATATGGAGGATGAGTTAATGCATGTTCTACTTTCCTTTCTGTCACTGCAAAAGACACCACAGCTCTACGCAACTGGGGGGTGGCATTTACCTTCCATTGCCTGATAACCGTCCAGCCCTGAGGGAAGTCACCTAGGCAGGACCTTGGAGCAAAGACCACTCAGTAGGCTGCCTGCTAGCTTGCTCTCTGGCTTGCTCAGCTAGCCATCATATATAGCCCAGGACCTCCTGCCATTGAAATGCTCACAGTGGGCTGGGCCTCATACATCCATCATCAATCATGGTGATGTCTCACAAGCATGCCCGTGTGCCAATCTGATGAAGGCGGTTCCTCAACTGGTGCACCCTCCTTTCACGTAACTCTAGATCGTGTCAAGACGACTATAAAAACTGAGGGAGGCAATGTATGTAGTCTTGTTGGTTTCCCTTTTCATAGGGTCTTGCTATGTAGCCCAGGCTGCCCTGGAACCTCCAATCCTTCACCTCAGCTTCCTTTTTTTTTTTTTTCTGGTTCTTTTTTTCGGAGCTGGGGATCGAACCCAGGGCCTTGCGCTTCCTAGGCAAGCGCTCTATCACTGAGCTAAATCCCCAACCCCTCACCTCAGCTTCCTAAATGCTGATGTTTGCAAGGGTGTGAAATTGTCTGGTTTGTATATGCTTCAAAAAGAGAGACATGGTTAAACCCTTTACTTAGATATTAGATCGTGCATTTTATTATAGGCATGTTGTATCTTAATACAAAATTATAGAAACAAAGGAGGAGGGGGGGTTGGGGGAAGGCTTAGTCTAATGGTTCTTAGGCTCCCTAGGATTGCAGACCTTTAATACAGTTCCTCATGTTGTGGTGACCACCCCACCATACAGTTATTTCATTGCTACGTCATAACTGTAATTTTGCTACTGTTATGAGTTGTCATGTAAATATCTAATATGTAGGATGTGCGACCCTTGCGAAAGGGTCATTCAACCCCAGAGAGGGCGTGACCCACAGGTTGAGAACCATCGAGTACCTGGGACATAAGCATTGGAACCTTAGTTCCCTGGCCAGGGGTCATATAAAAAAGCTGCTTGTGGTGGCACATGCTGTGACCCCAGAGCTGGGAGGCTGGAGACACGTGGATCTTGGCAGCTCGCTGGCCAGATAGGATCCAATCAGTGAGCGCCCGGCTCCAGAGACAACCTGTCTCTAGAAGGAAGATGGCGAGTGCATCCTCCTCTCGCAAAGGCCTGTAGGTTCTCAGCACCCACATGGCACGGCTCACAACCACGTGTCCAGCTCCAGGGGATCTAGTGCCACCTTCTGGCCCCCACAGGCACCTGCACGCATGCGGTCCTAGAGACACACGTGTGCACACAAACACATCATTACAAAGTTTCAAAAAGCAAACGTGGTGAAGCGTGACTGAGGAAGACACTTGGAGTTGACCTCTGGCCTCTGCCTGCATGAGCACACAGGTTCATGCACACGCATGTATATGTACGTTAGCAGGTACGCACACAAGCGTGCACGCGCACCTTGAAGAAACAAAACTGAAGGAAAAACATCTCACTAGGGAAATGAAAAGCCAGTCTACAATGGAGACCATGTGTAGAGCCTTCGGGGGGAATGAAGGTTGCATGTGTGTGGACAGGTGTGTTTGCGTGTGCATACACCCATGCACATGCGTGCAGAAACCTGAGCAGGGCGGAGGGTGTCTTCCTCTACCTCTCTCTGCCATATTGGCATGTGATACAGTCTTTCACTAAAACCAGAATCTCACTAGTTCAGCTAGGGTAGCTGGCAGGCGAGCTCTCGGGCTCTGTCTGTTTTGACCCTCCGATGCTGGCGTTCCAAGTAGCCTTCATAGCCATGCCAGGGTTATTACATAGGCGCTAGGGATTTGAACCGGGATCTTCAGGCTCGTGGAGCAGCGCTCTTACCCATGGAGCCATCTCCTCAGCCAGACAGGTACTGTTTGTATACATCAACACAGACGCTGATGAAAATGGCTTAGGGATCACCGAGTCCTGGAGGACGGTTGTCCCCTTGGGGACTCTCAGTTCTTGGTCGTGATCTTTCTTCTCAGCATCGGCCGTCTACCTCTCTTAGTTGCTCACACAATTCTAGAAGGTCCCAGGTTGGCCCTCAGTTCCCAGCTTCCGAGACTCAGTGCAAGGGGGGATTTCTGGGGCCGTTTGGGCAGCACCGCAGTACTGGCAGCTTTTTGGAGGACCAGGGCTCTTCTGGGAATTCGGTCCTTTCTGGGTGCCGGAGTTCTCGTGGTTCAAGTCCTGAGGAGTTTGCAGACTGCCTTAGAGAATCCCAGTAGGTGGTCATCTGGCCACTATAGTCAGCCTCCCGGACTCTTGTCTTCAGGGATTGTAAAGTGCTTAGGAAGTGTCCTGTGCTTTGTCAGACTGTCAACACACCATAAAGATGAGCCTTCTGTGAGCCACTGTCCTGCACACCCCGGCCCTTGCCTCCAGGGCAGAGGTCCTTCTGTTCTGACAGCCATGCTCCCTCTTCCTGGCTCAGGGATTGCCATCTCCTATGACTGGCAGATCTTTCTCTGTGTCTCTCTCTCTGTGTCTCTGTCTCTCCCTCTCTCTCTGTCTCTCTGTTTCTCTCTTCCGGGGAACAGATCAACTTTGGGCACAAGCACCCTAAGAGGGGGCTTAGTCAAGTCCCCAACCCCTCACTGGGGATTCTAGGCAGGGGCTCTCCCACTGAGCCACGCCCCCAGCCCCACTGGGGATTGTAGGCAGGTGCTCTACCACTGAGCCACGCCCCCAGCCCCTCACTGGGGGATTCTAGGCAGGGGCTCTACCACTGAGCCACGCCCCCAGCCCCTCACTTGGGGATTCTAGGCAGGGGCTCTACCACTGAGCCACGCCCCCAGCCCCTCATTGGGGGATTCTAGGGAGGGGCTCTACCACTGAGCCACGCCCCCAGCCCTCACTGGGGGATTCTAGGCAGGGGTTCTACCACCTAGTACATTTCTGGGAAACCATTTTGTGAACATTTATTGTGTGCTTGTGTGTGTGTGTGTGTGTGTGTGTGTGTGTGTGTGTGTGTGTGTGATATTTGTGCCATGAGGCAAATGTAGAGGTTAGAGGACAACTTATTTATTTCTTCCTTTTTTTCGGAGCTGGGGACCGAACCCAGGGCCTTGTGCTTCCTAGGCAAGCGCTCTACCACCGAGCTAAATCCCCCGTTAGAGGACAACTTAAGGAAGCTTATTATTTCCTTCTATTTTACATGTATTCTGGGGATGGAGCTCAGGTCACCAGATTTAGAGGCAAACCCCTTTACCCAGTGAGCCGTCTTGCTGGCTTCCATTTAAAATTATTATTATTATTTATTATTATTATTACTATTATTATTAATTTTAAGATAGGATTTTGCTAGTCACCTAGGATGGTCATAGACTTATGATCCTCCTGCCTCAGCCTCCCAGGTAGCAGAGATAAAAGACTTCACTAGGGCCTGGGCTCATAACTTCTCCTTTACCGAAGGGGAAACTGAGATCGTGAGATATTAAGGCCATATTTCTGGGTTGGGGAGGAAGGCAGGTCAGGCCTGTGGTAGCTGTGTCTTTAGTACTCCAGCCTGGGGAGTTGTCCGTGGGCCCCGGGGTATAGGTAGAGGGGTGAACCTCCTTCAAACCTTAACAGGCCCACGTGTGCCTGTGTAAACACACAGGCCCGAGCGTCCACACCCGCTTGTGTACACGCTCACACACCTCCATGTTGCAGAGGAGAGCACTCCTCTCACCAGCTCCTCTGTGGGTGATACGCCCTTCCTCTCACCACCACTGCTGTGAGGCTGTACGATGATGGATGAGGAGTCTCAGAAAGATGGCATGCAGGCCCCTTCCAAACTGGGGCGTCACCCAGAAGAAAATCATGAGGCAAACACGAACAAGCCTGTAAACACGAGCAGACAATAGAGGAGACAGACCCTGGGGCTCCATAAAGAGAGACGTCCGGCCAGGCCAGAGCTCAGGGCCTGCTTGGCTCGGGGGCAGCTGAGGGGACGTCAGGCGGGGGGCTGCTCCGGGCTTGGCTGGGACAGACGTCTCGGGCCGTGGCTGGCCCGTGCAGCATGAGTTGGCCGGGAGGCTTGGACTCGGCACAATAAACAACAGAGAAAGATAAATCGCAAATGTGTCTGGAGATCGGTGGGGAGTAGGAAGAGGTGAACGGGGGTCACCAGGAGGCTCGTCTCTCTCTTTTCTTGGTCATTGCCCCTGCTGAGAGGAGGGCCCAGCGTTCCAGGGGACTTACTCTTGGAGCCCACAGAACTGCTGGGGGTAGTTGGAGGCTATGGTCCAGAAAACAACAACAGGGCCTTTGAGGAGAATGGCTACCTGGAAATTTCCAGATAGCTATTTTGAGTGGAAGGGCTGCTGGGCAGAGAGGAGGCTCAGCTAAGACCGGCAGGCAGACTCTGGGCAGGGGGAGATCTTCTGAATACTTCTCGTCCTCATCCACTTCTGTCCCCTGACTCGCTGTCACGCTGTGGCCCCATTCCTAGGCAACAAGCCTGGACCTCCATTTATGCCACCCCACTCTCAAATTCTGCCTCAGGGGTGAAGGCTCTGTACCCGGACACAAGTCAGCGGACAAGAATGTGATCCCCAGAGCCCACAAACACATAGGAGAGAACCAGCTCCACAAAGTTGTCCCCTCCCTCTCTCCGTACTTCTGCTGTGCCACCTCCCTCCCACCTCTCTCTTGCTCTGAGTATCCACCCTCAGTGCCCCCATGTTCCCTTTACCTCACTAATGTCAACAGACTGACAGAGGAGAGGAGGAAGACACCTCAGGGGACGGCGATTGTTAAAGTTATAAACAGCGGGGGGGGGGGGTTAGTTGGATCTCTAGAGACGATATTCAAAGAATAAAAGCTAGGCATGAGGCATGGTTTTGTAATCCCAGAGCATAAATGAGTAAAAATTTAAAGGTAGGAGGATTTATTCTGGCTTACAGTTTCAAAGAGTTCAGTCCATGTTAGTGGGGACGACATGGCAGAATTCATGGCAGCAGGCCTGTGGAGCAAGGCACTCACACGGGGGATGGAGTGGTGGTGGCTGAGATCAGCTCACCTCTGGCTACCTACTCCCTGCAGCTAGAACTCACCCCCTAAAACCTCTGTGGCCTCCCCCAAAACAGCTTCACCTGTTGGGGAACAAATGTTCAAAATATGTTGGGGACAGTCCAGATTCTAATAACACATGATCGCTTCGTTCCCCCCGCCCCCGCCCCTGCCCCCGCCCTCGCCCCCGCCCCCGAGCGTGCCACCTGCTCCCTCACGGGCCACTGCTTCAGGGTCCAGCCACTGCCACCTCACTGGCTCCATCCTATGAAATCCTATGAAGTAGGCCACCCCACTTCTGCAGACTCTCCCCCAGAGTCTTTAGGATCGAGGACCAACCATAGCTCGTGGCAGGTCCATCTGGTTTCTTACTCATTAACTAATATTTTTTTTCCATTCCACTCCTCAAACTTTCTATTCCCTGTGCCCCAAAACACGTAGGGCCATGCCCTTCATCAAAAGAACTCATATTCTTCTTTCTAGAATGGTCTTGCACTCTCTCCCCTAGTCTAGGCAAGAAATACAATGTTGGTAAAAATGATAAAACAAAAATTAAGTACCCAAGAAGGGCTGAGGAGAAACAGCCATGCCTGCTAAATGGCTTAACCAACGGCATGTGTCAGCTTTCTGAAAGGAGGAAGGGTTTATTTGGCTTGAGGCAGAGCATCGTGGTGGAGAGTGTGGGTGGAGCATTATGGGGAGTGTGGGTGGAGCATTATGGGGAGTGTGGGTGGAGCATTATGGGGAGTGTGGGTGGAGCATTATGGGAAGTGTGGGTGGAGCATCATGGTGGAGTGTGAATGGAGCATCATGGTGGAGTGTGGGTGGAGCATTATGGGGAGTGTGGTTGGAGCAAAGCAGCTTGTGCTATGAGAATTCCTTCCTTGGAGGGAAGGACCGCTCCTCACAGGGTCCCAATGACAAACGGAAGTATCATTCTATCAAAGTTCCCCCAAGAAGCCAATGAGTATATTGGGCTTAGTTACAAGAGCATGGTGAAGGGTTACTAGCAGGATCATGGAGGACCTTAAAGCCATTACATTGGAAAACTTTCACCCAGCCTGGATGATGGCTTCCCTGTACCCACGTGGATGGAGCCCTGTTCAGTGAATCTCCCCCAGCCATACACTCTAGCACCTTCCTAGACCATAGGCAATTGGCAGAATTGCATGCAAGTGACTGGGAAGAGTCACTGGAAACTCAGGTGAGTGCCCTAGTGCCACCTGGGAGGAGTTCCCATTCATTATGTCTCCCCAGGAGAATCTGGGGGTGTGGGTCTCACCTCCAGCGACCATCAACCAGCACTGGGGCAAATGGGTTTCCATCCTTAGGAAACCAGTGCCCCGGGCTGTGCCAGCAACAATGCCAGGCTTAGGCATAAACATGTCTTTGCCGTGGCTTTGCAGGGTGCAGAGGGGAGGAGCCCCTGGTAGCTTGTTGGCAGGAGGAGTCCTTTCACCTTCTTAAACAATAGAGACCCTGGAGACCATCCAGTTCCCAGGGATAAGGCAGGATTTCTTCTTCAGGCTGGGAGCGTTCTAAATCCCTGGTTCTTTGAGGATGGATCCCCAAGTGTCTCACAATGGAATAGATACTCCCTAAAGGGGGAAGCCAACAGAGAGTCATCGTCTGCATCTGACCAACCATGGGGACTAACTTCTAGCTTTGTAGATAGGAGGACAGAGACCCCAAGAGGACCTGGAGGTTTGGATACTGTGATGACTGATCTTGATTGTCAACTTGATGGCATTTAGAATCATCATAAGAAAGGGATTTCCAGGCTTGTTTGCAATGAGTTTCTAGATCGGATGAACCAACCTGAGTGCGGACATCATCCCATGGGCTGGGGTCCTGGACTAAATAAAAGGAAAATGAGCTGAGCATGAACGTCCATCTCGCTCTACTCCCTGACTGCAGATGCCGTGTGAGCAGCTGCCTCACCCTCCTCCTGCCATGCTTTCCCGGCCATGATGGACTGTATCCCCTCAGACTGGGAGCTACAGTAAGCCCTCTCTTCCTTAAGTTGCTTTTGTCATAGCAATAAAAAATTAACTCACATAGATACAATGTATTCTCTGAAACACTCCTGCGTTAAAGCCTTGGTCCCAAGCCTGTGGGCTCAATCTTTATTTTTTTAAAAAATATAGTTTGATGTATTTTAATAGCAAACTCACAGGAACAGCACAGAAGACATAACATTAAAATTAAATTAAATTTAAAAACACCACAAACACCATTTAGTTGCTGTTAATAAAAAAAAGTACTTATTTTTAAAAATCCTAATGCTGATATTGTCCAGAAAAAGTTAACAGAATTATTCATCATTGTTATAAAGTTGATGTGTTGAAATGTGTTCACCGGAACATTTGACCTGCATTAATGCTTTACATCTTGCATTGAGATTAACCATTCATTCACAGATGAAAATGAAGAAGCTGCCAATACCTGAGTCTGTCCCCTATTCTTCCACTGACGATCATTTTCTTAGGTACCTTGTGACCCCATGGAAAAACTATCTAACATTCAGAACTACTGATAACAGGAAGAAGTGGGGGGGAGGGGAACTTTTTTTTTTTTTTTTTGGAGAATGAAATCTTTCCCCTCATAGTGGACTCTTAAGCACAGTCTCGGTGAATGTCACATGCTCGCTGGATCTCTCTTGGCTTAACTGTTTCAGGTTTGGCACAGATAGCGCACAGATTGGTATCTTCAAAAAGGCCAATCAGACAGACCTTTCCCTCCCCGCCCCCTTGGCAAAGACCCAATAGCAGCCCTCTGGAAGCGCAGGTCTGTTTGAAGTCCCGAGTGATTTCTCTCACTAGCGGGTGGAAGGGGAGTTTGAGAATCAAGAGTTCAGGGGACTTCTGATACTGTCTGATTTCCCGTTGCCACAGCACTAGTCTGTCATGATAAGACTTCTTCACCTCTCCAATAGAGGACATGCTTTTATGAATGGCTTTCATACCGTGATGTTTCCTGGGTGCTTAGCCACCAGCGGTTTTGCGGGCAGTTGACTTGGTGCCAGCCGTGGTGTGGGCACCTCCTTCTTTATCCCCACTCCACTCCATCAGCTGGAGCTTAGTGGCACTGGCATCAGCGAGTGACGGCGGTTGCCAACACAATTCAGTCTTTTCTTTTTCCTTTCTCGGATTTATTTATTTTTACTATTTCATGTTGCATGTGTGTATGTGCACAGTGTGTGTGTGTGTGTGTGTGTGTGTGTGTGTGTGTGTGTGTGTGTGTGTGTGTGTGCATGTGTGCATGGGGCCACATGAAGGCATTAGATTCCCTGAAACTGAAGCTACAGTCGGTTGGGAGGCACCATGTGGCGCGGACCCCATCTTTGAGATGTGACTGGATCTTGAGGACTCTGGCATAACCAATGGATGAATCTACTAATGGGTTCATAACTTGGTGGCATGTTCATGAGATGACGGAAACTTCCGGAAGTGGGATCTACCTGGAGGTGGAAGATCACTGGGAGTATGTCATCAGGGGCCATACATTTTCCTTTCCTCTCTCTGCTTCCAGGTCACCAAGAGGTGAGTACCCTTCATTTACCATGCCCTTCGCTTCAAAGTTCTGCCTTGCCACGAAAGCTTAAAACCACATGACAGGCAAGAGTAGACTGAGACCTTTGACCCCCAAGCCCGAATGAATCCTTCCTTGTTTAAGTTACTTCTGTCTGGCGTTTGTTACAACGAGAGAGAATAGCACCAGGCTAAACGGCTTACCCAGAATGCACAGCTAGGAAGGGGTAGGAAATTAAAGTCAAATCCAAGCCACCCCAGGACCCGGCTGCTCCACACGAGGCACCGGCAGATGTAGATGACTAAGCTGTCCCTGACAGACACCAAGCATTCATGCCTCTTCTTGCTTCCACAATCCCACCAGCTACTGCAGATCCTGTAGAGCCGCAGGGTTAGATATTTTTTAATGTGTGTGTGTGTGTGTGTGTGTGTGTGTGTGTGTGTGTGTGTGTACATGTGTGTACAAAGTGTCTGGGTGATCGTAGAAGCATGTGTATGTGTGTAGGCCAGGAGACAACCCCAGGCATCAGTGCCTTTTTTATTTCCATGTAGGGTCTCTCATTGCCATGAACCTCACTAAGTGGGTTAACCAAGCTGGCCAGAGATTCCCGAGGTTCCTCCTGCCTCTGCCTCCGAGGGCTGGGATTCTGAACATGTGCTTAGGGGAGTGCTAAGAGGCAAGGTTAGGCTCTCATATGCAAGGCTTCAGGGAGGGGAGGGGACCAGAGGGGAGAGGAGAAAAGAATAGAAAGAGGAAGAGAGAGAAGGAAAAGCGGAGTGGGGAGAGAAATTATGGATAACCTCACTTGGGGACTGTGGGTCTAGTTTAGGGCATGGTGGATCTGGGAGGCCGTGGGTTAAGAGGAACCTAGGGACTGATACTGGGATGAGGCTCACCTGCTGGGTGAGACAGGACACCCTGTGTGAGGAACAGCATGTAGTCAGTGTCTTGAGGTGTCTTGGGAGGGATGGCTTAGCACGTGGGATCCCCACTTCTCTTCCCTTCGATTCCCAGGTCGAGGTTCCCTTCTTCCATTCAGGGGCCCCATCTGACTCCCTATTACCACCCCAGTAGGGCAATGGTAGATTAAAAGGGAGTAAGGCCCTGTCTGGGCCACACAGATGCCTGAAAAGTTAACCCACATCAGCCATTTGTATGTTATTCTCATGGAGACCTCGTACCACCCTGTTCAGTGGGGCTCTGAAGATCTACGAAGAAACAACTCAGGCCCCAAGGCTGGAAGTGTCTTATTGCAAACTCTGGACTTGCTCAGGAATTGCTATTTGGAGCATCCAGGCCCATGATACGGGGAGCTATGCCAGGCCTATGAGGAGAGAATGTGTAGCCTGAGGAACCTAGGCGTGCTGGCCGCCCGAGGTGCAGCCGGCAGCAGGCCCTGGCAGCAGTTGGCTAGACCATGGGTGGCAGGCAGCCCAGGCCTGTTGGTGGCTGGCTGCAGCACCAGCTGCTCATCTTGTTTTCCATCTTCTCCTCTTCCCCAGAACAACCAAGCCAGCTCATCGTCTTCTCCACGGGCCCTGGCCCAAATGTATGTCTCCCCTCACGTGGGTTTCTGACTGTCCCTAGCTGTCTTGCTGTGTACCTCAGGCAAGATACTTAACCGCTTCATGTGTCGGTGTCCTTCAGTGACAGGGAGATGACAAGAGGGGCAGCTTTAAAGTGTGTGTGTGTGTGTGTGTGTGTGTGTGTGTGTGTGTGTGTGTGTGTGCATTCCGACATTTATGTTCATGTGAGTGCAGTACCCACAGAGGCCAAAAGAGGGCGACAGATCCCCTGGACCTGGAGTCACTGGTTGTCAGGAGCTTCTTAATGTGGATGCTGGGAACCAAACTTAGGTTCTCTTGAAGAGCAGCAAATGCTCTTAACCACTGAGCCATCTCGCTAGCCCTGACGAGAAGCTTTGGGCATAGGTGAGTGGAGGACACTGCATGGCTCCACTAGGTACACAGGCAGGTCAGGGTATTCTCCTGAAGTGTCATAGCCAGAAGTCCCAACGCTGTCAGTCTGTTGGCTCCCAAAGACCTCCCCGAGGAAGGGCTCTTACAAGGGCCCCTGGACACGGACCTTCAGAACAAGGAGGTTTAGAGAAGGTTTAAGCAGGTATAAGTGTGAGTTTGATTCCCAGAACCCTGGCTGGAGAAATGGCTGGGTAATAAAGAATGCAGACTGCTCTTCCAGCAGACCCAATCTCAGTTCCCAGCACCCATATCAGCTGACTCACAACCACCTGTACCTCCAGCTCTTCTGGCCCCAAAGAGCCCCTGAGCTCTACTATGGCGACACATACTTGGAGGCAGAGATGTGACCATCTCCGGGGCTCACTGGCCAGACCTGTGGAGTTGGTGAGTTCCAAGCCAATGAGAGATCTTGTCTCAAGAAGAAAAAAGTGAGTGGTACTTGAGGAATGCCACCTGGGAGCTGTTCTCTGATCCCACCCCACGCCCCACAGAGAGAGAGAGACAGAGACAGAGACAGACAGACAGAGACAGACAGACAGAGACAGACAGACAGAGACAGAGACAGACAGACAGAGACAGACAGACAGACAGAGAGACAAACAGAGACAGAGAGACAGAGATAGACAGACAGAGACAGAGATAGACAGACAGACAGACACACTCTGGTGTCAAGCCAGTCCTTGTTTACTATGTCCGCAGCCATCTTCAGTTCCTGGTGAGAAGGACAGCCCCAGGTCCAGCCATGGGTGTCAGGAGGGAGTCCTGGTACCACTCTTGTTCTGCCCTTGCCCCACCTCACTCTGACACTGGCTCTCCTTGGGTTGACATGGATGACCTAGCAACCCTCCAAGACCCTTTTGGGCCAAGGCACCTTGCTCTTGCCTGTCATGCTGAGACCCTATTCTCCCTCTTGGTGCCTCTGTGACATGGCCCTCTATGGTCTCACAGTCCCTTACCCAGAGCGTCCTTTTTTCCCTCATCTCTGTTTTTCTAATACCGCTGATTCCCCGACTGCTCGGTGCCTTCCGGGATTCTTGCCCGAGACCCACCAAACCCTTTCCCTTGAGTTCTACGACCAAAAGCAGAATTGTCCATCTCCTCCCAGCCCATGCCCAGCCTTCCTCCTTTCTCTGGCCCAGGACATGGGCTACAGGAAAAGGACTGACTATTGACAATGTAGCCTACTCTATTTGAGTTGATCGGAGCTCAAAATGGAACAGGGGGCTCCTGGTGTGGCTCTACCAATCCCTCCCAACTGGTGATCTCTGGGCAACTGTATCCACTGACCCTTGTTGGGAAGTGGAGCTATCCATTTCTACATTCCCCTCCCCTGTATTCCTGACTCACTGATGAGAATTTAACCCCAGGACTTAACCTGGATGGGCTCAGTTAATTCCACAGCAGTCTCAAGAGGTAGGTTTTATATTTGGTGCTCTGTTTACAGATGAGAGAGAAAAAGACTTAGTTAAGATAGTGAGTCGCTTCCTCAAGGAAAATGTTGGCTTGAAACACATTGGGAGGTCTGGGACGGAAGCTCCACTGTGCAGGCCTCTCTTAGTGTGTAGGACATGCTTTCTACTGAGTCTATGGAGGGAGGGGTCATTCCTCTTAGATGCTCACTTATAGAAGTGAGAAAGACCTAGAACAAAACAGTACAACCAGAGGCCAGCTCAATTTGTGATTCTTCCCCAGGTCATGTGATTTATTTGAGCTCAGACATGCAGAGAACAAAGCTCCTGGATTCTAGAGTGCAGGACCCCCTCACTCTCCCAAGAGTTGTCCCTGAGAGTGAGTTGCACAGTCATGGCCTCTCTGGCATTAGTTGCTTGGTCATGGAGTCCCTCAGCACAGATGTCCACCATCTGAGACCAATATCACTATTGAAGGGAAGAGTTCCAATGTGTGATATGAGCCACAGGCACCCAGACCGGGTAATTAGTAATGTCCAGAGACTGGAATTAGATCATAGCATTGAAAATGTCAGTTGTGGGCATGAGTAGACAGTAGACGTGAGGATGGGTGGAGGTGAGGGGGACAGTTAGGGTGGAAGTAGACACGAGAGTGGAGATAGAGGTGGAAGAAGAAAGAACAGATGTGAAAGTAAGGGTGGGTGTGAAGATGGAGATGAGGGTGGGTGTGAAGATGGAGGTGAGGGTGGGTGTGAAGATGGAGGTGAGGGTGGGTGTGAAGATGGAGGTGAGGGTGGGTGTGAAGATGGAGGTGAGGTTTGGTGTGAAGACAGAGCTGAGGGCGGGTGTGAAAATGAAGTTGAGTGTGGGTGTGAAGACAGAGGTGAGGGTGGGTGTGAAGATGGAGGTGAGGGTAGGTATGAAGATGGAGGTGAGGGTGGGTGTGAAGATGGAGGTGAGGGTGGGTGTGAAGACAGAGATGGAGGGTGAGGGTGGGTGTGAAGATGGAGGTGAGGGTGGGTGTGAAGATGGAGGTGAGGGGTGGGTGTGAAGATGGAGGTGAGGGTAGGTGTGAAGATGGAGGTGAGGGTGGGTGTGAAGATGGAGGTGAGGGTGGGTGTGAAGATGGAGGTGAGGGTGGGTGTGAAGATGGAGGTGAGGGTGGGTGTGAAGATGGAGGTGAGGGTGGGTGTGAAGATGGAGGTGAGGGTGGGTGTGAAGATGGAGGTAAGGTGAGTGTGGGTGAAGATGGAGGTGAGTGTGGGTATGAAGATGAAGGTGAGTGTGGGTGTGAAGATGGAGGTGAGGGTGGGTGTGAAGATGGAGGTGAGGGTGGGTATGAAGATGGAGGTGAGGTTTGGTGTGAAGACAGAGCTGAGGGCGGGTGTGAAAATGAAGTTGAGGGTGGGTGTGAAGACAGAGGTGAGGGTGGGTGTGAAGATAGAGGTGAGGGTTGGGGTGAAGGTTTTGAGAGAGATTTGAATGGAATAAATGATGAGGATGGTTCTGACACTGGCGGCCATTTTGGTGGCAATGTTGCTCTTGCTGAAGATGGAATTGGAGCTGATGCTAATGGGAAGAGCATCTCTTAGAGCAATCCTTGACCCAGGCCCCTTTTCTTAACATGTATGCCCACCTGACGTAGTGTAGACTTTTTTCATGTGTTTCCTGGAATCCCCTTTTCCCAGCCAGTGTTTCTGGTGAGCATTTGTCTGCAGGTCAAACACTGGGGAAGAAGATGGCCCGGGTACCTTGTGCATTAGATAACTTGAGGGAAGCACTGGGCATGCTCTGACAGGGGTTGTCAGCCCAGAGAGACTAGACCTGGTGTTTTGTTGCTAGACTCAGTGGAACCTGGAGACGAACCCTCTAATTCCAGGAAGGAAGCAAGCCTGTGAACACAGGCACATGGGTTAGCAGAGACCCTTCTGCATGGATGTAGAGCAGACCAGAGCCACAGAGTCACAGACTGGGTCTGGCTAAGGTGTCAGAAAACAAAACTAAGAAGACAGAAAGGCATGTGGGTACCAACTGTAAGCTGGTGGCTTTAATGGAGACGTCATAGCCCCAGGGTGCCTCAGTGTCTTGCTTGCACTGAGAGTAGAGCACCAGCAGCAAGAATATTCTAGAAGGGTCCAAGCATGTGTTCTAGGGCTGTCACTAGGAGTCACAGAGTCTCTCTGGCATGAACGTACGCATCTCTCTCCCTTATTGTGAACACCAGCACACGAAATACTGTCAGAGCCGCCATGACCAATCTCTGAGCCTTTTCATTACCCGTGGGCAATCTGCCACCTGTGCTGGCCCGCCCTGGCCTCTGCCAAGACCCCAGGCGAGGCGCTGGCCTAGACAACCCTGACGTGGACTATAGGCCAGTCTTCCCAGCGTGTTGCCCAGCCTGTGGACCTTGCCAGGTGTCAGGTTCAATTTCCCACCCCTCTTTCCCAGAGAACCAAACGTCTTGTCCCTCGGTGCAATTTGGGTCCTCCCAGGCCGCCTTCTTGGAAACAAGAAAATCCCTGGGGGTGGAGGTGGGTGGGGGGAACTAAGTGCTCATACTCACCAGGCAGGGCAGGACAGGACAGCATGGAAAAAAATGTTGCCGAATTGATGTCACCCATGGAGGCCAGGCTATGTAGTTAGTCAGAAGGACGGAGGGTGCAAGACATGCTGGGACGATTCATCCAGAGGCCGGTCACTCCTTTTGTCTCCAGGGCTGGCCCCACTGACAAATAAGGCAGCTGAGTAACAGGCCCGTTGAGCCCCATCCCACCATCCATTAGACAGCGGAATTCGTCCCCACAGCCAACCCCAGAGCCCCTTGCGTAAGTTCACACTCACAGCTTTATTGAAATGAGAGCTTTATTGAGACAGGAGTCACACACAATATCCACGCACTAAGCTGAGTAACCCAATAGTTTTAGAGTTGTGTAACCTCCCCGCTGGTTCTAGAACATTCTCCCCTGGCCCCTTCTTGCTCCCCAAGTTTTGTGTGGGTTTTTAAAACTGGGATCAAATAACTGACAGGAAGAAACTTAAGAGAGGAAGTGTCTGCTATGGCTTACAGTCTGAAGGTATGGTCCATCATGGTGGGGAGGTCCCGGCGGCAGGAATCTGAGCAGTTGGCCACGCTGTGTCAGGAAGCAGAGACAAGGAATGGTACTCAGATCATTTGCCCTTTAAATTTTCATTCTTTTTCCAAACAGGGTTTCTCTTGTACCCCTGGCTGTCCCGGAACTGACACTGTAGACCAGCCCAGCCTTGAACTCACAGAGATCTGCCTGCCTCTGCCTCCCGAGTGCTGGAATTAAAGGCTCTATGGGCAACCTCAGACTTGAAATGTCAACTGGGGTTGTGGTCCATAAGAGGTAGCTCAACTCTCTCAGGACACTAAGAGCCAAGCATGCATGTGTGGGAGGCCAAGAAAAGATAACTATGCAGATGACTTTTTTGAAGAAGATTCAGGGCTGCCATGTCAGTACCCTGTACACTAAGCATGCTCTCCACTGCTGGCTGGCCAGACACACTTCTGAACTGGTGAACTGCAAATTCAATGGGAAACCCTTTCTCAGAAGATAACGTAGAAGAACTGGAGAGACAGTTCAGGGGTTAAGAATACTTGCTACAGGGTTTGGGGGGTGGCTAAGGGGTTAAGAGCATTGGCTGTTCTTCCAGAAGACCTGGGATTGATTCCTAGAATCCATGTGACAACTCACAGTGAGAGCTGGGAGCAGGGACAATAAAATGATGTCTCTGGAGGGCTGGGGAAAAGCTGTCGACCTAGATGTCTTCGTTCAGTTAAAATAGCTGAGCCAGGAAGATGGCTCAATGGCCCAGAAAGATGACTCAGTGGTCCAGGAAGATGACTTAATGTCCAGGAAAATGGCTCGGAGGGCATACACATTCTCTATTTGAACTTGAGGACCTGAATTTGACTCCCCCAAATGCCCATTTAGAAAGCCAGGTACAGGGGCCAGAATCTGTAATCCTAGCACTACTGCGGTAAGGTGGAAGGTGGAGACAGGAGAATCACTCCTAGTCACCAACAGGGTCAAACAGGATTCTTGGAGCCATTGAGATAGCTCAGTGGGTAAAGGAGTTTGCTGGCCCAGTCTGAGCAACTGAATTAGATCCTCAGGACCCTCATGGTGGAAGAGAACCCCCACACAACTGTTCTTCGATTTCTGGACTCAATGCTCACACTTGAGTGTGCACACACAACAAACACATAACCAAATGTACAAAGAACTTAATAAAAAATGTGAGAGAAGTAGGAGTGATCGATGGCTCTGTGGTTAAGAGTGCGTCCTGCTTTGCAGAGGACCTAAGGCTCCTAATACCCATGTTAGACAGTTCCCAATCCCCTGTAACTTCAACTCTAGGAGATCCAACCTTTTCTTTTAGACTCCAGAAACACATACACACAGGGAGCTGTAACTTTAATTTTTTTCAAAGCTTACTTTTAATGATAGTTCTTAAGTGTTTTAACCTCCTTTTAGCCCACCATCCACCAGAGGTAGTGGAAAAGAAAGGATTGGGGGGGGGTGGACCTGCTTAGAAATGGTTCTTTGTAGCAAATCTCATCTGCATTGTCAGGAAATCAGCAGTTCACTTCACAGGTCAGCAGTGGCAGCTTGATCCACTTGAAAACATTTCACAGATAAACCAGCCGTCCAATTCTGTAGAGTTGGGATAGTAGACACAAATCAGTAATGGTGGCACTACCTAGCAGAGACAGCCAGGCTTCAGCATCAGCATGAGTCAGCAGGAGGGACCAGCAGAAACACCAGGAGAATTCCTCAGCTGTGCCTCTCAGTAAAGAGAAGATCAGCGAAGATATGAGACCAACAAGCATTGCTCAGCTGGCTCTATAAGCAAGCCTAGCCAAGCCTCCATCACTGTCTGTCAAGTCCTATTTATATTCCTTCCAAACACCACATGTCCTCCATGGGTTTTTCCTCAGCATCTGAGTCTGACACAGCTGCCAATCAGCCCAAGTCTGTGGAAGCAGCAAGAAACTGCAGCACACAACCAGAAGTTTGTTGTTGTTGTTGTTGTTGTTTTGGTTTTGGGATGTGTGTGTGTGTGTGTGTGTGTTTATTTTTTGCTTTGGTTTGTTTTGGTCTGGTATTTTTTGGTGCATTTCTCTCTATGGAGTCCCGACAAATGGAGCTCAACTCCACAGTGTAAGGCACATCAATACATGGGTGTCATTAGCAAAGAATCCGTCATCACGTGTCCTTTCACACGCTCGCTTTAGCAAAACATCCTCTCTTCTTTGTCTGCTTCTGTGAAACATTCCTTCATGAGTCTGCCTTAGCCTTTTACCTGTGTCTACTTCTGCGAAACTTTCCCTCATGTGTTTGCCCCAGCAAAACACCATCTAAGACAACTGACTTTCCAAAGAAGCCTTAATTTTCCACTTCATAGAGCATCCATTCACACAGATACAGTCACATATATATATGTGGTGTCTTGAATAGGTTTGTCCTGTGTAGATTAGTGTGTTTGACTGCATGACCCTTGGGAAGTGGTACTATTGGGAGGTATGGCCTTGTTGGAGGGAGTGTGTTATTGTGGGAGTGTGCTTGGAGGTACATGGACTGAAGCTCACGGAACAAGGACAGGACATCCTGGATCTTTAGTAAAACAAATCTCCACAATGGGGAGTATGTGTAGTCGTGTCACGTCGTGCAAAGGCCTTGTGTGTGTGTGTGTGTGTGTGTGTGTGTGTGTGTGTGTGTAAACTCAACAAAGGTAACAGGGTATATCACCACAGTTGAGTGGCAGGCGTCTTTCCTCATTATTGCTATTGTTGGTGTGTGTGTGTGTGTGTGTGTGTGTGTGTGTGTGTGTGTATACGTGAAGGGTATGGGGAGCACAGATGTGATGCGTGCCACACATGTGGAGAATCAGAGGATGACTTTGGGAAGTTGGTTTTTATCCTTCCACCGCGGGATCTTAAAATGGAACTCAGGTTGTCATATTGGCTCGGCAAACATCTTGACCCGCTGAGCACCTTTATGACCCATGCCACCTTCTTTGTGATACAGAGTCTATCACTGAACTTGGAGCCTACCAATACAGCCAGGTAGGCAGGCTGGCAGACAGCAGGAATCTGTCTGTCTCCATGTCCCCAACACTGGAGTTTCAGATCTGTGCCACTGCAGCAAGCTTTTATATGGGTGTCGGTACCAAGCTCAGGCCCTCACGCTTGAACAGTGAACACTTTACCAAATGAGACATCTCCCTAGCTCTTGTTTTGTGTTTTTGAGACAAAGTCTTGCTTTGTAGCTCAGGCTGTCTGTGAATTCCCAAATCCTCTCACCTCAAGCCTCTGGAGTGCTGGAATTCCAAGTGCACCATGATAACCTTCTTGTGACTCTTTTTTTCAAGAGAGGGACTCCTATAGCCCAGGCTGGCCTTGCACTTAGCTAAAGATAACCTCGAACTCTCAGTTCTCCTATCTCTATCTCATGAGTGCTGATATTACAGGTGCACAGGACCACACTCCAGTTCTGTATTCTCACCCATCTCTTCCTTTCAGAGTAGGAATATCTTTGCCCTACCGCTGCATCTTGGAAGAAAATAGCTTGTTTTGATTTAACGGGATTAACTGGAAAGGCATTAGTCTGGGGATGAATCATGCCTTGAGCCCTATCCATATCTGATTCAGATGAGACTTTGGGCTTTGAACTTTCTAGTTGATACTGGAACAAGTTAAGACTTATGGGACACTGGGGATAAAAACGAATATATTTTGAATTGTACAAGGAGGACATGTGGGGTTGGAGAGATGGTTCAGTCAGTAACACGCTTGCTTTGCAAACATGAGGACCTGAGTTCCATCTCTCAAGCCCATGTAAAAAAGGAGAGAGTGATGGCATACACTTTTCACAGAAGTGCTGGGGAGATGGGGAGGTGGATTCCTAGAGCCAACCCAAGCCTAGGCCAACTGGCTGGCCAAGCTCACCTACTTGGCAAAGTCTAGTTCAGTGAGAGACTCTCCCTCTGGAAACAAGATGGACAAAGTCCTGAGGACTGATGCCTGACGTTGACCTTTAACCTTAACACATATATGCACATTCACTTGAAAACACCCCCACTACAGTCGTGAACACATGTTCACATGCACACATGCATGTGTGCACACACACATACAAAGGACATAGGTGTTGGAGGTTAGGGTTAGATGCTATGGCTAGAATGTGTCCACTAAACATTCATATTCTAGAACCCTAGGTCCTAAAACAGCCACAACAGGGACTTGGTGGGAGATGTTGAAATCATGGGAGTCTACACTCATGAATAAATTAACCTCCCCTACCCTATGCCACCCCCACATTAATGGGATTTTTAGTATATTTATTCTTTTTATGTGTATTCTTCTCTCATACATTATATTCTAGTCAGAGTATCCCCTCCCTCTGTTCCTCCCACCCCAATCTCCCCTCTCCCCCAGATCTACTCTTCATCTGTTTTCCCTTCAGAAAAGAGCAGGCCTCCCAGGAATATCAACAAACATGGTGTGACAAGTTACAGTAAGACTAGACACAACCCACCTATCAAGGCTGGAGGAAACAACCCAGTAGGAGGACATGGGATTCCAAGCAGGCTCCAAGCCATGCCCACAGGGATTCTAGGCAAGTGTTGTACTCCTGAGCTGCAGCCCCAGGCCTATTTCTAGCCTTCATTTTGAGAAAGGTCTTTCTGGGCTACCCAGGCTGGCTTTGAGTTCGCTCTGTAGCCCAGACAGGTCTTAAACTCGAAATCCTCTTGCTTCAACCTCTCAAGAGACTAGGCTCAGAATCTTGCCCCAACAGGCCCAGCTCATTCGTTTCCATGGTTGAGTAATAAATAGTCTGCTGTGAATATATATCATATTCTCTTTATCCATTCATCCATGGACGGGTACCTGGATCGATTTCGTATCTAAGCTATTTTCTGTTATGAATAACACCATAATAAACATGGGCAGGCAGCGATGGCTTTGGTGAACTGATTTTATTTCCTTTGGATATATAAATCAGAAGTGGGATAACTGGATTATATGGTAGATTTATTTAAAAACCAACAAGCAAAAGCCACAGTTAACTTCATATGTAATAACGAGAGATGGAAAAATCTTCCCCAAAGACCAAGACAAGACAGGATGTCTGCGTCTCACCGCTTACATTCCATATTCTATTAGATATTCCATCCTGGGCAATTAGGCAAAATAAATAAATAGAGGTACCAGATTGGGAAAGATGAAACACAACTCTATTAGCACATGATATGATCTCATATATAGAAACATCTTAAAGCTCGCACACACACACGCACACATACACACACAGAACCATTAGAACTAATTAATGATGTCAGTAAAACTAAAGAATATAAGATAAATATATACAAATGAAGAGTAGGTTTGGGGGACGTGAACAACCCAGTAAAGATGCTAAGAAGTTGTATTTTAAAAGTAAACGTAGCGCCCGCGAGATGGCCTTGCTGGTAAAAGCACTTGTCTCCAAGCCTACAGACCTGAGTTCGATCCCCAGGACTCACATGGTGGAAAGAGAGAACCAGTTCCTACAAGCTGTCCCCTGGCTGCTGAACAGCCACACTAGACAAAACAGCAAGCCCCAGATATCAGCGAGAGAGCCTGTCTCAAGATGGCCGTGAAGGATAGTGCCTGAGAACCAGCACCTAACATTGACAGCACACAGACCTGCATGCATGCATGCGTGCATATGCATACACGGGGAAATCTATTCTGACTTTTATACATACTTTTCTTGTATTGAATTATTTATTTATTCATTATTGGGGTGCACACCATGGCCCACAGGCAGACGGAGGTTAAAGGTCAGGTCTGTGGAGGTGGCTCTTTCCTTCCAGAGATCGATCGAACTTGGGTCACCAGGCTTGTGTAACAAGCAACTTTTTTTTGTAAATAAGGAAGCAACAACAAAACTGACCTAAAATGGAAGCTTCAAGAAGAACCTCTCTCTGAAGCTGTTGGAGCTTCACACTGGATTTGACACTTTTCACTATCAAATGCATTTTTATACTCTTATTCACACACACACACACACACACATACACACACTCACACATGCACATATACACACACTCACACACGCACATATATACATACACACCCAAGCACACAAGCACACACATACATACACACACATACACACACATATACACACACACTCACACACGCACATATACACACACACTCACACAGGCACATATACACATATACACACACACAAGCACACACATACATACACACACATACACACATATACACACACATACACACACACACACACACACAAGCACACACAATAATCCTTTCTCAGGGCCTCGGCCTCTGGCTGACTGATTGAATTATAGACACACACCACCACACCCAGCTTTTTATGTGGGTTCTTGGGATTGAACTCACATCTGCCCATTTGTGCAGCAATCATTCTGCCGACTGAGCTACTTTTCCATATATTTATAAAAGATAGATCATCAATTAATACACAAATAATGGTAATTTTCCGGGGCTTCCTAACCTATAGAAACAAGGCCTTTGACAAGAAGAGATCAAAGGCTGCACAGAGAGAAATATAGCACATGATATTATACAATATAGGAAAACAGAATGTTACTTGAGAGTAGATTAATTTTAAAGGTACGTGCTATTAACCCTAACATAACAAACATAAACAAAAGGGAGACATGAACAAATCTTTCCTCACCTCATATAGGGAGCCAAAGTAACAATACCATCAATGTCGAACTTGGCAAACCAGTGAGTTTATTGGGATTACTCGCAAGGCAGAAATGACTCAATAATAGCTGCGTCACTGAAAGTGCATGCAGGAATGGGGGGCCACATATGAAAGCTGGACTCCTGAAACTCTCTGCATGGCTTGCAGGCAGCTGGGCAGGTCAGAGGCTGCTCTTTCTGCCCCCAGCAATTTGCACTATTTATATAACAGTAAGGATTGGGAGAGGAAGTGGCCTGAACCTTGTAAGCCTCAGAAACCTTTTTGAGACTTGTGAGTTGTTTACTTCCTGAGTTTTGATGAGTATGGCAACATTTCTACTTAGAGGATATTGCTACAAAACACTAACAAACTAATGAATGAGATAAGTGACATAAACATTTTAATTAGAGGTTCTCCAGGCCAGTCGACAGTACTTCTCAAGTGAAGTACTTTTTACCTGAAAAGAAGGTAAAAATTAAAAGAAACAAGATATCAAAGAGTCAAATATTCAAATGGGAGTTTCAAGCCCTAGCATAACAAGAATTACATAAAACATAAGTAGTTTTTATAAGCAATTAGCAAATTATAGTCTAGAGACCAACCAAGGCCTGCAGCATATTCGCAGGTGGCCATTCAGTGAATAATGGCATGCACATGTGTTAGTGCTTAAAAAGGAAAGAAAAAAAAGCAGAGAAATCAGTGTAGACCAGATGTGGCCCATAAATTGTAAAGCATTGTTTTTCTTTTACCCTTACCGGAAAAGTTCTAAAGTGCTCCTTAAAATGTCCCATAAAAGGCAGAGATCATCATATGGATAAGAGAATGAGCCCCAGATATGCTGCCTACAAGAAACCAATAATCTATGTGGTGATGCAAATAAGTTAAAAGTAAATGATAAGGGCTGATGAGATGGCTCAGCAGGTAAAAGCACTTAATACCAAGTCTGATGACTTGAGTTTGATCCCTAAGATCTACATGGTGGAAAGAGAGCACAAAATCCTGAGGTTGAACTTTGACCTCAACACATGTGTCAAGGAATATGTGCACACATATATATGCACACAAAAATGTAATTAAACATTTTTAAAAGTAGAATAGAGTACATCACATTAACGCTAGTCTAAGCAAAGTTAGAGTAGTTAAACTAGTAATTATCTCATTATATTTTAGGATAAAGAATGATGCCAGAGATGAGAAAGTTCAGGTCATAATAACAAGGGGGTCAGTTCATCAAAAGACTCAAACAATCCTAAATGTTTATGTTCCTAAGAAGAGACATTAAAAACAGATGGAGAAAAAAATCCTGAATAGAAACAGCTGTGTCAACAACTGTCATCGGAAATCTCAGCAATTGGTAGGATGGAGACAGGCCATCAGTAATGGATAGAACACTTGAGAAGTACTGTCGACTGGCCTGGAGAACATTTATGGAGCCACACACCTAATAACTGTAGAAGAGTTAATGTGTAAGTGGAAAATTCACCATGGAAACATAACTATATTCTGGTCCACAAAATTAGTCTCAGTAAACTCAAGAGGATCTAAACCTTTAAAGAAAAAATTTGCTATGTGGGGTGTAGTGGTACATGCCTTTCATCTCAGTGTTGGACATTATGGAATACTTTCTTCCAAGATTAAAAACTTTCATTTTGGTGGGAAGCTCATTAAGACACAAAATGTTTATGTGGATGCAAGGCAACAGGGTGTTCTAAGGGGAAGTTAAACCTTCCACGATATAGGAGAGCTTCTTAAGACAATTCAAATAGCTTAAGGAAGTTCCTGAAACTGACCAGAGTCTCTAAGCTCCTTCCTCTCTATTCATATAGATGATCTATATAAGTACCATTAAGAGACAGTCTCAGGCAAGTTGAGATGCCTGGAAGAGGCTGAGGCTAGCAGAGTTGGCTGAAAAGGACACCCTCCAACCTGTTGAGCTGTTTGCAGGCTGTGCAGTGTGTCCCAGATTTCCAGCTTTTGTGAGCTGTTGTGCATGCTGGAGTGGGCTTTGGTGATACCGATGTCTTCGAGTCCTATTTTGTTTCTTTAAGTAGCATCCCACCCATTTTCCTGTAACTAACTCCAATGCAACCCATTGCCTCACCAAGTTGGACTTTGGTGGTATCCTTATTTTGGTTTGTTGTTGGTTTCATATCTAGACTGAGTAGAAATTTGTTTACATCTTCCTAGGAGTAGTGTCGCACAACTCTCAGGAGGCAGAGAAGTTGATGTTTTGCTGACATGCATGTCTGTGTGAGGGTGTTGGATTCCTTGGAACTGTCTATATAGTGAGTTCCAGGTTAGCCAGAGAGAAATGCAATTAAATAAGTGAACTAATTAATGAATTAATTTTATTACATGTATTTATTGTGTGTCATGTGCTAGCGAACACACCATGGTGCTGAGGTCGAGGTCAGTGGGGAACCTGTAGGAGTTGGTACTGACAGGTCAGAATCAGGCCAAAGTCAAAGGAAATGTCTTGAAGCAGTCAGAGAAAAATTACAAGTCATATAAAAGGTGGTAGTTATTTAAATGACTGCTTATCATCTGAAGCTATAAGAGTCAGAGGTAACATAACATGTCTTCATGTTGAAAGAGCTGTCAGTTCAGGAGCTGAGGGCGTAGTTCAGTGGTAGAGCAATCGAGTAGCATGCATGAGGCCCTAGGTTCAATTCCAACACTGCAAAGTAGAAAGGAAGAAATAAAAAGAAAGAAAGAATAAATAAGAATTGTTAATCCACAATTCTACCTCTAATGAAAATATCTTTCAGGAATGAATGTGAAGTAAAGAAATTTTGAGGTTAAGAAAGTCATGAATCTCATTGGCAATGGACTTGCAGTAAACGAAATGAAAAGAGAAGTTTTTCACTCGACAAAAGCTAATACCAGAAGGGATTTCGAAACCTCAGGAATAGCAAAACTAACAGGCATAATCAGTAAGTGGATAAATAGGAGATCCTATTTAGTTTTCCTCTTGGGTTTGTTAAAATATGTATGACACCAAGGGGATGGAGAGATGGGCCAGTGGATAAAAGAATTTTCCGGACAACTCTGATGACCCTGGTTTCATCTCTGGAAACCAAGTAGAAAAGCCAGAGGCAGTGGCTGCATCGCCAACCCTAGCTCCAGCATTCGTACAGCAGGATGGGAGACAAAGTCAGGAGAATGGTTTCTAAGCCTGCCCATGAAATAACAAAAGAGCCTATGCCTCAAACATAAGGTGGGAGGAGGGAGCCTGGTTGCAAAATGTTGTCTTCTAACCTCCACACAAGTGTGGAGCACACATGCAGTCCCCCAACACACACACACACACACACACACACACACACACACACACGAACACATGCAGGCATGCACATCTAATCTAAATAGGTATGAGTGTTGAAAGCAAAAATTTTAACACCATCTAACAGTTTGAAAGATGAGCTTTATTTTAGAACTACTTTAGATTCTGAGGAAGTTGGTAATGTGTTAGATAAAACAGATATTAGTGACATAGAAAAAATGTGATCTCAAAAAAGGAGAGAGGAAGGAAGGAAGGAAGGAAGGAAGGAAGGAAGGAAGGAAGGAAGGAGGGAGAAAGAAAAAGAAAGTGAACTTGGGAGGGGAAAGACTTGGATGACAATGAGTTTCCTGCCAGTGACTAGAACTGACAAAATAGAAATTCTAGACTAAATGTAAAATATGCAGTTTATATAGTGTGCAATAATGTGTGTGTGTATACTTAGTACCTTAGTATGTGTGTATCAATATGTACTTTTGCACATGTATACACACATATAATATATAATTACTTTAGTGAACATAATTTGCTTTTCCAGCAAGCACATACATGTGTTTTAATACATATGGGTGCGTATAAATAGCTAGAGATTCTTAGACAAACCGTTAAAATTTCTACTGTACAAAGAAAATTAAACATTAAGCAATTTCCAATCAACTCAAAGGAAAGAGGGAGGCAGTGAATTAGCTCAACATCTCTTGCTGTCAAATCTGATGATCTGAGCTCAATTCTTAGGATCTACATGATAGAGATATTCTACTTCTAAATGTTGTTCTCTGATGACTACATGCACGATGGCATGTGTATCTCATGCATGCATGTACACACACACACACTAAAATGCATAAAAATTTTTAAAGAATGAAGAGAAAAGAAAAAATGTAATGCAAACAGAAAACAAAGCGTGAAATAACAAACTGAAGCCTGTCAATCGCAACAAATGTAAATGGTCTAATCACACCAACTTAAAAAGCAAAGACTACTAGATATGTTCTTCTTTTAAGACTAGACATGCCTTCTTTTAAGGCATGGCTAGACATTTTAAGTAATTAAAACAACTCAAGAACTAAAAAATGTATGTCATGTGAACATTGATTAAAACAAGGTGATTTAGTTGTGCTATTGTCAGAAAAAAACTCATGAATCAGAGAAAGAAATTGTAATTTGGATAAAGAGGGATGTTATACGATGATAAAAACCCAACAAGAGAGACATCAGCAAAATGACTCTGTGGGTAAAGGTGCTTGGCATCAAGCCTGATGACTTGAGTTCAATCCCCACAATCCACATGGTAGAAAAAAAAGACCCTATCCCTGTAAGCTGTTCTCTGACCTCCACTCTCACATTGTTGCTAGTACACACACACACATACACACACACACACACACACACACACACACACACACACATATAAAAATAAGTCTGAAAATTAATTAAATAAATATAATATGAAATAAAAAACAACAAAATGGCACTTTTATTAATTATTATTGGGTGAGTGGTTATGACATGAGTGGAGGATGCATGTATGTCCTGGCACATGCATGGCCACCAGAGGACAATTTCTTGGAGTTGATTCTCTCCTTTACGTACAATGTAGGGACTGAACTCAGGTTCACTTGAGGAACAAGTGCTGTCACCCCTGAATCATCTTGATGACCTTACGGCATAGATTTAAATATACATAGAACTAAAAGCAGAACCTCAAATTCATAAAGCCAAAGTGAGCAGAACTTAAGTAGAAACAGAAAAAAAAATGCAGGGTTCTGGCTGGGAATTTCACTGTAGAACAAGTGGTTAGAAAAAGCAGCAAGGACACATGAAGGCATTCAGCACCACCATGAAGAGTTGAGCAACCACAGCCACAGCTACAGAACTAACTTTCTTTCTTTCTTTCTTTCTTTCTTTCTTTCTTTCTTTCTTTCTTTCTTTCTTCCTTTCTTCCTTCCTTCCTTCCTTCTTTTTCTTTCTTTCTTCTTTCTTTCTTTCTTTTTCTTTCTTTCTGCCTGTCTCTGTCTCTCTCTGTCTCTCTCTGTCTCTCTCTGTCTCTCTGTCTCTGTCTCTCTGTCTCCTCTCTCTCTCTCTCTCTCTCTCTCTCTCTCTCTCTCTCTCTCTCTCTCTCTCTCTCTTTCTCTCTGCACAAGACAGAAATCTACCTGCACCCAACTCCTAAGAGCTAGGATTACAGGTAGCTCTCATGTTTTGCTTGCATGCATGACTGCACCAGGCGTTTGCCTGATGTCTGCAGATGTAAGAAAAAGGGAATCCCCAGGAACTGGAGTTAGACCTGACCATGAGCCATCATTGTTGGTGCTGGGAGTTGAACCTGGGTCCTTTGCAAGAACAACAAATGTCAAGACATCTCCCCAGCCTCATACACCTTATTTTTTTTTTAAAGAAAATTTATTTTGAGGTCAAGAAAAAAATTAATAACTTTAGTTATGGGAATTTTGTTAGAAGCTTATGAGGCAACGATGAAAAATATTTTACTCAAGGGAAAAAAAATCTTCAATTAAGTCAACATAAGCTTGTCCATAGAATAAAAGACTAAAGGTATCAAAAATCAATTCATTAATTTTTCAGAATGATATGATTTATTTGTGTGGGAGGGTGTGTGTACTTGTGTAGGGGTCTGAGGTCAACTTTTAAGAGTTGAATATCAGGGGTTGGGGATTTAGCTCAGTGGTAGAGCGCTTGCCTAGGAAGCGAAGGCCCTGGGTTGGTCCCCAGCTCCAAAAAAAAGAACCAAAAAAAAAAAAAAAAAGAGTTGAATATCTTCTTCCCCTATATCAGGCTTGGGGAATCGAACTTAGATTGTCCGTCAAGCTTGGCTGAGAGTATCTTTACTGAGCAAGCGGAACCATCTCACTGGCCCACTGGCACGTCTTTCATAGACGAATTGATTTGATCTTGAAATAATCAGTCTCAAATTGCTGCTGGCCAAGTGAGATGACATCATTCGCTCTTGTGTCAATTCACCGATATTGAACTTAAAGGACCATCACATCAATTAAGACGTAATCTTAATCGAGATCTACAAAGAATTCTTTGGATTTTTCTTTTAAGCTCTGTAGCTGGCGTAGAGAGCTCGCCTGGGTATGATTAAAACCTTGCCTAGACTGATTCATCTCAAGAAAAATGTGCAAAACAATGTTTGTTATATTAAGAGAAATATTCAATTTCAATATTAAATGTTAAGCCCGTATCTCTAAGATCTAAGTCAACCTCTCTTTTCCTTGGGGTGCTAAGTTTAATATCTTCATCTGTTGTACGGTTTTGGTGAGAAACCTAAATCCCAAGACATTTTGTGCCTTTGATCATCAAATATCTAACAATTCTCTCTTAATGCAAGAAAAGTCTTGAGTGGCAGTGAACAGCTCAAGAACTCTCTGTGATGCTCTACAATCCATCCAGATGCATCGGCAAAGGACAGGAACTCATTAGAGCCATGGTTTGATTGCTCTTGTGGCACAAACTAATTTTTTTAATTAGGCTAAACATTTTAAGATGAATACTTGTCTCTATTTATTCATATAATTAATTGTTAAACTTTTAGGCAACAATTAATTTTTTATTTTTTAACTGTGAAGGTAATTTGACACAAAGTGTGACAAAAGGATTAATTGATTGTAGCCAGGAGTGTGGCTCAGTGGTAGAGCCCCTGCCTAGAATCCCCCCAGTGAGGAGCTGTGGCGTGGCTCAGTGGTAGAGCCCTGCCTAGAATCCCCCAGTGAGGGGCTGGGGAGTGGCTCAGTGGTAGAGCCCCTGCCTAGAATTCCCCAGTGAGGGGCTGGGGGTGTGGCTCAGTGGTAGAGCATCTGACTAGAATCCCCCAGTGAGGGGCTGGGGCGTGGCCAAGTGGTCGAGCACTTGTCTATCCTGTACAAGTCCCCATGTTCCAATCCCAGCATCAGAAAAATACTAATAATACATTTAAAGTTCTGCTCATAAATTTTACAACTGTAGTTATAGTAACATTTAAGATTAAAAATGTGAGAGATGGTTCAGTGGATAAAGGTACTTGCTATCAAGACTGACAATCTGAGTTAAATCCCTGGAACCCATAGAGTAAAGGGAAGGAACCAACTTGTGAAAGTTGTCCTCTAGCCTGGCATGGCACACCACACACACAAACACACACACCCACCATATGCACATACTAACACATGTGCATGCTCATGCAATACACACGCATGCACATGCACACACATGAAAAACATGGCACACCATACACACACTCACACAGCATGGTGCACACACAGAGCATGGCACACCACACAATACACACACACAACATACACACAGATGTACACATAAACACACTAATATACACATATACACACATACATACACACAGTCATGCTCTCTCTCTCTCTCTCTCTCTCTCTCTCTCTCTCTCTCTCTCTCTCTCTCTCTCTCTCTCACTCTTCCAGGCTGGTCTGCTATCATTATGGAGTCTCAAAATGGACGTCAACTCATGGCAATTCTTCTGCTTCAGCCTCTGAAGTACTGGGCTTGCAGGCAGGAACCAGTATGTCTGATTCAAGTGTGCAATTTTAAATGATGAAGATGCTCATTAGTAAATGCAAACCTGGGGACTGAGTACACCCCTGGAACCCGTGCCACGAGGAGAGACCCAACTCCCAAAAGTTGTCCTCTGACCACCACACGTATGCCACAGCACATACACAGCCCTCACAGTAATCATAACAGGAAAATAGATAAGTTTAAGCAATAAATAAAAACAGGGGTTGGGGATTTGGCTCAGTGCTAGAGCGCTTGTCTAAGAAGCGCAAGGTCCTGGGTTCGATCCCCAGCCCCGAAAAAATAAATAAATAAAAACAAACATTCAATGTGCACATACTATGTAAAAGGGAAGGCGGAGGCTAACACTGATGGATACAGTGCTTGCCTAGCATGCATTGGGGCCCTACATTCAATCTCCATCTTGTATTTTAAAAAAAGAATTAGAGTGAAATTGACTTAGTGTATCTAATCTTTTCTATCCAAGTATTATTCTAGGACGTGTTCGGCATGCAGAATCAGAAATGGGCTTCGCACGAAAGCATAACTTTTTATCCCACCATTCACGACCCATACATCCACGAGTTCAAGGCCAGCCTGGTCTGCGGGAGCCAGAGATACATGGTGAGACCATGTCAAATCGGACATGAAGAAAAAAAGAAGTAAAAAATTAGAAATGAGTGTTTTTGTTTTGTTTTATACGTATGTTTCTAATCTTCAGTGCTTGGCACCTAGTTCATGGTTAGAGTTTGTCTCTGTTCAAAAAGTACTCTGGCATCAGAAATACTTAATCGGAGTTTATGAAATTTAAACCAAAACTGGACGTGGTGGCACACATCCTGAAACCAGGCACTCTAGAGGCAGAGGCAGGAAGTTTTTGTTTTTTTTTTTTTTTTTTAGGTCAACCTGGGCTATCTCTAAAGATGCTCCACCCTTGCAACAAAACAAAATAAATTGAAATAAATTTCACACAGAGTCGCTGTCTTATTCCAATTGCTTAAAGTTTATTGGATAAATGAAGTGAGCATCAACAAACATTTTTTTTCCTTAGTGTCTTCTTCCAGAAAAAAATACTGCCATGTCTTTTTTGATATGTGTGTGTACACCCATGTGTGCTGTGTGTGCACTTGTATATGGACAAAGGCTTAAGAAAGGCGTCCTGTGTCCTGCTTCATCAGTCTCTGCTTTACTCCTTCGAGACGGGGCCTCTCGCTCAACCTGGAGACAGACGAGGCCAGCAAGCCCCAGCGGTCCTCCTGTCTCTGCCTCAGAAACACTGGGGTTTCACGAGACCATACCCCACTTGTATGTGAATAATGGGGATCCAACCTCAGGTCTGCATGCTTGGGCAGCCGGTGCTCTGACCACAGAGTCCTCTCCAAGCTCAGCACATCTTTTATTTTAGTTTAAGTGATTTAATAAATTTATCTGTCTATAGGTTGTGTGTGTGTGGGCATGGGCAGTAGACATGTGAAGTCAGAGGATAAATTGCAATTTGGATCCTGGGTATCAAAGTCAAGTTATCAGCAAGCACCTTTACCCACCAAACCATCTTACTGTCCTTCACAATTGAAAAGCATATGCATTCTCTCTCTCTCTCTCTCTCTCTCTCTCTCTCTCTCTCTCTCTCTCTCTCTAATAATACCTGGCTCATAGTAACTTATATGCCTATTGGTCAGCAGTACGTGAAGAAACGTGAACTGATAGTTGTCGTGTTTTGTTTTCAGACCAGGCCTCATGCAGCCCAGGTTGGCTTTGACCTCACTAGGGAGCTTCGTGTGCTGTAGTAGTTTCTCACTGCTGTGATCACAAGTTCAAGTCCACCCAGGCTATGTGGTAAAATTCAAGACCATTGAGGACTATAGAATGGAACTCTGTCTCAAAAGGCAAAAGAGACAGGCATGGTGGTGCATATCTTTGATTCCCAGCATTTGGGAGGCAGAGGCAAGTGGATCTCAGTGAGTTTGAAGCCAGCATGATCTACTGAGTGAGTTTCGGTCATCTGGGGCTACACAGGGAAACTCTGCCTCCAAGAGATGAGAGAAAGATAAAGAGAGGGACAGAGAGACAGGGATATAGAGACAGAGAGGAAAGAGAGAGACAGAGACAGAGAAACACAAACAGACAGAGAGACCACAGAGCAAGGAGACAGAATCAGGACAGAATCAGAGAGAAGCATCTCACCAGATAGAGCCTTTTGGGAAAGACTGAAATTCTAAAAAGGAGCCAGCAGAAACAGCACTAAAGTGTTGAGAAAGCAAGAGAAATGAATAAAATCTCCAAAAGGCACCACAGATATGAAAAACTCGTGAGTCAGAGAGATGGTGCAGTTGGGGAAGGAGCTTGCCACCAAGCCTGTCACCTGAGTCTCCTGACAACTTGAGTCTGACCCCAGGGACCCACATGGTGGAAGGAAACAACCGGACCTCTGACCTCCACATATGCATCATGACACCACACACACACACACACACACACACACACACACACACACACACACACACACAAGTAAATAAATGTAATCAAAACAAGCACACACACCCTGGAATACTAAAGTCAGACAACAGCTCAGTAATGAACAGAATAGTTAACGAGAGTGAAGAGAAATAAAGTTGCCGTGACCAGGGTAAGGTCCCAGGGCACAGGAGGTTGTGAGGATGTGTACAGGGAGAGGCCCCACCGCAGCCCAGGAGCCACTGGCAGTGGGCAGTGGCTGGGGGCAGGGCCATTCTCCTTCAGTGGTGTAGACACTGGAAAGTTGCCCCATGCAGATCCAAGGGACCCGAGTTAAACTCAGTGGTGTCATTAGCAAATAAAGAGCAAATGGAGAAGGGGTGAGGGAGCAGGGTTTGACCAGAACATGATAACCATGTGTGTGTGTGTGTGTGTGTGTGTGTGTGTGTGTGTGTGTGCGCGCGCGCGCGCTGGCGCGTGCGTGTTTGTCACATTATCAAAGAGTGAATTCGAAAGGAAGAGTTTCAAACACTGAGTCTCAAGGAGAGGGAGAAAGGGGCCCGTGCCTGTAAAACCGGAGAGGCTGAGGCAGGAGGATTGTTGCCAGTTCAAGCATTTTCTGGGCTACAGTTTAAGACCTTGACTCAACAGTCAAAGAAGGGAAACGTAGGGGTTTCTTTGAGCCCAGAGGTGTCTTTTCTTACTTTATCTTATAGTGATCTCAGCACTTGGGAAGCCGAGGCAGGAGGATTGCTGTGAGTATGAGGTTAGATTGGGTTACAGTGAGATTCTGTCTCAAAAAAAAAAAAAAAATCAGTGAAGCAAAAACACATAGTGGGGGGTTGGGGATTTAGCTCAGTGGTAGAGCGCTTGCCTAGGAAGTGCAAGGCCCTGGGTTCGGTCCCCAGCTCCAAAAAAAAAAAAAAAAAAAAAAAAAAAAAAAAACACGAGAAGGGGGGGGAGAGAAGAGGGGAGGGGACAGGGAGAAAGAGAGAGAGAGAGAGAGAGAGAGAGAGAGAGAGAGAGAGAGAGAGAGAGAGAAGAGCACTGCCTGTCAAGTAAAGAAGCTTGCCACCATGAATGCTGAACTGAATTTGATCCCTGGGACCCACATGGTGGAAGGAGAGAACCCACTCCCAATGGTTGTCCTCTGCCTCCCACACAGAATGCTTCACCGCACACACACAAACTAAATGTGCATAGAAAATCGAATAACAACAATAGCAATTAGACGTGAGATCCATGGGGAAACAGGACACATACCAAAGCAGTCCTAACAAATATTTCTAGAACATTCTGCCCGTCAACAGGCAGATAGAACATTCTTCTAAAATGTGCATGGCGCATTCCCCGGTGTAAATTATATGGTAGGCCATAAAACGAGTCTCCGTAGGTTTAAAAAGAATGAAATCGTACCAAATATGTTTTCTGAAGTGGCATGAAATTAGAAATTAATAACAGGGCATTTGGAAAACTGACAAGCATGTGGAAACGAAACAGCACGATCCTAAATGACCGCTCTTGGAAGAAGACATCACAAGACAAGCTAGAAACACTGTAAGATGAAGGAAGACAAAGCAGGGCGGACGGGTGGGTGGTCACGGGCTGGTGAGAGCGTGGGGCCTGAAGGCAGATGGGCGGTGACAGGATGGTGAGAGGACGGGGCCTGAAGGCAGATGGGCGGTGACAGGATGGTGAGAGGGCGGGGCCTGAAGGCAGATGGGCGGTGACAGGATGGTGAGAGGGCGGGGCCTGAACTCAGATGGGCGGTCACAGGATGGTGAGAGGGCGGGGCCTGAACGCAGATGGGCGGAGACAGGATTCTGAGAGGGCGGGGCCTGAAGGCAGATGGGTGGTCACAGGATGGTGAGAGGGCGGGGCCTGAACGCAGATGGGCGGTCACAGGATGGTGAGAGGGCAGGGCCGAAGTCAAACCCGTGGCTGTGACAAGAAGAAGCCAGCTACAGTGGCACATGTCTGCAATCCCAGATGACCAGGTGACCAGACGGGAGGAAGAGGATATTGAGGATATGAAGAAGTCAGAGTGAGGGAGGAGAAGGAAAAGGAGTGGGGCGAGGAGAGGAGGGGAAGTGGAGGCCAGGGAAGGGGATGGGACAGGATGAGGGGAGGGAGGAGAGGGAGGAAATGGAGGGAAGGGAAAGGGAGGGGAGAGGAGGGAGAAGAAAGGAGGGAGGGGAGAGGAGGAAGAGAGGATGGGGGAGGGGAGAGATGGGAGGGAAGAGAGGGAAGGAGCCTCTGTGCTTCAAACACAAAATCAAGAATGTGAAGAAACACCGTACAGAATGGAAGAAAATTCTTGAAACCCCTGATATATTGCCAAGAGTCCAGGGTTCAGACTCCACAAGAATAAAACAACAACCAACCTGTTTTTAAGTGGCAGAAGCTACAAATGTACATTCTGCAAGTAAGACAGACAGACAGACAGACAGTCCCCAAGCACACAGAAGACACAGAACGCCATTGATCATCAGAGGCTTGCGAATCAAAACTGCCTCTGCCAACCAGGATAGCTCTGCTCAAAACAGAAGAGCAGGTGTTACATAAGAAAGAGAGAGCCTAGAACCTTCCCTCAGAGTCTGTGGGAGCATGAGAGAGATGGCACAGGGTAAGAGAGAGAGAGCTCCGCTGCTCACTGACTGCCCTCCAACACAGCAACGCCACTATGAGGTGCCCAAGAGAGTGTATATATGAATGCGTGAATATTCATAACCATGTTATTCACAACGGTACAATAACAATAACAATAATAATAACAACCCTTCCTTAGGCCATTTGCGGTTACTATAATGGAATGCCACAGACTGAGTAATTTATAATGAAGCCGAAATGTGTTTGGCTCTGAGTTCGAGGGGATGAAAGATCTGAGGGCATAGTGCCGGCATCTGCTTCACATCTGGAGAGGGCTTTCTTGTTATGCTACCCCATGAGAGACGGCAGAAAGGGCAAAATTACAAGGGAGGGAAGAGAGCAAGAGTAGGGGTGGGAAGGGAGGGCAGGAGGGAGGGAGAGGGAGAACATGAAGGTCTGTTGTGCTTGTTTGTATAGTGCCTATTTGTGTGTGCATGTGTGTGCAGGAACAGGTATTCACATGCATGCATACATGCACAGAGGCCAGAGGGATAGCCTTACATATTGTTCTCCAAATGCCTTGTGTTTTCTTAGTCAGTGTCTTTCACTGGCCTGGGGCTTTCTAGAAAGGGTAGGGTGGCCAGTCAGCAAGCTCTAGAGAACCACCCTCACTATTGAAAGTCTTTTGAGATAAAACTTGCCAAAGGGGTTAATTACATGAAGTGGAGGTGTGGCTCAGTGGTAGAGCCCTTGCCTAGAATCCCCCAGTGAAGAACTGGGGGGCATGGCTCAGTGGTAGAACCCCTGCCTAGAATCCCCCAGTGAGGGGCTGGGGGCGTGGCTCAGTGGTAGAGCCCCTGCCTAGAATCCCCCAGTGAGGGGCTGGGGGCGTAGCTCAGTGGTAGAGCACTCATCTAGAGTCCCTGGTGAGGAGCTAGGTGTGGCCGGATAGTAGACTGCTTAATTCTTTAATTCTTCCCTTATCAAAAAACAATGAATATAGTGTTTTTTAAAGACAATTGATTACTTAAAGCAAAATATCAGTTATGATTATACACACACACACATATAAATTTTTTGAGTGGTTAAGAGCATGGTGGTACTTACCTATAATGCCATACCTCTGGAAGCCGAAACATAAGAATCATTAGTTCACGTCCAGTCTGGGCCACCTAGTAGACTCATGGTTCAACAAACAAACAAAGAAAAATGTTTTTAAAAATAAAATAGGAGGGGTTGGGGATTTAGCTCAGTGGTAGAGCGCTTGCCTAGCAAGTGCAAGGTCCTGGGTTCGGTCCCCAGCTCCGAAAAAAAAAGAAAAGAAAAGAAAAAAATAGAGAACTCTAACTCTGCACAGTTGTCCTCCACACATAACTCACCTAGCCCCAACAGTAATAAAAAATAAAATAAAATTGAGAACAATCGACTAAAAAGCTGTAGTGGAAGGAATGGGGGACCACAAGAAATCCACACTCCACATGAGGAAAGTCCATGCACAAAGCAACATGGACCATGCACCACGTTGAGCCCACAGGACTGAGGAGGGTCAGAAATGATGCAGCCACTTTGGAAAGTAGGTCAGCACTTGAAAAAAAAATAAAAATAAAAATAAAATACACAGACATCACCCAAAACCATGGAGTAAGGAACACTCACAGCAGGTCCCTCCACCAAAGAAAGCCATGGGCGAGCCTATACTGGAATTGTAAGCCTTAATTACAACCTTTCAGTAGCCTAGGAGGGCTCGCTTAAGAACGAAGTGATTTGCTTCGGTTGAAAACACAGTGGTTGCTCTCTGCCTCCAGTCTTCCTTCGCTCCATCGCTGCCCACACTAAGATGAGTTTGCAGCCCCGTGTCCCTCTTTGAATCTCAATGTATGTCACTTGATTGAAATTGAATACCAATGTGAACTAACAGGTGTGTGTGTGTGTTATGTGTGTGTGTGCATGTGTGTGCGCGTGTGTGCACATGTGTGTGCATGTGTGTGCATGTGCGTGCACATGTGTGTGCATGCATGCACATGTTTGTGTGCGTGTGTGCACATGTGCGTGCGCATGTGTGTGCATGTGTGTGCGGGTGTGCATATGTACGTGTGTGTGTGTGTGTTTAGGCACAGTATGTATGTATGAATGTATATATGTATATAATAAATATGTAGCCCTGGCTGGCCTGGCACTCTACATAGACCAGGCTAGCCTCAAGCTCATAGAGAATCATCTGTCTCTGTCTCCCTAGGGCTGAAGGCATGCACCACCATGCTTGGAAGAAAAATCTAGATTAAAAAAATATATGCAGAGGGCCTGGTGTGGCAGTGCACACCTGTAATCCCAGCCATCGGAAGGAAGGCTGAGGCAGGAGGATTACCATAAGTTCCAGACAAACATGAGCTCTGGAAGGAGGCCCTGTTTCAAAACAGCCAAACAACTCCACAGGAGACTTCTTTGTGATTATTTTTGTTGAAAGTTCAAAATTATTTTAAAAAATAATTTTCCCTCCAAATTAAATGGGCAAGGCCAGTTCAAAGTGATCAGAAAGCAGAGCCGCTCTGAAAATAGCCCACCCCCAAAAGTGGTAAGAAAGGAAAGACACACGAGTGTCAACACGCGTGCCTATCTATGGTCTCAACCCTGGAGCAATGGCAGCGGGATCAGGGGGTGCAAAGTTGAGGTCAGCCAGGCTACAAGGAGAGGCTAATCGGGGCCGCTTGTTTCAAAACTCGGGCTGGGGACGTGTCTTAACTGGCAGAGGCCTTGCCAGGCAGGCATGGAGCCCTGGGTTCCATCCCCAGCACTGTGGGCACTGGGTCTACCTATAAATGCGTGCCTATAATCCCAACACTGGGAAAGTAGAGGCTGGAAGATGGGGAATGTTAGGTCAGCCTTTGCTAGGTAACCATTCAGGAGAAAGCCTGGGTTACATGACACTGTCTAACGATGGGGGGGGGGGGAGCTGAAGACAATGATGGATTGGGAAGACGGTCAGCACACACAGGTGTGCCAGTAGACACACGCCACTCTACCATCCCATCCAGAGTCAGGAATGGCTGCCACGTCGATTTTCCCATCTGGAAGAAGCAGCGGAGAGCCCTGGCAGAAAGCAAACAAGAGGCCAGGCCAGCAGCCAGGACACCTGGGCATGCATTCTGGCTTCCCTCTGCACGCGGAAGATGGAGGCTCCCTCCTCTAGACTTCACGCTCGTTCCACACAGTGAGGCAGCCAGAACCCCCAGCCTCTGTCTTTTCACCACTGGGGAGGGCGCCACCATCATATCAGGTCGAGCCTGTGGCTCAGAGACCCCGTAGCAGCCCTCCCCCCTCCGGGGGTTTCCACTTTCCAAGAACAGCTCTCTCAGCCTGCCCTGGCCGCCGCTGGCCCATCAGCTTCTCAGCACGCAGGCCTGCCTTGTCCAGGGGCCAGTAGCAAGCTCGTGATGCGATTTTCCAGCCCGAAGCGTCTCGTTAGCCTTGGACTCTCCAGTTCCCAGTCTGTCTAGCTGCAGAGAGACACACTCCTTGCAACCCCCCGGCCTGGGGCTGTGAGACTCCATATTGGCCAGGGACCACAACCATGGCATACCAGACCCCACCCTCTGCTACGACTCAGTGGATAGGATCTCCCGGTGCTTGTCAGCCCACACCTAACTATTTACATGGGAGCCTCGGAGGCTTCCTCGGCCAGCTTCAGCTTTCCTTTAAACATTCCTTCATACAGTCAACACCTTTTTATTTGAGTGTTCTAAGGCAGAGTGAACACTCGCAGTTCTGGAGAGCACACATTCTTGAGACATGAGAAGGTACAGCTTTGTACCAGGAAATGCCCTGTACAGGCAGAAAAGTAAAGAATATTAATATCCTGGGACCAAAGCAGAGAAGCAGGTTTGAGCTAAAGGGATCTGGAAGTGCAAAGGTCCTGAGGTCACATCCTTTAAAGACTAGACAGAGATCAATGAGATCCAGAGAGTAGAAGCAGCTGGACGGCAAGGACCACTGTTCTATCAATAAACGCTGTGGTCCTGGGAACACATTTGTTTTGTTAAAGATGTCTTAATGACAGTGGGACAATTCACAGAAAACGTTGGGAGCCTCTTGATAACCCAAGAGCCACCTGGATAACTAAAGCATTGTCATGTCTGCCTCCTGGAGGTTCAGCTCAGAGGAAGTGCCCAGCACCACAGCTCAATGGCCTATACTCAACAGTACCCTTTTGAGGGGCTTTCTTGGGCTGGTGAGGTGGCTCAGCGGCTAAAGGGGCTTGCCACCAAGCCTGAAGATCTGAGTTCAATCCTTGGTCCTCATGTGGTAAAAGGAGAGAATTTGTCTTTACACACACACACACACACACACACACACACACACACACACACACACACACACAGAGAGAGAGAGAGAGAGAGAGAGAGAGAGAGAGAGAGAGCAATCAATCAATGAATAAGGGCCTTACTCATGTACCTGATTATTTCAAGTGTCCAGCTCAAGCAAGGCTCAAGTAGATACCTGTAATGTCAGGACTCTGGCAAATGAAGCAGGAGGGCCAAAAGTCAAAGCCTGGCTGGTGAGATGGCTCAGTAGGCAAAGGGACTTGCCACCAAACCTGACAACCGGAGTCTGGTCCCTGTGACCCCAGTGGTGGGAGGAGATATTTAACTCTAAGTTGTCTGACCTATACATATGTCCTGTGCTCCAACCACCCATTGATAAAGAAATTTTCTTCTTTAAACAGTTCAAGTCCAGTGTGGGCTCCACGGCAAGCCCTTTCTTTAAAAAGACAATGCCTGTGCTGGGGAAATGGCTCAGAGGATAAAGGTGTTTGCTGCCAAGCCTGGTGGAGCCGAGTTTGAGCCTCAATAGCCACAGCATAGAAGGAGAGGACTGACGACCCAAACTGTCCTCTGACCTCCAAATGACATTGTGCACACATGCACACACACACACACACACACAAATTCACACACCCACATACACACATATATGCACACACGTGTGTGCAAGCACCCAAATGCACATATGCACAAATGCATACACACATACACATGGCAGCACTCACACCTACATAATTGTTTCAATGTAAAAAAATAATAAAGAGAAAGGCTGTGAATGTAGAACCCAGTGAAGGACCTGGGGGCGTGGCTCAGTGGTAGAGCCCCTGGCTAGAATCCCCCAGTGAGGGGCTGGGGCGTGGCTCAGTGGTAGAGCACCTGCCTAGAATCCCCCAGTGAGGGGCTGAGGGCGTGGCTCAGTGGTAGAGCCCCTGCCTAGAATCCCCCAGGGAGGGGCTGGGGGTGTGGCTCAGTGGTAGAGCCCCTGCCTAGAGTCCCCCAGGGAGGGGCTGGGGGTGTGGCTCAGTGGTAGAGCCCCTGCCTAGAGTCCCCCAGTGAGGGGCAGGGGGCGTGGCTCAGTGGTAGAGCACCTGCCTAGAATCCCCCAGGGAGGGGCTGGGGGCGTGGCTCAGTGGTAGAGCCCCTGCCTAGAATCCCCCAGTGAGGGGCAGGGGGCATGGCTCAGTGGTAGAGCACCTGACTAGAATCCCCCAGTGAGGGACTGGGGCGTGGCTCAGTGGTAGAATGCTGACTGAGCATGCTCCCTGCCCAGGGTCAGGGTGTGGGGGCAAACACATCTAATATGTTGCATTGAGGGAGGATATTCCTTATTCTGCATGGAGCATTAGTTCATGGAGAAAGCTTGCCCACGAGAGGCATCCATACACACTGGGGTAATGGGCAGCAGAGTTGAAAGAAACCCAGTGACACATTTTCTGTCTCAGGATGCAGCCACGCCTTTCAACTTCCTAGCCATGGAGCCAATATATCCCCAATGTACTGAAGTCACTATTGAGTGAACTGCAGTCACTTGTGATCAACACTCACTGAGCCAGCCAGGGAGAAGAATTCTAGGTCAGACCAGAAGCAGGGGGTGGCAGAGGGCGTGTGTGTGTGTGTGTGTGTGTGTGTGTGTGTGTGTGTGTGTAGGTGGGGTGGTGGTTTCTGATAGCCTCTCCAAGCCAGGATGACAATGGTCGCCTAGATGCTACCTTCAGTCCTCTCTTCTCCACACTCTACTGTCCCCCCAGCGAACCCATTCATCTCAGGACTAATGACTGCTGTTGAGTCTCCTATGTTCTGTCCTCATGACAACCTGTGTGACTTTGACACAAACGAGAAAGCCACAGAATTGTCGCTTAAAAACAAAAATATTTAATCTTTGTTTTCCGTGATGCTGCAACCCTTTAATTACAGTTCCTCGTGCTGTGGTGACTCCCACCCATAAAATTCTTTTCATTGCTACTTCATAACTGTAATTTTGCTACTGTTCTGAATCATAAAGTGAAAACAGCTATGCTTTCCGGTGGTCCGAGGCTACACCTGTGAAAGGGTCATTCGATTCCCCAAAGCAGTCATGACCCACAGGTTGAAAACCACTGGTGTAGGTGCTGACAGGCCAGAGGTGGTATTTGTCCTAGAGCTAGAGTTACCCATTTGTGAGCTGCCTGACATGGGTGCTGGGAACAGGTCTTCAACAAAAGCAATATGAATTCTTAACTTCTGAGCCAGCTCTCTCCAGCCTTGGAAATGTTGCTTTTCCTACCTCTCATCGGAGTAGCCCCTGGAATTAGCTGCATTTCTGTTGCTATGATGGTTTGTACATGCTCAGCCCAGGGATTGGCACTATTAGAAGGTGTGGCCCTGTTGGAGTGGGTGTGTCACTGTGGGCGTGGGCTTTAAGACCCTCATCCTAGCTGCCTGGAAGTGAGTGTTCCACTAGCAGCCTTCAGATGAAGACGTAGAACTCTCAGCTCTGTCTGCACCACGCCTGCCTAGATGCTGCCATGTTCCCACCTTGATGGACTGAACCTCTGAACCTGTAAGCCAGCCCCAATTAAATGTTTCCTTTATAAGACTTGCTTTGGTCACGGTATCCATTCACAGCAGTAAAATCCTAACTTAGAGAGTTGCTATGATGGAATATCCCAACGAAAAGCAATTTAGGGGAGGAAAGGGTTTATTTTGGCTCACAATTCCAGGTCAAGGTAAGTCAGTGAAGGAAGACAAGGTATGTTCTCAGTGTAGGAACTTAAAGTCAGGCCAGCTTGCTATTCCACACAGCATTGGAACAAGAAACTCACTCACAGCCAATAAAGTACAGCAGGATCTGTAGAGGAGAATGCTGTTAGCTGCCTCTCAGGTTGATTTATGCTCAGATAGCTTTCCTATATAGTGTAGGACTCCCTGCCTAGGGAATGATGCCACCCATAGTGGGCAGGTCTTCCCAAATCAATTAATGTACTCAAGATATGTACACAGACATGCCCACAGGCCAAGCCAATATAGGCCATTCCTCATTGAGACTCTTCCCTGATGATTCTGGGTTATGTCCTACTGACAGTTAAAACTAATCGTCACACTTCCTGTCACATTTCTTTCATTGCCTTCATCAGGCATTTTGTCACAGCCACAAGAAAATTGACTACGTCAACATCTATGTCCCTAGAGTTATTTATTACTCTATTTTGGGTTTGTAATGGTTTTGATTTGTTATTTCCCTCATAGCTAGGCTCTTTCATTTGAGTAGTTGCTCCCCAGCAGGTAACACTGGGTGGGGAGCTGAGGAACCCTGAGGAGGAGTCAGGCTGAAGGAAGCAGGTCACTAGCAGCAGGTCCTTGGTCTGTGGTTTCCATAGCTCCCTCCTGTGTCATCCTCTGCTGACTGTAGATGTGAGAGTCAGCTGCTCCTGTCACTATCCACAGGTGGAAGCCCTCACACCTCCACACCGCCCTCGCTATGATGAACTGAACTCACTGAAATCATGCCCTAACATCAGTCTTTCTTAAGCAGACATGGTGATGAGAAGAGTAACTAATTCTTCCAGTTTCATTTCTGTTGCTATGATAAAACACCTCAGCCAATAGAAGAAAGAGGTTTGTTTCAGCTTACATTCCCAGGTTACAATCCATCATGACAGGGAGTCACACGGCAGGGTCTACAATCAGCCAGTCCCACCACATACACAGTCAAGAGCAGAGAGAAATGGATGCGTGCTTGCTTGGTCTCAGTTTCTCCACTCTTACATAGTTCAGGGTCCCCAACCTAGGGAATGACGCCACCCAGAGTGGGCTGGGATATCCCACATTGATTATCTTAAATAATCTGCAGACATGTCCACGGGTCAACCCAAAGGAGACAAGCCTTCCTGTGGTTCTAGGTTGTGTCAAGTTGATAAAGTTAACCATCACAAAAATCTTTTGTGACTTTGTACCAGGGATTTGTACCAGGGTCTTAAGTGTGTTTAGTGCACCCTCTACCATGAACCACATGGTGGGTCCAAAAGACCAACCACTCACTTGCCTCTGCACAGCAGATGGGGTGTACATTCTGGAGTCCTCCTGGGATCGGGCTTTTGCTGGATTCTTTCCTAGTTCCTGTCCAGTGTCACTCTTTGTGTGTGTGTGTGTGTGTGTGTGTGTGTGTGTATGCTTCTGTGTGTCTGTGTATGTGTGTCTGTGTGCGCTTCTCTGTGTGTGTGTGTATGTGTGTGTATGCTTCTGTGTGTCTGTGTCTGTGTGTCTGTGTGCTTCTGTGTGTTTGTGTGTGTGCTTCTGTGTGTCCGTGTGTGTGTGTGCGTGCTGTGTGTGTGTGCTTCTGTGTGTGTGTCTGTGTGTGTTCTGTGTGTGTGTCTGTGTGTGTTTCTGTGCATGTGTCTGTGTGTTTGTCTGTGTATGTGTGTATGTGTATGTATGTGTCTATGCCTATGTGTGTGTGTCTGTATGTGTGTGTCTGTGTATGTGTGTCTGTGTGTGTTCTGTGTGTCCGTGTGTGTGTGTGTGTGTGTGTGTGTATGCTTCTGTGTGTCTGTGTATGTGTGTCTGTGTGCGCTTCTCTGTGTGTGTGTGTATGTGTGTGTATGCTTCTGTGTGTCTGTGTCTGTGTGTCTGTGTGCTTCTGTGTGTTTGTGTGTGTGCTTCTGTGTGTCCGTGTGTGTGTTTCTGTGTGTGTATGCTTCTGTGTGTGTGTCTGTGTGTGCTTCTGTGTGTGTGTCTGTGTGTGTGTCTGTGTGTGTGTGTGTGTGTGTGTGTGTGTGTGTGTGTTTCTGTGTGTGTGTGTGTGTGTGTGTCTGTGTATGTGTGTCTGTGTTTGTGCTTCTGTGTGTCCGTGTGTGTGTGTGTGTGTGTATGCTTCTGTGTGTCTGTGTATGTGTGTCTGTGTGCTTCTGTGTGTTTGTGTGTGTGCTTCTGTGTGTCCGTGTGTGTGTGCTTCTGTGTGTCCGTGTGCGTGTTTCTGTGTGTGCGTGCTTCTGTGTGTGTTCTGTGTGTGCTTCTGTGTGTGTCTGTGTGTGTGTGCTTCTGTGTGTGTGTGCTTCTGTGTGTGTGTGTGTGTGTGTGTGTGTGTGTGTCTGTGTGTCTGTGTGTGTGTTTAATACAGGATTTCATAGTCCTGGCTGGCACGAGGCTCACTATGTAGTGAGGCCTTGAGTTCTTGGGGGATTCTCCCTCCTATACCGATGTCATGGGAAAGAGCCCTCCTAAGACTTAGGAAACTTAGGAAGCTTGAAAGTTTCTCAGGACTCAGAGACCCTTCCCTCCATAATGTTACATAAGTAGTAATCAATTGCTGGAGGGAGGAGACTCTTCATGGAGTAGCCTGCACGCTGTACAGCAAGCTTCCAGGTTTCTAGCGTTCCTGAGCCGCCACTCATGCTGGGTTGGGCTGTCAGGGATGCGAGCTTCTTTGGAGGCATCCATGTCCACATGTCCTCACCAATACTCCTGTTAGGAGCCCCAGCACACTCATGGCTCTTCATGGTGGACTTGGGTAGGGCGGTTTCTTTGGTCTCTGTCCTGGTTAGCTTTAACTTGTACTTTCATGTCAACTTAGAGGCATCTAAGAGGAGAGCCTCAAATGAGGAGTTACCCTGATCAGACTGGTCTGGGAACATGTCTGTGGGGGATGCTCTTGATTGTTAATTGAAGTCAGAGGGCCCAGCCCACTGTGGGCAGCTCCATTCCCTCGGCAGTTAACCCTGGGCTGTATAACAAGGCCAGGTAAGCATGAGCCAGCAAGTGAGCCAGCAAGCCGCATCCTCTGTGGTCCCTTGGTACTTTAGCTGTGAGCTAAGTTCCCCAATTGGAGGTGACTCCGTACAGAATAACAAGCCGGCCTCTCTTCAGGGTCCTCTTTGAGTTTCTGCTCTGACTTCTTTCAGCAATGGACTATGAGCTGGAGGTGTAAGCCAAATAAACCCTTTCCTGCCCTAAGTTGCTTTTGGTCATGGTGTTTGTCCTAGCAACAGAAAGGAAACTAGAACAATCTTGTCAGTGAGCAGACATTTGCTCACGTCTCCCCAGGAAAAGGCGCCCAGCAGCCACCGCGCCCAGCGTGAACTTCAGCTCTTAATTCAGCTTCATCAGGCATGTCCAGATGGTTGGCTGGCTTGAAACCCCATAATCCCCAAGTTGAGGTCATCGATTCAGCACTAAACCTTCCTTCCTTGCTCCATACCCACCCTGCCTCCTAATTCCCAGACATGAGGGTCGGGTTCAGCCGCTCCCCTATGTCTCTCCATAGCCTCTGGATTGCATACCAAGTCCTCAGAGTGCTATTGAAGACAGGGACATGAAGAGAGGTAGGGCATGGCTGAGAAGGTGGCTCGATTTGGTAGAGTGCTGTCTAGTGTTCACTGAACCATGGGTGCCATAGAAACCAGGCATCATGGGGGTGCACACCTGTAATCCCAGCATCTGGGATGTGGAGGCAGGAGGATCAGAAGTTCAAGGTCATCTTCAGTCACATAGAGAGAGCACCCTGGAATACATGAGACTCTGTCTCTAAAATAATAATGATGATTACAGTATATAAAAGGAGGTAGGGATTGGTGGGAAATATGATGTCATTGGGAGTGGGCCCATAGACGGCATTAATGTGGCTCTCACAGGACTATGATTATGTCTGCCAAGAAAACTGTTATAACCTCTTTCTGGCATGTACCAGCTTCCTATCTGCCATGCATCTTTCTTTCATACACATGTTCTGCCCCCCCCATGATGTCATACGCCATGACTGACACAGCCAACAGAACCCTTACTAGAGACTAAATGGATGACACTGCCTGACAACAGTGAGCATAAAGTGTCGTTTCGTTATAAGGTAACCAGCCTCAAGTATTTTGTGATAGCATCGGGATACAGATGAAGAATTCTCTACCTAGAGCCAATAATTGCTTCCATAGATTCTGCCTGTTTACCATCTCATGTTCGTAGTCCGGTTCTCCATCCTTGCCTACTTTAAGAAACACCCCCAGACAATATTTTTTTTTCTTTGTGTCTGTTTATCTGCAACATTTCATGGCTTTGCACGGATCCATCTCCTTACGGTTTCCAAATTAACAAGCTCCTCAGCTTTAGATGTGATGCCTGCTCTGATCCTAGCTTCCAGATGACGCCAGAACAGAGGTGACCCACATCCACCCCAGCCTGGCCATGTGACTCAGGAAACCACCATCCCCGGAGCCCCTCCCTCTCTCCATCCCTCCATCGCACCAGGCTGCCTCTCCTTTCTCCTTTCAAAACTGAATATTCATAGTTCAATTATTCAGAACTTTCTGGCCCTCAGTCGGCTCACCGGCCCGTCTCTGCGCTGTTTACCCGCCGGTGTTTATGTTTTGACGGTAGCTAGCCAAGCTCTGGATATTGTAATGTTCCCAAGGCTTTCCCGTTTTGGGGATCACGTGTGTCCTCCCGTGTCCTCTGGCTTGTGTCTCCTTGGACCTGCTTTCTGAGTCCTCATGTCTGGCAACCAGCTTCCTGGGTAACTTCTTTAAGGGACCATCTGGATGTCTTTAGACTGGGAGCTGGGCCGGAAGTCACTCTGCAGGGTCACCACTGCCACTGCCACCTCCAGAGCTCTTGCAAGCCATATGGGCCCCCAGGGCCAGAACAGCTCTCTGGAGTCTGTGCCCACTGAGATTCACAGAAGCCTCCCCCAGATCAGGCACAGGACGTGCGCAGGGATGCGGGGGTGCTTTCTGGGCACCTGTCTACAAGCTGCCCCTCTCTGTTGTTCACACATGAGGGATGAAGCTTCATTCTGGAAAGGGAATTTACATCAAACAAGAAACAACACAGAGACTCGAGCCCAGGCTTTTAATAGTTCACCAAGTATTGTCAGATGCATAAATCCCATGGTGACCTGAGAGTGTCTGGGAGTTGGATATGGCGTGACTGCAACCGTCTTGCTTTTTAAAAGTACTTTAAGAGTTTCCCTGGTCCTGGGGATGAGACTTGAGGTATTGCTTGGCTGGGCACGAGCTTCATCAGTGAGACAATCCCTTCAGACTCTCGCTGGGGGATTCTAGGCAGGGGATCTACCTCTGAGCCACGCCCCCAGTCCCTCACTGGGGGATTCTAGGCAGGGGCTCTACCACAGAGCCATGCCCCCAGCCTCTCACTGGGGACTCTAGGCAGGGGCTCTACCACTGAGCCACACCCCCAGCCCCTCACTGGGGATTCTAGGCAGGTGCTCTACCACTGAGCCACGCCCCTCTCACTGGGGGATTCTAGGCAGGGGCTCTACCACTGAGCCATGTCCTCTGCTTCTCTCTGGGGGATTCTAGGCAGGGGCTCTACCACTGAGCCACGCCCCCAGCCCCTCACTGGGGGATTCTAGGCAGGAGCTCTACCACTGAGCCATGCCCCCAGCCTCTCACTGGGGACTCTAGGCAGGGGCTCCACCACTGAGCCACCACCCTCTACCCGCCCCAGCCCTTCACTGAGGGGCAGATTTTTTTTACTTTTTATTTATTTATTTTTATTAATTAATTATTTTATGTATTTGTATCCTAAATGTTGCTGCCCCATCCTGGTTCCCCCTCGAAGAATTCTTCCCTCATCATCCTTCCTTTTTGCCTCTGAGAAAGTGGCACCCCTCCCAGGTACCCCCCACCCGGGGGCATCAAGGGGATTAGGTGTATCCTCTTGTGGGGAAGATTTTAAATGAGCATTCTACTGCTGAGTTACACCCTCAGTCTCTTTTTTATTTAATATTTTCTTTTGTGTTCGAGATAAGGCAGTGGTTCTCAACCCTTTGGGGGTTGAATGATCCTTTCACAGGGGTCGCCTAAGACTATCCACATATCAGATATTTGCATTACAATTCATATCAGTAGCTCAATTACAGCTAGGAAAAATAATTTTATGGTTGAGGGTCAGCACAATGTGAGGAACTGAACTAAGGGATCGCAGCATTAGAAAGGTCGAGAACCCCTGAGATATGACCTTGCTGTGCAGTCCAGGCTGACCTGAAGCTCACTGTATAAAACAGGCTCATTGAACTTGCAAGCATCAACCCTTTTCCTGCCAGGTAGCTGGGGCTTCAGGTATGCACCTCCCTGTGCCCCCAATCCTGGGGATAGAACCCAGGGACTTACACACATGCTCTGTCGCTGAGCCATCTCTCCGGCCCCAGCCTGTTCCCTTTTGAATGAGGATATTGAGGCTGTATGCCACTAGCCTATGTGATAGAAGGCAGGGGTTCAAACTCAGGCTTCCAGTGCTGCACATGTCTGAACCGTACATATGTGTAGAAGTGAGAGTAAGAGACAAATGCTGACCGGAGACAAACCTGAGAGCCTTTCAGGATCAGTGAAGGAGCACCCGTCTGGACATGTCGCATCCTTATAGCGCTTGCTTCGAATCGATGTAAGTAAGCCTGCATGTTCCGTGCTGCGTGGGATAAGATCTGAAGTAACCTGGGGGTCACCAGGGACAGGCTAGAGAGCTTATCGGGGATTAGTGTAGCACTGGACCATGACTGGTCAGGAATAGAGTTAATTAAATGCATGCTTGCTTGTTTTCCCCTCCTCTGGGCCTCCTTCAGCCTTGCAGTGGGGGAGGGAAGTCACCTCCTTTTGGTAAATATGGTCTCCTGTAGCCCAGGCTAGCCTTTTGAACTAGAACTTGAGGAAGCTCTAACCATTGGTCCACCCGCCTCTACCTCCCGAGTGTGGGGATTATAGGTGTGCAGCCCTACCCCCCTTTGATGCAGCACCAGGGATGGAGCCCAGGGCTTCTACCAACCGAGCTACAGCGTTGGTCTTATTTTTTGCGATGTCTTAGGTTTTTATTGACACACGAGTTCATGTCACCCAGGCTCCAGGCTGGCCTCCAACTCACTATGTAGTCGAAGCTGACCTTGAACTCCTCATCCTTCCTGCCTCCGCCTCCCGAGTGCTGCGATCGAAGGCGTGTGTCCACATGCCCAGCGGCAGGGCATCCGGTCTTCATTTCACCAATAAGGAAAGTGACACTCCGAGCTTGGTGGCAGCTGTCCAGGCTGTAGAGGGGACAGAGCGAGAGTATGAACTGGAGGGGCAGGGAGAAAGTAGAGGGACCACCGGGGAGTGAGAGAAGTAGACACGAGTGGAGGGGGTATGGCCAGGACCCAGGTAGAAGATACACACCCCAGTATGAAAATATTGGGCAGGGACTTCGCAGGTGGGAGAAGCTCAAAGGCGGGGTTCACTTTCATGGGTCTCCTAGCCTCTGGCCTTAAACTCACCATGTAGCCCAGGAGAACCTCGAACTTACGATCCTCCAGATTCCGTCTCCCAAGTGCTGGGATTGCTGGGTCGCTGGATCACACCCTGTTTATATGGTTTAGTATTGCTAGCCCACCACACTACTGACCAAACCACGTGGTGCCTAGCTTTCCTGATTAAACCAGATGAGTGGGTGGAGTGTGGCTTGAAGGGTTGGTTCATCAGCACTGCCTGGCCCCACCCCCAACCCCCATCACCTAAGGGGAGGCAGCCGATAGACAATGGACACTCTGGTCCCTTCAGGAGACTGGGTCCTGAGCCCTAGGGCAGCCAGCTGTGCTATTTTGCCTTGGACTGGGTTCCGTGCTGGGCCCACACAGACTGTGTGTGGGGGGCTAGGCAGGGAATTGAGGTTTGTTTCCAGTTGGTTTGAAGAGACTGGAGCGAGATGTCTGACTTTCCTGCCGCCAAAGCAGAGCCGGTCTGCATTAGGGCAGAGGCGTGAAATCTCCCCTAAGAGGTTCCGTGTGTCATCTGCATGGCCCTGTCTCATATCTGGGAGTCTTCCCTGAACTAGAAAAAAAAAAAAAGGATTTATACTCTGCCAAGCCTTCACTCTGGCTCTAGGAGGGCTGTAGAACGGTCCAGGGCAGACCGTGGGGCACCAACTGCCAAGGCTGTAGCAGCTGAGATCTTTGGAGGCAGCTGGAGCCAGCTTGTCTTACAACACCACCTCCTCCAGGAAGCCTGCCTTGCCAACCACCACCAAACTCCATATATATCCTCCTCCTCCTAATGGCCTGGCCTCTGGATGGTATCCTTGCCTGTTTACACTTGGCAAGACCCTACGGCACACCTAATACCAGTTGTCTGGTTTGGTTTGGTTTGGTTTGGTTTGAAGGTGTCTCATGTATCCTAGCCTAGCTTTGAACTTGCTACGTAGGTGAGAATGATCTTAACTCCTTATCCTCCTGTCTCCACCCGTTGAGTGCTGGGGTTACAAGAGTGCTCTGCTCCTGTACAGGGTTTGTTTATTCCTGGATATTACTAGCTGAGCTACGTGATAGTAATAGGCTATTTGGAATGAACCCTAGGTATAGGAATCTGTGAGGAACGAGGGGGCTCACATGTAGGTGAGGAAACCTGGCCCTTACTGGCTTTACACATGTTTACATTCAAAGGAGTTACACGAAGTTTACAGTCAAAGGCAAAGTTACAATGTTTACACATGGTTAAAGTCAAAGGAGGGAGTGTTGTTACAAAAAGAGTGGACCTAGTGGGGCAGGAGGGTGGTGTTAGCCCAACAATTTAGGAGGTGGAGGCTGGAGAATAAAAAGTTCAAGGTCTGCCTGGGCTACAGAGTGAGTTCAAGTTCAAGTCTACATAATTTAGTGGGGAAAGCCTGTCTCTGAAGGAAGAAAAGAGTGCTGGGCGTGGCTCAGTGGTAGAGCCCCTGCCTAGAATCCCCCAGTAAGGGGCTGGGGGCGTGGCTCAGTGGTAGAGCCCCTGCCTAGAATCCCCCAGTGAGGGGCTGGGGGCGTGGCTCAGTGGTAGAGCCCCTGTCTAGAATCCCCCAGTGAGGGGCTAGGGGTGTGGTTCAGTGGTAGAGCCCCTGCCTAGAATCCCCCAGTGAGGGGCTGGGGGGCGTGGCTCAGTGGTAGAGCCCCTGCCTAGAATCCCACAGTGAGGGGCTGGGGGTGTGGTTCAGTGGTAGAGCTCCTGCCTAGAATCCCCCAGTGAGGGGCTGGGGGGCGTGGTTCAGTGGTAGAGCCCCTGTCTAGAATCCCCCAGAGAGGGGCAAGGGTTTGGCTGGTTTAGTAGTAGAGCATCTGCCTTGCATGCATGGGGTCTTGGATTCCAACTCCAGTCTGAAAGAGACAATATATCAGCTACACCCAAATGAAGAGGAAGCAGTACCGATGGTATAGACAGAGAGAGGAGAAAGGACCATCATGGGACTAGAGCTGTAGTGGCATAGAAGCAAGAGCAGCAGGCAAGAGAGGAATGCAAGTGACACGATGTTTGTTGAACATCTACTTAGTGCCCGAGACTACCTGAATGTGTCTGTTGCACTAATGTGCTTAGTGATCACAGATTCCTGTTCACTGCTCTAATGAATTCCTTTCTGTGAGGAGATAGAGGCACAGAGAGGCAAAACCACTTGGCTAAGGTCACATAGCCAGCCACCTTCGTTGTCCAATACCAGCTTCAGGCTTTGGCTCCAGAACTTGTTTCTTGAGTACAGGCCCCTCTAGGATGCCATTCTTCCAGAGACTTGAGGACACATTTGTACACACAAAAAAATTAACATTCTCCATTCCAAAGCCTGCCTATCTTGTTCTTTCGTTTCCCATCTCTCCTTCCAAGAACACAATCCACTTTAGTAATTTGAATTTCTTGGGGTCCCTCCCTCAGAGGTCCTCATCGTTGAGCATTGTGGGGAGGGCCCCAAATCCCAGCAATCTTTAGCTAAAGGGTTGACAAGGTCCCCCACTGGAAGCGTCACCTGAGCTGCCAAACATGGGACTGGTGTTGCCAAGCCACAAGCCCAGCCACTCTTCCCAACAAAGATGAGCTCACCCACACGAGGTCTCCCTGCATCTCAAGGACTCTGAACTCCAACCAGCACCACCGGAGCCCTTTCCAAATCTCTAACTCGAAAAACCTGTCTGCAAAGTCCCAGCCACAGAGCGTGTCCGCCACGCACGGACGGTGCTAAGGAATGGCAAGTAGAGGCTGGGCTCGGCCACAGTCCGGGGCCAAGGCCTCCAGCGTGGCCTGGCCAAAGATGGGCTCGGCCAAGGCCGGCTCTAGAGACTCTTGTCTGGAGCCACGGGCCAAGTTGACTAGGTAAGGTGAGGATGGATTTGTGGCGCCCAGCAAGGAGGCCAGCAAAGCTGCATTGAGGAAAGATCTGGAAAGCTGGACGGGGTCTACATGGCCGTGAGCTGGAGAGAAGGTGGTGGTCCTCACCGTCGGAGGAGTATGAAGGGGCTTGAGTTCTCCATCCTGCTGGGATGTTAGATGGAGCGGAGGCAAAGGGGCCCAGGCCCGTGTGGCGAGGGAAGTCCCTGGCATTAGCACAGACACAGAAGAGGGCAGGCATATGGGTGACAAGAGAGAAGACAGTTATGTGAATGTGGATTGTGCAGAGCATGGGGCCACGTGAGTGGAGAGACCCACCTAAAAGGTAGGGGGTGGGTTTGGGGATTTAGCTCAGTGGTAGAGCGCTTGCCTAGCAAGCGCAAGGCCCTGGGTTCGGTCCCCAGCTCCGAAAAAAAAAAAAAAAAGAAAGAAAGAAAGAAAAAAAAAGGTAGGCGGGGCTGAGGGAGATTGGCCTTGGAGAAGGAAGGCCCGCGTGGGCAACGAAATAATGGGGGAACACCAAGAAAGGTCTCAGGGGAAGGTCCATGCCGAGCCTCAGAAGGGTCAAAACAGGGTCATCAAATGTGGTAGTACAATCCTGCCATCTCAGCCCTTGGGAGACTGAGACAGGAGCATCATGAGTTCAGGGACAGCCTGGGCCAGGTAAGGAGAGTCTATCTCAGAAAATAAATAAAGGGGAAAAAAAAACTAAAATAGAAGAAAAGAACTGCCAAATGGAAGAGTTATACAAGGCCAGATACAAGGTACATTGTGTAGGAGGTTTTTTTATTTTTTATTTTAATTCTTTTTAGATACATACTTTCCTCTTACCTCAATTTGTCCACCAAACTAGTGGCCCAGAACACCATTGTTTAGGGATTTTTAAATGGCAGTTCAATATAATGATCTCTTAAATCACTGGCCATTCTTGTCCCCCCCCCCATAGAGCTGGCAGGTTGAGAGAATGTGACTGAAAGTTTTAACTCTCAAAGTACACCACTGTGTGACTCTTCCCCCAGGGAGCTGTGCCCTAGGTGGGGCTCTTAAGACAGTGTTTCACCCAGAGAGAGCTGAATGAACAGGGTTGCTTAGAGGACTAACAGTCTCTTACAGCAGTGCAAGTGACTGAAAATCAGCTGCATCACTGACTGCCCACCTCCACCCCAGCCCAGATGATGACTTGTAAAAGCTTGTGTCCCTAAAGCTCCCACATAAGGTTCAAGCAGCTCCACTTAAAAGAGCATACTAGCCATAGCAACTGGATATTGCTTGTCCGGCCTTAAAGGGAAGGGGGGCTTGTAAATCTTTTAAGCTTCAGGAACATCCTGAAACATGTGAGTTGTCTTTACTCCCTGCTTTTATGAGTCTCTCTCCAGGAAGAATATTTCTATCCAAAGGCAATAGCTATACATTTAATGCTTTGGTCTTTTCTAGTCACCAGCCCCAATCCGGAAGCCATCTATATCATAGTTACATAATTAGTGTGCAAAGGATACTCTGATCACTGTAAGACCTATGGCATCAGGAAACAGAGAAGATGAGCAAATATATAGTCCTCTGTGTGCATGTGCATGCATGGGTGCATACATGACCAACTTCAGGTGTCATTCATTAGTTACATCCCACTTTGATTTTGAAAACAGGGTCTCTTGTGACGTTGATTAAGCTGGTTGCCCAAGGATCCTCAGTCATCCAGCCGTCTCTACCTCCAAGGCACTGCAATTGCAATCAGGTGCCACCACACCCAGGTTTTTGGTATGGGTCATAGGGATCCAATTCATGTCTGCATGCTTGCACAGGAAGAAATTTAAAGTGAAGTTGAGCCATTACTTCATCCCCAAAATAGAGGTGCCTTGTGGATGTCACACGGGCCAAAAGTTCAGTCTTGAAGAACCCAGGCCATCAGGTTCAAAGAGACGGATATCTGCCACGAGGCATAGAGAACCCTGTTCTGAACATATATCAAGGGGGAAAGGTCCATTCGTCCACCAAATGATTCGTGTGGGAATGCTTGACACAGCTCCAGCCGTTACAACCCCAGACGAAAACCAACCCAAGCGTCTGTCAACTGATGAGCAGATAAACACACCACGGTATGTTCGTGCAGTGGAATTGTGTCTGTAATCAATGAGGAATGAGTTTCAGCAACATGGAGGAGCATGGATGAAACCCAAACTAGAAAGCCGAGCCAAGGTTGCCTGACTGAAAAGATGTATTAAATTTATTAAAAGTCCTGGGACGAGTAAGTGGGCTGACATGATCCTATCGTCTCGGCACTGAGGAAATGGAGCAGGAAAATGCTGAGTTTAGGCCAGCCTGGGCTATGCGTGAGATACTGCTGCAAAGAATAAAGCAAAACAAAATCAAAAGTCCCTCCAGTGAAACATTTGGGAGCTCCGGTATCTGATCTGAGCTCTATAGAGATAGAAAAGGGTTTAAGGAAGAAAGTAACAGGTTGCAGGAGGTCAGAGTTAGTAAGTCGCTTGCCTTGCAATCACGAGGACCTGAATTCTAGCTCCCAAACCCACATAAATTAAGAAGCCCAAGGTGGTATCATGTGCTTGTAAGCTCAGTGCTAGGGAAGTAGAGACAGGGGTCCCCCTGGGGCTTACCTGGCAGCCATTCAAGGCTATCCATTGAAAGACTCTGACTCAGGGTTGGGGATTTAGCTCAGTGGTAGAGCGCTTGCCTAGCAAGCACAAGGCCCTGGGTTCGGTCCCCAGCTCCGGAAAAAAAGAAAAGAAAAGGAAAAAAAGAAAGAGAGAGAGAGAGAAAGAGAAAGAAAGAAAGAAAGACAGACTCTGGCTCTAAAAGCAAAATGGAGGACCCAAGAAATGGCTCCGTGATTAAGAGCCCTTGCTGCTCTTCCAGAGGACTCGAATTCAGTTCCTAGCACCCATATCAAGAAACTCACAAGCCCCTGAAACTCCAGTTCCAAGGAATCTGATGCCCTCTTATGGTCTCTGTAGATACCTGCTATGGCATGGACCTACACACACACACACACACACACACACACACCCACACACACACACACACACCACATACACATATGCATATTCAAAGGTTTTAAGTCTTTAAAGGTGGAGGGAAAGCAGTTGGAGAGATGGTTCATCAGTTAAGAGCACCCACTGATCTTTCAGAGGATCAGAGTTGGCTTCATAGCACCCACATCAGTTGGTTTCCAAACCTTCTATAACTGTAGCTCCAGGCAATCCTTTTTCTTTTTCTTTTCTTTTTTTTTTTTTTTTTCGGAGCCGGGGACCGAACCCAGGACCTTGCGCTTGCTAGGCAAGTGCTCTACCACTGAGCTAAATCCCCAACCCCAGCTCCAGGCAATCCTATGCCTTCTTCAGTATTCCACGGTTGGTCCACTCATGTGTGTGCATGCCCACCCATGGATATCACATATATACATGATTGAAAGTAAAATTAATCTAAAAAGAAAAGCCTTTATTAAATAAATACATACACACATACATGCCTGCATACATACATACACACACACACACACACACACACACACACACACACACACACACATGCGCGCGCACGCCTGGCCCGAGTTTGGTCACAGAAAACCACCATTTTCAATGACCTTTTCTGAGTGAGCATGGCAGCTGCAATATGGACTACGTTCCTAAGGTGGTGTTTTAGTACCATGAAGATAATACAGCTTTCATTAAAACCCTGAACTTTTGTGTTTTTTCACACAAAGCAATTTTTTCTAAATTCAAACATTCCATTCTGGAGGGAGGCTCTTTGAGACACAGGAAGTAAATGACTGAAGCCTCAGGAAATCCCTGAAACTGACCAGATTCCCAAGACCTTTCCCCAAAGGTTATACAAGCAGTAAGGACTGTCGGGGAAAGCAGACTCTCCCATGTGTTGAACTCCCTGCAAGTCACAGAGAAAGCTCCAGGATTCCAGCTTTCAGAATCATCACCTACACCAGGTAGTATCTTGGTAATATAGCCTCTTTTGAATCATCTCTGCTCCTATAATTCACCCTTACCCGTATTCCTATAAGTAACCCTAATAAACTAATTGGTTCATCAAGTTGCGTTGTAATAGTATCTTACTTTGGTCTGCAGTGTTTCTTTTTTAGGAACATTGAACTTGGGATTTTCATTCAGGTCTCCCTAGGAATAATAGCATGCCATGATTTTGAGCTATCTGGTCAACCTCTGAGGGAGGTATTTAGACACTGGATACCTAGTCCTTCTTCCTCAAGCTGAAACAGATTTTTTAGCTCTATGGTTATCAGTGGAATATGGTTAAGTAGTAAATGTACTAATCCTCTCATAATGCAATAAACAGTAGATTCAACAAGTGATGGGCAGAATCCAAAAGCCTCAAAATGAAGAGAGCAAGAAGGAAGAGGACAGAGAATTCAGAAGGGCAGTTGTGCACGCATGGGGAAGCAAGAGTCCAAAGCATATGCTTGGGTTGGGAAATGGCTGGGGGAGAATTGTAGTGAGCTGGCTAAGCACAGAAGAAACACTCCCAACTAAGCTATACTACAAGGACCAGGAGACTACTAACTAGCTTTTGAGGATTGGAGAGATGGCATTGTTCATTTCGGCCTCTGACCTGCAGGGGAACCTCTGCATTATCACTGGCTGACCGTCGAGATAATAGAACAGAGAGCCCCATTATTCACAAGGAGTACAGTCTACAAAAATATTCAGAAAATTCACTGGACGAATAGATGGCTGAATTTATCAAAAGTCAGCAAAAGGTTGATGAGGAGATTCAATGAGTAAAGGCTCTTGCTGCCAAGCCTGATGATCTGAATTCAACCCCTGGAACCCACATAGAATGAGTGGACTCCCACAAGCTGTCCACTGACCTTCACATGCCATGACTGGCAACCATGCACACACACACACACACACACACACACACACAGAGAGAGAGAGAGAGAGAGAGAGAGAGAGAGAGAGAGAGATGCCACTTACAAATAAATAAATAAACATAATAAAACAAACTAAAAAAAAAATGTCTGAACTGGTTATGGTGGCTCGCACCCTTAATCCTAGTACTTGAAAGACAGCTTGGTCGACATAGTCAGTTCCAAACCTATCCCTCCCCCAGAATAAGAAAAAGAAAACAAATCTTTGGGAGGGGCAATCCTGATCTCTGATCGAGTCACTAAACTATAATATCCAAATGTCTAGCTTTCTAAATTTTGATTTGCAGAGTATCGTGATGATGTGAGAGTTTAGCATTTGTACCACAAAGTTAGCAGTGTTTTTTAAAAATTCAAAATACAGAATTTCCACGCCATCACTGAAAGAAAAAGGACAATGGAGATTTTTTTGCCTCAGTGGGACAGAGGGCAGGGAATAAGAGACAAAGACAGGAGATAGAAGCTGAGGGAGAAGTGGGGAGAGACAAAGGATTGACTCTGGTTAGAAAAGAGACAGACATGTCCCATAGGTGGATATAAAGGTACAGAAGAAAACCCTATGTTTGGATGGGGTGTTTAATTTTAATTGGGCATCTTAATTATGTGAGCCAAAGGGGGATTTCGATGGTTGGATTTCAATATTTTGATATCTGAACCTGGTTGGTAGCCTGAGAGGGAGGAAGTGGGCAACTAAGGGAACAGACATTGGGGGCTAGCTTCAGGAATGTAATCTAAAGCTAGCTAGAGTCCCTTCCATCACCATAGTGTACGTGAATATCATGGTCAATGGAGAAGAGAGACAAATGTCAAATCCCTGTCAAGCCATGCTCCAAAGTCATTGTCTGGTTCCTAACCGTGACGATAAAACAGGGTTCCATTGGCCAGTCTGAAGTCGCTGATGGTCACAGAACTCGGGAAATCATTGTGACCCTCACAGGTGGGTTGAACAATTGTGGAGCCTGGACGTAATGTGCAGCTCAAAAGCCCAGAGGAATGGCAGAATACTATGTTCCTGTCCCATCGGCTTGGCCTCCATATTCACAGCTTCATCTTCAGCTGGCATCGTGGACCATCAACAAGCAAGACGAAAACACACAGAGGGAAGACCCTGGGATTCTTTTTCTAGGGACGGAAAGCATACATATGAATAAAATGTCTTGGGAGAGCTAGAGAGGATGGACAATTTTATGAAAACACTGCAATTTATTCTAAGAAATTCGAGTACTTTCTTATCCTGAAACCAAGATACTGAGGGAGGACTGAATATAATTCTAGGATTCCCTAGCGAGGAGCCTCAGTGGTAGAGCCCCTGCCTGGAATTTCCCAGTGAGGGGCTGGGGGTGTGGCTCAGTGGTAGAGCCCCTGCCTAGAATCCCCCAGTGAGGGGCTGGGGGCGTGGCTCAGTGGTAGAGCCCCTGCCTGGAATTTCCCAGTGAGGGGCTGGGGGTGTGGCTCAGTGGTAGAGCCCCTGCCTGGAATTTCCCAGTGAGGGGCTGGGGGCGTGGCTCAGTGGTAGAGCCCCTGCCTAGAAATCCCCTAGGGAGGGGCTGGGGGCGTGGCTCAGTGGTAGAGCCCCTGCCTAGAAATCCCCTAGGGAGGGCTGGGGCATGGCTCAGTGGTAGAGCTCCCACCTAGAATTCCCCAGTGAGAGGCTGGGGGCGTGGCTCAGTGGTGGAGCACCTGCCAAGAATCCCCCAGTGGGGGGCTGGGGGGGTGGCTCAGTGGTAGAGCACCTGCCTAGAATCCCCAGTGAGGAGTTGGGGTGTGGCTCAGTGGTAGAGCACCTGCCTAGAATCCCCCAGTGAGGAGCTGGGGTGTGGCTCAGTGGTAGAGCCCTGCCTAGAATCCCCCAGTGAGGGGCTGGGGCGTGGCTCAGTGGCAGAGCACCTGCCTAGAATCCCCAGTGAGGGGTGGGGGCGTGGCTCAGTGGTAGAGCACCTGCCTAGAATCCCCCAGTGAGGGGCTGGGGGTGTGGCTCAGTGGTAGAGCCCCTGCCTAGAATCCCCCAGTGAGGGGCTGGGGGCGTGGCTCAGTGGTAGAGCCCCTGCCTAGAAATCCCCTAGGGAGGGGCTGGGGGCGTGGCTCAGTGGTAGAGCCCCTGCCTAGAAATCCCCTAGGGAGGGGCTGGGGGCGTGGCTCAGTGGTAGAGCCCCTGCCTAGAATCCCCCAGTGAGAGGCTGGGGGCGTGGCTCAGTGGTAGAGCCCCTGCCTAGAATCCCCCAGTGAGAGGCTGGGGGGGTGGCTCAGTGGTAGAGCACCTGCCTAGAATCCCCCAGTGAGGAGCTGGGGTGTGGCTCAGTGGTAGAGCCCCTGCCTAGAATCCCCTAGTGAGGGGCTGGGGGTGTGGCTCAGTGGTAGAGCCCCTGCCTAGAATCCCCCAGTGAGGGGACCAAAGGTGTGGCTCAGTGGTAGAGCACCTGCCTAGAATCCCCCAGTGAGGGGCTGGGGCTGGGGCTCAGCAGTAGAGTGCTTGCCTAGTGTACATGAGGACCTGGGTTCCATCCCTAGCACACATACCCTAAAGAGTCTTTCTCCCCAAACTATTATTCAGCCCAAACCCAGGAAGGGTACATCAGAGACCATGGTAGTTGTCCCTAGCTCCTGAACTGTCAGCCCAATGCTGTCTTCCTAGACTGAGAACAAACAGTGGCCTTGACAGAAAGGCCAAGAGGCCCTGGCAGTCAAGGAGTGCACAACAGAAGACACAGCGAAGGGCAGAGCCCTTCCAAAACATACAAAGACCACAAGGTCTGGCAGAGGAAGACATGGTTTAGCAGCAAACCCCGAGCCAAACTTGACAATGAGACGCTGGAGAAATGGCTCCACAGTTAAGAGCGCTTGCTGCACTTCCAAAAGAATGAAGATGAGTTCCCAGCATCCACAGTGGGAGGTTCATGTCTACCAGTAACTCTCACTCCAGGGAATCGGACACCCTCATCTGGTCTCTGTGGGCACTTGCACACATATGGACATACCCTACAACAACCCTGACACATCCATAAAATTTAAAATAAAGTTAAATCTTTAATAAAACAGAATGGCAGTGTGTGACACTTTTCAGGGGAGCCACGTTTGGGGTCCAGTTTATGTGTGAACCCTGAGGGTTCGTATTCTAGAAGCTTACTTGGCAGTGTGGACATACCGGAAGACTCTAGGACCTGTAAATACAGGTTACTTCTCTCATCATGGTTCACATTCCCGCACTGCTCTCTCCATGACCCATCACCCCTCCACAGAAGACAAGCAAAGATGTAGGCAGAAGTCACTGAGCTGTGGGTGGGTATGAGAAGCCCAGCTCTGTGGGCTCTGAGTGGTGACAGTCAGGGTCAGAGCCTCTGCTTAACTTGTCCTCATCCTGCTCTCATGCAAATACCCTGTGCTGGTTAGTTTTGAACGTCAACTTCCTATAACCTAGAATCGTCTGGAAGGAGAGTCTTAATTGAGGAATTAGCAAGTTAGCCTGTGAGCATGTCTGCAAGAGAATGTCTGGCTGTTAATTTACCAAGTCCACTATGGGAGGTACCATTCCCTACGTCTAGCCCTGAAGTGTGTAAAAGTGAAGAAAGCTAGCTGAAAGCAAGCAGGCAGGCATGGTGTTCATTTCTCTCTGCTCTGGATAGTTAATGGGAAGTGAAAAGCTGCTTGAGTTCCTGCCTTGACTGCCCTGAAATAATGACCTCAAGCTGGAAATGTAACCTTCCCTTGCTCAGGGTGCTTTCGGTCAGGGTGGTTTATCAGAGCCACAGAAAGATAACCAGAGCAGGCCCCACACAAGTCTATTCTCAACTGCACACTACAGTTCTTTATCCAGTGGAGCTCGGAGTGTGAATTCCCCAGGGGGTCACCACCTCCCCAGGCTCTCATCACTGTGACACCTGACAGAAATGACTTAAGAAGAGGGATGGTTTGGCTCGAGATTTCAGAGGGTTTGGCACTCATGTGTTGGCTAGTTTTATATCAACTTGAAGACAATTTTAAAAATTGCCTCCATTGGAAGCATTAGTGATTGATGGAGAGGCTGGCCTATTTATGGGTGGGGTCACCCCAGCCAGGTTGTCCTGAGATCTATAAGATAGCAGGCTGCCATGGAGAGCAAGCCAGAAGGAGCAAGCAGCATCCCTCCACGGCCTCTGCATCCACTCCTGGCTCCTGCTTTCTTTGAGTTCCTGACCTGGCTTCCTTCCGTGATGGACCCCAATGTGAGAAGTGTATGCAGAATTAACCCTTTCCTCTCTAAGTTGCTTTGGTCATGGTGTTTCATCTCAGCATGAGTGACCCTCACTAAGACACCTCCGTTACTCTGGACATTGTGACGGACAGGCATGGTGGATTAGGCTGCTCCCTTCATAGCAGCCAGGAAGTGGAGAGAGGGGAATAATGGGGAAAGAAGGAGGGGGAGGATCCAGCGTGAACTCACTGGTGGATGGATGCATGGGAAGAGCTAGCTCCCTCATGGTCCAATACCTTCCAGTAACACCAGCAGCTGCGCCCCAAGCCTGAAGTACACAAGCTTTCAAGGGGACACATCACACCCCCACCGTAATACTCAGAGTTGGGGAGGGGCATACTGAAGAGCTGCTGGTGCTACCTTCGATGTGGCCCACCAGCTAACAGGCTCTAGGGTTAACATAGGATTGTAGAAGTTTGGGGGCAGTGCCAAATGGTCTCTTAGACAAGAAGGGACTAGGACGTCCCAGCTTAGGGAAGACATGTGTGGACAGAGTATGCATTTATGGCAGGCACATATATGTGCACGTGTATGGATGTCAGAGGCCAACCTCAGGTGTTGTTCCTTGGGCACCTTCATTATATTTGTTGATTTTGTAGGGGGGTTGGGGGAGACAGGTGTCTTGGTGTATATATGGAAGTCAGAGGACGGTGGAAGTTGGTTCTCTCCTAACGTCATGTGGGTCCTAGGGACCAAACTCGGGTCGTCCAGGCTTGGTGATAAACCTTTAACCACCAGGCCATTCTCTGCTCCTCTGCGCTCCAAACCTCTGTTTGTGACACTGGGTCTCTCAATTGGCCTAGAGCGGACTGATTAGGCTAGACAGACTGGCCAGGAAGTCCCCAGGATCCACCTGTTTCTGCCTCCTTGGCACTGGGATGCCAAGCAGATTAGGTATCAGGTCCACTATCATCTCACCTGGGTTCCGAGGCTCAAACTGGTGTCCTCATGTCACAAAGCAAGACTTTTGATGACTCTGCTATCTCTCCAGCTCGGGGATCACCTCCAGAGCTCCATCTGTCCTCAGGGAAATGAGAACTCAGTGAAGCCACTTGGGTCTCCCACCTCCCCAATGAAGTTCTTGCTTGCGACTACCAGGTATGAGGTTCGAGAAGCAGTGAGCAGTTGCCGGGTGGAGGGAGAACCCAGACCCAAGATGTGGGGGGAGCGTTCTGGCATCACCTCCTTGACCCTGTACTCCCTCCCCGACTGGAGTCTGCAGAACAAGTCCGGACAAGGGGTAATAAGAGAGTTCGTAGCATGAGCGTCCTCCCCAGAGCACCATCCAAATTAAATTAACATTTTTTCCATTTCCCCTTTATTGCAAACAGATTGAAGGCCGCTGCACAAAAATCTGTCTCCCTCATGCCTTCCATCCGCCTTGTTTCTCAGCTCGGGCTTCCAGGGCGGGCCTGGCAAAGAATGGGGAAATGGATCTCGCACCCCTTTCCTGGTGCCCGAAAGACCCTGCTGCCCTTAGAGTGGAGCCAAGCCACACTCAAAGGCACTGAGTGACGGATCAGCTGACCCGACTCTTTCCATCCCTGGCTGGGGTGGTGGCACACACATGGCACTTGGGTGGTAGAGGCAGGTGGACCTCTGTGAGTTTGAGACAAGCCAGCCTGCTTCAAAATAAAACAAAATGCCGGGAGAGTGGTGGATGTGCTCTGGATTCAGACCTGCTGGCGCCTTGAGCTGCAGCCAGAGCGCTTGATATCAGCATGGAGAGGGGGGGTCTCCAGAGGGGATCAAGACATTTGGGGGTTGGGGGAGACACTACCTCAGCTGCTGTTTCTTAGTCCCCACCCATCTTGCTCTTCTGTTCTGTTCTGATGTGTTTGAGAGTGTAGCCCTGACTACATAGACACTATATAGACCAGGCTGATCTTGAACTCATAGCAATCCACCTGCCTCTGCCTCCAGAGACCTTCCCATCTTGGGTTTTGTTGTTGTTTTGGGAGAGGGTCTCTCACGGGTCTGGATCTCACTAAGTAGGTTAGGCTAGGCTGACTGGCCAGTGAAACCAACAATCTATCTGCTTTTGTCTCCCCAGTGCTGGTCTTATAAGCATGTGACATGGCTTTGGGGAGGGGGGAGTTGAATTCTGACCCTTGTGCTCGAAAAACAAGTACTTTACCAACTAAGCAAACCATCTCATCTCGCCATCGCCCAGCAGATTTTGTTGAACACTTGCTCCACTCCAAGGACTAGGGAAGGATCTAAAGGACAGATAGGCTCACCCAGGATCTCAGAGGCTCAGTCCAACAGGGTCTCAGTGTGACAGTTCAGTCTTAGTACTGGGTGTCACAGGGACAAAGGAGAAATCCTGGAGGGCTTAACCAAGGAAGGTGGAGGTGGCATGTTTCAAGACAGTCTTATGGAGCCCCGGTTGGCTTTGGATTCACAATCACCACGTTGAGACTGTAGTTCTGTATTGCCACCATCAGAAAAGAGTTGAAAACCAGTTTAGAGGAGGGGTGTGTGTGAGAGAGAGAGAGAGAATTTGTGGCATATGTATCCTTGTGTACAAGGAAGGGAGGGGCATCCTGGGCTACCACTATTTGCCTTAGTGGCTTGAGATGCAGTCTCTCACTGAACCTGGAGCTACACTCGTAGTCAGCAAACCTCAGAACTCCGTCTCTGCCCTCTGACATGTGTGGGGTTGCAGGTGCTTGCAATCACACCCAACGCCTTTCATGGGTGCTGGGGTCTCCGTCAGACCCAAATGTTTGTGCAGAGCGCTCTAACCTGATAAACCATCTCTCAAGAGAAGACACTTGACTTGGGCAGACTATGTCAGATGCAGTGAAAGGGAGCGTCAGGTAAAAGGTGGGAGACGGTCAGTCATCGGTATGGGGATACAGGGAGCAGTGAGCACTTGGATGGAATGTGAGAGGATAAGCGGGGTGAGAGGTGGGGTCGGGGGAGGGGAAGGGGAGCATGTTAGAGCCAGAAATGACAGGAAGTGAAGATCCAGTACAGGATAATGAGATGAGGAGGAAGAGAAGTCAAGTTTATACTTGAGGGAACTCCCTGTGGTTCCCTGTGGAGACTAGAAAAAGGCAGAGCCCAGAGACAAGGGACTGCTGCAATGGCAAATGAGATGGACTCAAGATGAAGGGGAGGGGCTCGAGGTGGGTCTCAGTAGCAGAGCCCCTGCCTAGAATCCCCCAGTGAGGGGCTGGGGGCGTGGCTCAGTGGTAGAGCCCCTGCCCAGAATCCTCCAGTGAGGGGCTGGGGGCGTGGCTCAGTGGTAGAGCTCCTGCCCAGAATCCCCCAGTGAGGGTCTCTCTCCAGCACTAAGAATGCAGTAGAATAGACTCAAGAGGTAAAACCAATTGACTTAGGTTGACCAGTAGGACCAAAACTGGGGATAAGAGAGGAAGAGTGGGCTCTCTCCTTGGACCCCCTCACTTGGAAGGGGACCCTAGATAGAAGTAGGGCTGGGCCAGCAAAGGGCTGAGCCTACATCTCAAGTGTGTGGTCCTGTGGCTTTTTCGTTGAGTGCATCAAGCTTGGTTCCAGGCATGCCCGTCTGGAGCCCTGGTAAGGGCCTGGCTGATGATCCCAGCCTAGTGTGTTTGGTACCAAGCCCAGAAGAAGAAACCTGTCCAACTACAAGGACCACAGGAGAAGAGGAGGTGACCCAAAGATTAATCCCGTGAGAGGATGAGAAGGGAGTCAGAAGGCAGGCTGAGGCTTGATGGGAGGAGTGTCAGCAATGAGTGGCAGGTCAGAAGTGGGCGGGGTGAAGAGGAATGGTGGCCCCAGCACCATTTTCCATCTACACGTGAACAAAAAGGAACAGAGCCCCAGAATTCTGGAAGAATCTGTGGTGAGGAGGTTAGGGGTGTGAACACGGCTTTGAAGAAACTTGGCTGTTGCGGGGCAGAAGAGGTAGTTGAAGCAACGTACCTACAAGGGACGATTCGAAATGTTACCATTAGAACAAGAATATACAGGTTTGGGAAGGGTCAGACATCCATATGTTTTCTGAATAAGCGACTGAGGGGACATATAGGACCAGACATCCTGGGTGCCCTCCAAGATCAAGGATATAAGGAAGAGGAAAGATAGGCAGGTAGAGGTTTTATAGCTAGTGCCAGACCACCAATCAAAGGGATATTTGTGGGATTCTTCAGTGCTTGAAGCGAAGTGGGGAGGCAGTGGAGATCACCCCACCCCGAATTCCAGAGTACACTCCACTGGGTACCTCCTCTCCTCCTCTCCAGCATTCAGTGAGTGCATGCCACAGTCACGGAGTAGCTGTAGAGGATGTGTGAGCCCAGGCTGGACTTTTTACCCTCTTGGAGCCTCCACTTCCCCACCTGTAAAGCCAGATGCTCGGCCTCCAGAGCTATGTAGGTGGGTGTGCATGTAGCATGCCACACATCTTGCATTTCACACTCATGGGACTCAAGAGAACCAACAGAGCGTCATTCCAGAACCCTCCGACTCTATGACACGATCTCCACGTTCCCGCCGGGGATGGGTGCCGCAGACAGTCTCCCCCTCTCCAAATTGCTCTACATCCATCCCAGCTGCCAGCCCGCCTTCTCCCTCCCTACTCCCCCTCCCCTCCCCAGCCCATTCCACCCCCATGCGCTCTGGGCACAGCCAGCCTCGAACATATCCCAAGTGAACATTTGGCAGGCGGGGACCCCCGTGATTCATGCCCCTTTTTTTATGGCCAGCCTAGCCGGCCAGAGTATGCGAGAGACATTCTTGGCCTCTCGGTGCGCCCAGGATTAGCAGGGTGGGGGCGGCTGGGTGGGAGACTGCAGACTGTGTTCAGCTCTCTTCAAGGCTGGGGGTGGTCAGGCACGAGAGCAGTGTCTGAAGTGGCCGCCAAGTTGGCCGGGGAGGGAACATGGCCCCATAAACTGAGGCCACGTCTGGGAACCAGACAGCATAGGCTGGGGCGTGGATGTGAGGGAGAGAAGCTAACTACGTACTCCATGTCCAGGGATGGAAAGGGAGCCAGGACACTCAGACAAATGATACTGCCACCCCACCCCCACACCAGCTATTTGTCTCCTGTGAGCCCCCTTTTATACCACCATGCCATTCTGCCCAGACACCAGGCTTGGCTCAAATCTTTCTGCCAGTTGATAAATAAGAAGAGACCTTCAGTCCCAGGTCCCCACACCACCACTGGGACCATGTCTTTCTATCCACTGCGGGAGTCTAAGTTTCTGCTCAAGCCAGAGATTCCAGGAGGAGGCTGTGTCTCCTCCCTCAGACCATCATTTCAAAGTAACACCATATCTCCTTTAAAAAGCACAAATCCCAGGCCTGGTATGGGAGTGTGTCTTTAATCCCAGCACTCAGGGAGAAGGAGCAGACCTGCTAGGAGTTAGAGGCCAGTCTAGTCTACACGGCACTCCAAGGCTGAGACAGGAAGATTGGCATGAATTAGGCCAGCCTGGCTGCAGGGTGAGAGCCTGTCTTGAAAACAAGACAAAACAACAAAACAAAAGCCAAATCGTGCGTTTGAGATGTGACTCAGTTGGGAGACTGCTTGTCTGGTGTGCACGAAGCCCTCGGTCCTGCCCCCAGGACTGTGTGAACCAGGCATGGTGGCACACAACTGGAATCCCAGCACTTGGGAAGTGGAGGCAGGAGGATCAGAAATTCAGGGTCGGCCTCTGCTATATAGGGAATTCGGAGTCAGCCTGGGCTACTGCGAATTCTCCTGGGCTACTATAAGACCTTCCAAGAAAAAAAAAAAAAAAAGAAATCATGAACCCAAGCTACAGCTGTGCTCACTATTACTGCATCCTGATATATGCCCACTCCACGACACACCGTGGCTGGGTACCCCAGCCTGCCACCCCCAGCCCCAGCCCGCCACCCCCAGCCCCAGCCCGCCACCCCCAGCCTCAGCCTGCCATCTCAAGCCTAATCTTCAAAGAACGTCCTCTCTCTCTCTCTCTCTCTCTCCTCTCTCTCTCTCTCTCTCTGTGTGTGTGTGTGTGAGAGAGAGAGAGAGAGAGAGAAACAGAGACAGAGACAGAGAGAGACAGAGAGACAGAGACAGAGACAGAGAGACAGAGAGGCAGAGGGAAATGGGACAGAGGAGTGGGCAGATGAACAGTCGGAGAGAAAGGAGAAGGGTCCCCACCCACTTTGTGCTCACAAAGTCTCCAGAGAAATTTGCTGGGCCAAGAGCAGATGTTAAGAGGTCCCTGCTTGTGGGTGGAAAGACGGACTCATGGTTAAGAGCTCTTGCTGCTCTCCGGAGGACTCAAGTTGAGTTTCCAGTACCCATGTCAGATGACTTACAACCACTTATCGCGCCAGCTCTGGGTCCGGAAAGTCTCTTCTTGACTCTATCGGTATATCACACACACACACACACACACACACACACACACACACACACACACACACCACACACACACACACACACACACACACACACTCACACACACACACTCACACTCACACAATACACATGTGTATACATTCACAAAAACATATACACTCACAAACACACATACACACACTCACACTCACAAACACACACACACTCACATACATTCACACACACAAACATACACACTCACACACAAACACACATAGATACATACACATGGCGGAGGAGTGCTGGAGGGATGACTCAATGGGTAAGTGCAATTGCTGCTCTAGCAGAGGACCCAGGCTCAGTTCCCAGCACTTACATAAGGTAACTCTGGAGCCTGTACCTCTAGCTCCAGAGATCCAACAGCCCTGGCCTCCTTGAGTACCTGCACACACATATGCGTACTCACAGAGACATAGACCCCTGGCTGGGTAACAATACAAATCAGCCTTTTAAGAGGTAAAATTATTTTTTAAGAAGAGACTGAAACATACCAGGACAGATTTGTATAGCTTGTAGTGCTGGGGATTGAACCCAGGACTTTGCAAATGCTGCACAAGTGAGCTATTACTAAGTCAAACCCCAGCCCCTCTCTCGGGCGGGGAGGGGGGATTCTAGGCAGGTGCTCTATCACTGAGCCACGCCCCCAGCCCCTCCCTGGAGGATTCTAGGCAGGGGCTCTACCACTGAGCCACACCCCCAGCCCCTCACTGGAGGATTCTAGGCAGGGGCTCTACCACTGAGCCACGCCCATGGCTCTCTTTTGATTTTTTTTTTTTTTTTTTGGTTCTTTATTTTCGGAGCTGGGGACCGAATCCAGGGCCTTGCTCTTTTGATTTTTTTATCTAGAGACACTATACCACTAAGTTGTCCAGGCTAGCAATCTTCCTGCCTTCAGCCCCTTAAATAGCTGGGGTAATAGTCCTGTGCCATCGAGCCTGACAACGGACAGCCTTATTTTGACCCAAGAACAAAATTTCATTATATATTTCAGGCTGGCTTTTAACTTGAGGCAATCCTCCTGCTTCAGTCTCCAGAGTTCTCTGATTGTAGGTGTGTACTATCACACCCAGCAAGAGGCTGGTTTTTTGTTTTTTGTTTTTTTTTTGTTTGTTTGTTTGTTTTGTTTTTCTTTTCTTTTTTTCGGAGCTGGGGACCGAACCCAGGGCCTAGCGCTTGCCTAGCACTACCACTGAGCTAAATCCCCAACCCCAAGAGACTGGTTTTTAAATCTTATCTTTCCTCCTCCCAGCACTAAGGCCTTGGGTCCCGTGTTTAATCCCTCCACCCTTCAATGTCTAATCTTGAAACGGGAAAGACTGTCAGATCCGGGAGAGTGCGGAGCAGCTTAGCTAAGGCTGAAACTGAAGCACGTTTATGTTCACAACCTTCAGGCCACTCTGAGAAGCACCTAGGGACCCCGAGTTCCTGGCCTGGTGCCCCTGCCACGGAAAAGCTGGGATACTGAGCCCGAAGCACTGTAGAGAGTGAGAGAGCCGAAGATGAGCAGAGCCCTAACTGAGCGGCATACTTCCTGCCCAGACTCAGTCCTGCTGGGAGCTCTGAGACCTGTCCCCATAGGGGGCGCCCAGCCAAGTCCTTGCCAGGCCTGGGCCAGATCCTGATGACAGTCAGCCCAGGCCAGAGCCCAGGGACTCAGCTCTCTCCCTGTTCGCTCCTTAAAAGTCCACCGGGCAAGCTCAAGGGCTTGCGTGCACAGGACTGCATTCCCAGCATGCCACGGGAGGGGGGATCTGGCTAGAAGGCTCCCCGGGAAAAAAAATGCCTGGCTCTGGAACATTCCCTGGGAAAAGGCCACGGCACCAAGACCTGGTGACAGCTGGCCACCCAATACTCAGCGTTCTGCTATGTGGGGTTCAGGGAAGCGAAGGGGCTTCACAAGAAGGGGGAACTCAGAGGGAGGGAGACAAAGAGAGGAAGGGGCATAGGAAGAGCCCAATGTTGACCATTTCAATGGGGGGACTCAGGCCCTTCCTCACTCCCCTTCCTGGTCTCATGTCCTTGTTCATAAGCCCTGTTACATGCACCAAACCCTACCCTCCAGCCTCCCACCCGGGGCCCAGCCATTCTACCTTGTCTTTCTTTCCCCAGGCCTCAGAGAACTCCAGGACAGAATAATCCAAGGCTAGGCCCCACTAAGAACATCTCAAACACTTCTGGAGTGTCGAGCCAGGTAGGTGCGAACACTAGACTTTATTCGGGCTCTCCAGCCATGAGGCAGGACATGGAGTCTCCTTTGAAAAGGTGTGTTTGGAGTAGCAGTGGGCTTGTGAGTGCTCTGAGTACAAACTGGCCATGTTGGGTAGTGTGAACTGGTGTGAGCTGTTCCCTTGGGACGGTAGTCAACAGTGGGTGGTCAATCCTTATGTGACATAGCCCAGTGGTACGGTGGTTATGCCTGTGTGAACTGGTCCATGGGGCAGTAGTCGACCCTGGTGAGAGCCAGCCCTTTAAGACAGGGGCCAGTTGTAGTGTAAGTTGACCTTATGGGACAGTGGTCAGCCCTCGTATGAGCTGACCTTGTGGGGCAGTGGTCAGCTCTGGGTATGAACTGGTACGATGGGGTAGTAGTCAGTCCTGGGTGTGATCTGACCTGCCCCTGAGCCCTGATGTGAACTGGACCCATGAGGCAGTGGTCAACTTTGGTGTGAGGTCTCCTTTTAGAATGATTGTCTGTCTTGTCTGCCTGTCTGTCTGTCATCCCAAGAAGGCGTCCTGCAGGAAGAAGCATGGCCCTCTCACTGGGTTTGAACAAAGAGACCAGAGAGGTGTGAGTGTGGCATACACAGAGGTATCTGTGGGTTGTGTGGGAGGTATAGAAGGGCCAGGGCAAGGCTCACCTCAGGGTGGGAATCCCATGGTCTAGAGAGTGAATCCTGCTGACGGAGGAAAGGTATAGACAGAGGCTTGCAGTTGGGTGAGGGGCTGTCAGGAACAGGATCCCAACATTAATAAGAAAGCGGGGCCCTTGGGAATTGTTCTGTCTTTGAAGCTATGGAAACTTCTAGACTAGACTCTGCTCCACCCACCACACCCGCACACATACATACCCATCCATGTAGAAGGAAGGGCCAGTGGGTTCCTATAGCCCTCCTCGGGCTCCACCCAAGTCAAGGGTAAAGCCAGCTTGCAGACTTGAAATCTCATAATCTGAGGTCCTGCAGGTCTCCGGGGAGGCTGCAAATTAGATGAGTCCCTTCCCAGCCCCTTCAACCCCCGACTCCTCACCCCTGAGGAACGCAGTACCCCTGGGAACACTGGTTAGGTACCAACATTTTCCTACAAAGTAGACCACTTTCCGGGGATTCCAGGGGCATGGGAAGACCCCACTTCTCGGCTCCCAAATATCTCTTGTCACTGGGGAAGAGAAAGGAGGGCTGGACTTCAGAATGTTAGGTTTGAGCCCCACAATCCGGATCCAACCTGTCTGACTCTAGCCTCAACTTCCCCATTTGTAAGACAGACCCATCATCTCTATTTTAAGATTATTTAAATATTTTATTACGTTTAATTTCTAAGAGAAAAGAGAGAGAGAGAGAGAGAGAGAGAGAGAGAGAGAGAGAGAGAGAGAGAGAGAGAGAACCACAATACAATGCCTATGTAGAGGTCAGGGGACAACTTGTGCAGATTGTCCCCTGGGTCCCCGTTTCCATTGTGTAGGTCCCAGTGATTGAACTCGGGTCTCCAGGCTTGGCTGAAATTGCCTTTAGCTACTGAGCCCTCTTGTCAGCCCAGATCCATTTTCTCAACAACTTATTTGACAGAAGGCTTTCAACTTTCAAGTTCTCCAGCATAGACAAGCCCCCAGGGGGGTAAGGGTGAGGGGTTTGGGGGTCCTTCCTGCTTGGCCCTTCAAAGAAGCCCCCTTGCAACCTGCATGTAAAGAGAAGCTGGTGTGTCCTATGGGATGCCATCAGGGGTACAGTGGGGCAAAGCTAAGGAGGCAGCTGAGAAGGGCGGGGTGGGGAGGAACTTGGAAACTTTTAGAGCTCTGACAGCCCCAGATGGAAATGATTAAGTGCTGGCAGGAGGCACGGGGGGGGGGGTGTGCTTTGCTGCAGCTCAGGGCTCTAAGCTCTACGCTCAGACCCTGAAATGCCTGGACTTGCAGCATGGGGACATATACAGCCCATCTCGAGAGTCCAGAGTTGTCACAGAAGCTGAAGCAACAGAGGGCATCTGCAGACCCTGCCCAGAGTTCCACTGGTCACCGACCCCTACAGTTCAAATCAACACAGCCCTAAAACATGATCTGTGCTTCTCGAAGCCTCTCATGGCTCCACGGATCCCCCAGCTTCTCCCCCCATCAGCTTCACTCAGTCCTTTGGCAAATCTCTGGTTTGGATTGATTTCCTTTAGTTTGCAGTGGGGGTGACAGGCAGAGGACAACCTGTCCTCAGGATCCTTTCACCTCTCATTTGAGATGGGTTCTCTCATTGGCTTGGAACTTAAACACATCGGCCAGACTAGTTTCCAGGAATCCTCCTATTGTCCCCCGCCCAGGCCCTCATTCCCCATACCCCCAGCCTGCAGCACTGGGATTGTTGTCACACCCAGTTTCTTTTTATGTGGGGTTTTGGGAATCCAAACCTGAGTCCTCAGTTTACCAACTAAGCTGTCTCCCCAGACCTATTCACATGTTTTGATGCAGGGTATCCTGTCTTGCACTAACCGTGTTCACCAAGGACAAATGTAACCCCCGGTCCTCCTGTCTCCATCTCCCTGGTACTGGGATTGCAAGCATGCAATAAGGCATCACTGGTTTCTGTGAGGACTAGGATTCGAACCGTTGGCCTTGTGCTTGCTAGGCAAACTACCTCCCGACCCACATCCCCAGGCCGCAGAGAGGACGGGCATCACTTTGGTAGCCTGTGATTGCTCAAGGGAGGGGTCGGTGGGTGAAGAAGAAGGGATAGGTTCAGAGAGAAGAAGGAGGCAGCTTGTGTGGGATTTGACAAAGAGGAAGAGGAGGGTAAACGATGGGAGGGGGGAGATGCTATGGAAGCCGGTGGAGAGAACAGAGGCTGGGCTGGACCAAAGCAGTGGCTGATCTCCCTTGCACGTGACTCTACGGCAGGTTGGTGTAAAAGGCTTCTTGGTATGGAGCTAGCAGTTGAAGTCTTTAATAAGAACGGAGGCTTTGCCAGGAGCGTGGGGGTGGGGGAGAGGACACACCTTTAGTCCCAGCACTCAGGAGGCAGCAGCAAGCAGATACCTTGAGTTTGAGGCCAGCCTGGTCTAGAGAGCAAGTTCTAGGACAGCTCTGGAGAAAACCTGTTTTGAAATATCAAAAAGAAGGAAGGAAGGAAGGGATGGAGGGAGGGAGGGAGGGAGGGAGGGAGGGAGGCAGGGAAAGAAAGAAAGGAAGGAAGAGTGAGCAAAGAAAGAAAGGAAAGAAAGAAAAGAAGAAAAGAAGGAAGAAAAAGAATGAGGTACTAACAGAAATCCAGGAGCTGAGGGAATAGCCCAGTTGGTCACAAGTTTGCCATGCAAGTGTAAGAACCCAAGTTCAGATCCCTAACCCATGAAAGCTCAAGGCACCACGGTGTATTCCTCTGAATTCCCAGCACTGGGAAATGGAGACAAACTGATCCTAGGTGTTTGCTGAGCAACCAGTCCAACTAAACGGGCAAGTCCCAGGTTCAGGGAGACACTGTCTCAAAGACATAAGGGGATGGGAAGATGGTTCAAGTGGGTAGGAGGGATCACTGTGAAGGAAAACAAGGCCCGAGTTTGGGTCCTCAACTCCCATGTGAGGAGACCAGGGTGGCCACACCCACTTTGGTAGTCGCAAAGAAGACAGGAAGATTTCTCAGGCTTGCTGGTGGCCCGGCCAGCGCCAGGTTCAGTGAGACCTGTCATAGAGAATGAAGAGAAGAGAGACAGAGGAGGACACTAAACAGCCTCCTCTGGACTCTGTGTGTGTACATGGACATACCCCCAACAACACACACACACACACACACACACACACACACCACACCACACACACACACACACACACACACCACACACACCACACACCACACACACACACACCACACACACACCACCCACACACAGACACACACCGCACACACATAGACACACACACCACACACACAGCACACACTCCACACACACCCACCACACCACACACACCACACACACCACACACACACACACACACACCACACACACACACCACACACACACCACACACCACACACACACACCCCCCACCACAAACACACACACCCACACACACCACACACCACACACCACACACACACCCCCCCACCACACCACCCCCACACCCACACACAAACACACCACACACCATACACACACACACACACACACACACCACACACACACAAAACCACCCCACCAAACACACACACACCACACACACACACACACACACACCACACACACACACACACACACACACCCACACCACACACAACAACACACACACCCCCCACCCACACACCACACACACACACCACACACACCAACACCCACACCAACACACCCCCACCCACCAACACACCCACACCCCACACAACCACACACACACAACAAACCCACACACCACACACACACCACACACACTCACACACACACACACACACACACACACACACACACACACACACACACACACACACACACACACACACAACACACACCACACACACACACTCACACACACACACATATACACAAACACACACCCCACCCCCAAAAAAACACACACACACACCACACACACACACACCACCCCCCCACAACCCACACACACACAAACCAACACACAAAACCCCACACAACCCACCACACACACACCACACACCCACACACACACACTCACATACACACACTCACACACACTCACACACCACACACACACTCACACACACTCATTCATACATACGCACATACACACCACACACACACACTCACACATACACACACACTCACACTCACACCACACTCACATACACACGCACACACACCACACACACACTCACACACACACTATACACACACCACACACACACACTCACACACACACACACACACTCACACACACTCACACACACCCTCACACACACACCACACCACACACACTCACACACACTCACACACACACTATACACACACTACCCACACCTGTCTCTCTCTTTCTCCCTCCCTCCACTCATTCTTTTTCTCTCTGTATGTATGTGTCTGTTTCTCAAACTTTCTCTCTCTGTCTGTCTGTCTCTGTGGGTCTGTCTGTCTTTCTCTGCAGACACACAGACACAAGAAAAAGAAGAAAAAGATGGAATTCGATAGCGGTCAACCTATAGCCATCATGCGCGTATATGCAGATAAGGGCACCCGCCCTACACACATACACACAGCACACATGCGCACAAAAGGCCGAGAGGTTTTTTTTTTCCCGTTTCCTCATACACGAGACGAGACAGCTGAGCTACACGAAACCCTCCCGTCAAAAAACAGTATATATTAATTTTACAGAAGGGGTTTTATTGCGACAGTTCCGTCCTTGTATGTATTGTGTGTCTGATCATATATGTGTCGTAGCTATGAAAAAGACCATAAGCCAGTGAGACCCCGCTTCCTCCTCCCTCCTGCTTTTGTGCTGTATTCCCGAGACAAGATCTCATGAGCCCAGGCTCACTGTCAGCTGCGGCTGATCTTGAACTTAGCAATCCTCCTGCCTCCACCTCCCAAGCACTGAGACCACAGCCTTATGCCACCGTATCCAGCATCGAAGCGGTCTTGATTTACGTCTCGTTGGTGGCCGAAGATGTCAAACATCGAATCCTGTTTTAAATTACTCAGGTCAGAAGGAAAAGAACAAAGGGGTGGGGGGAGTAACTGAAAACGTTTACTTGTATTAGCATCAAAAAAAAAAAAAAAAAAAAAAAAAAAAACCTCGGAGAAAACTGAATGAACTTGTATACCAAAAACTAAATATCACTGAAGAAACATAATGTCTAAATAAGTGGGGAGACGACCCATGTTCATGGAGAGGAAGATTGCACAGCGTCACGATGGCGATTGTGTCCAAGGCAGTGGCCATGCCGATGAAAAAAACTTCATCGCAATCTTCAGCAAATCCAAGTGTGTTGGAAGAAGAAGAAAGTGGGGGGAAGGGGGCATATCCAAACCTAAAAATTATTTTTTAAAGATTGGTTTTATTTTTCTCATATGCACGTGAGTATGTCCGTGTATAGGACAAAACCATGTTATCAAGACAGCCTGATAAGCAGGTGTAAGAGTAGACAAAGCCAACAGAATAAACTCAGCAGGCGATGATTGCTACTCCAGGCGATGGCGTTTGCACAAGGCTGTCCACACTACTCAGTGTGGGGAAAGATGCTTCTGTTTTGTGTTTTAAACAGGTAGGCTGGGACAGTTGGGTTTTCACATGTGAAGAAGGAACTTGGGTCCCTGGGGCTCAGTTGGTTGAATGCTTGAGGTAGAGTCCTCACCTAGCATGCATGAGGCCCCGAGCCCCTCCCCAGCACCACATAAACCGGGCATGGTAGTGCACACTTGCAGTAAGGACAGAAGGGGCAGAGACTAAGCCTGCTGTAATACCGTGAGTTATAAGCCAGCACCAGCTAAGTGGCAAGACCTGGTCTTGGGAAAAGAGAGACTCGGGGGTTGGGGTAAGGGGAACGGGATGGAACAATGTTTGCAGATATTTCTCTCATCCTACAGTCTGTCTTTTAATTTGTTTTATTTTTATTTATGCTGTGTGTGTCTGGCTGTGTGCATATGTCCGTCTGTCTGTCTGTATGTCTGAGTATGAATGTATGTTCATGCATGTGAGTGAGGGTGCTTGCAGAGGTCCAAAGAGATCAAAACTTCCCCTGGAGCTGGAGTTATGGGTGATGGTGAGCCGCATTACGTGGGAGCTACTAACCAAACTGCAGTCTTCCACACGAGCTTCCTGTGCTCTAACCACTGAACCATCTCTCCAGCCTTTATCTTTTCGTTTCTAGATTGAGTCCCTTAAAGTTTTATAATTTGGGTGAAGCCCAATATAGCTCATTCGGTAAAGTGCTTGCTGAACCCAATTACACACAAATTGTATTTTATTTTGTATCTATCTTTTTATGTGTGGGCGTGTGTTAGCATGTGCAAGCACATACATGCACACACATGGGTGGATGCTAAGGGTTGGTGTTGCGTGTATTCTTCGATCACTTTCACCTTTTTTTTTTTGAGACAGGGTCTCTCACTGATTGGCTAGTCTGGTGGGCCAGTGCTCTAGGGATCCATTTGTCTCTGCCTCTCCAGCACATCCAGTGTGTGTGCATGTGTGTGTGTATATGTGGGGGGGGGTTTATGGGTTTGTGTGTGTGAGTTTGTGTGTTCGTGTGTTTGTGTGTGTGTATATGTGTTTGTATGTGTGTTTGTGTGTGTGAGTGTATGTATGTTTGTATGTGCGTGTGCATGTGTGTGTTTGTGTGTGTGAGTATATGTATGTTTGTATGTGCTTGTGCATGTGTGTGTTTCTGTGTGTGAGTGTGAGAGTGTTTGTGAGTGTGTGTATGAGTGTGTGTGTCTGTGTGTTGAATATGTGTGAGTGAGTGTGTGTGAATGAGTGTTTGAGTGTGTGTGAGTGCATGCATGTGTGTGTGCATGTGTGTTTGTGTGTGAGTGTGAGAGTGTGAGTGTGTATATGAGTGAGTGTGTGAGTGAGTGTGTGAGTGAGTGTGTGTGAGTATGTGTGAGTATGTGTGAGTGAGGGTGTGTTCGTGCATGTGTGTTTGTGTGTGTGTGAGTGTGAGAGTGTTTGTGTGTGTGTACGAGTGTGTTTGTGTGTGTGAGTGTGAGAGTGTTTGTGAGTGTGTATATGAGTGTGTGTGAGTGAGTGTGTGAGTGTGTGTGATTGTGGGTATGAGTGAGTGTGTGAGTATGTGTGAGTGAGTGTGTATGAGTGTGTGAGTGCGTGTGTGTGCGCGTGTGTGCATGCGTGTGTGTGCGCGTGTGTGCATGCGTGTGTGTGTGTGTGTGTGTAAATGGATGCTGAGGATCCAAACTCAGCCCCTCATGCTTGTACACCTAGTGCTTGCTGACTGAGCCGTCTCTTCAGCCCTCAAATCATATTTGAAATGACTTAAGAGATGCCGCATATGAGAGATTTAAGGGATGAAGGCTGCAGAGATGGCTCGGTGGTTAAAAGCACTTGCCGCTTTTGCACACGACCCCAGTTTGGCCCCCAACGTCAGCACCAGATGACTGTCCCCACCACTTGTAATTCTAGCTCCAGAGAATCTGACACCCCTGCCTGCCTTCTACAGGCACCTACACACATGTGTATGTGTGCGTGCACACACGTGCACACATATAAAGTAAAAGATTATTTTTTAAAAGAAAAGAAAGACTTGGAAACTGCAGTCGTGTGGAGGAGAGAAACCCTACTGTGTAGAGTTTGCCCAGTGAGGACTGAGGTAATTTGGGAAACTGAAGGAATGAAATTGGGAGAAGACGAAAGAAAGCAGGGACCCTTGTCCCTGGGGCAGCCATGGCTGTCTGGGAACTCACTCTCAAATTCCCTAAATTCCCTCATATTAATTTTAGAACTGCTGCTCGGCGCCAGTCCCCAGTGAGGGGACAACATGAGGCCGAGGTTGTCAGCCTTGGCTCGATCTCCAGGCTAGCCCTTTTCCATGGGAAGTACATAAGGGGCATGGTCTGAGGCCAAGACCGTACAGGGTACGGGCGTGGGGCCATGGGCCACAAGGTCACCGAGTCCAAGGCTTCGGTCCCCACTGACATCGATGTAGGTGTCAGGAGACCTGAATCATCCAGGCTAGGGCCAGCCCCCTCCTGGGGGAGAGAAGACATAGCAAATGCATGAGACAGTACCCAAGCCCAGGCAAGCGGCCCCAGGCTGGGCTGAACACAGGCTGTTTTCTCGAACTGGCCAGTGGGACCCATCGCAGGGGAAGAGAAAGATGTCATCATCTTGGTTTCTAACAAGCCACCCCTACCCCCCCTTCATGATTCACAAAATTAATTTCAATGGCTACAGAAAGGAGCCTGTCTCAGAGCCAAGGGGTCATAAACACAGGGAATATTAACAGCCCTAGCCAGACTGCCAGGGGTAGTGGGGGGTGTCGGGGGGGATAGGAAGCTTCCAGAAAGACGGACTTATTTAGGCTTCTCATTAACCAAGTGGAAAGCGGAGAGTCTGCCCAAGCCTGGGGCGGAACCTGACCTACATCTAGGCAGGACTTTCCCAAGAGGACCAGCCACAGGGGACCATCCTGAGTTGTGGTCCCACCCACCCCCACTGCCACCCAAGGAGGTATCCTCATCACACTGGAGTTTAATAATAGACCAGCTGGGCCATCCCAGCCAGGTGGGATACGACGCCAGCAGGGTTCACTCATCCATGCATGATAGTCAGGTTAGCTCAGAATTCTTCCAGAACCCACACATGTGTCGGGCTAACATCAATGCACACATATGTCCTTACATCTCTGACCACAATGTTGACTCTGTCTCCCCTTTCTCCAGCCAGGTGGACCCCAAGTTGGGGTGCAGAGTCCTGCCCCACCCCATGAGGGAGTATACCAAAGGTTTAAACTGACCAGATAAGAGAAGGATGTGGTAGTGTTTGGGAAGTAGAGGCAGAAGGGTCAGGAGTTCAAGGTCAGCCTGGACCACATAGTGAATTGGAAGCTAATCAGAGCTACCTTTTCTCAAAGACAATAACCAGAAAAGGTGAAAATTAAGTAGGTCTGGGCTTGTCTTTCTAGTACTGGGACTAGGGCTGGAGAGATGGCTAATTAGTTAAGAACACCGACTGCTCTTCCAGAGGTCCTGAGTTCAAATCCCAGCAACCACATGGTGGCTCACAACCATCTGTAATGGGATCCGATGCCCTCTTCTGGTGTGTCTGAAGACAGCTACAGTGTACTTATATATAATAAATAAATAAATAAATAAATAAATAAATAAATAAATAAATAAATAAATCTAGTACTGGAACTAGAGACAAGAGGATCAGGAGTTCAAGGCCATCCTTGGCCACATAGCAGGTTCAAAGGTTGGCCTGTGTCAAATAAGACCTTGTCTGGGGTTGGGGATTTAGCTCAGTGGTAGAGCGCTTGCCTAGCAAGCGCAAGGCCTGGGTTCGGTCCCAGCTCGAAAAAAAGGAAAAAAAAAAAAAAAAGACCTTGTCTCAAAAAACACAATCATAGTCACACACACACACACACACACACACACACACACACACACACACACACACACATTGGACCAGGTGAGCCTGGCTGTTTCCTGATGCTTTCCTAGGCTGTCCCTTCCAATACTGTGATGTAATTAGTGAACCCCACAAGTCACCCCCAAAATCAGGAGATATTTTAAGCTTGGGGGGAATGGGAGGGAAAGCACAAGGCATGCACGTGCAAGGGTTGTTCTATGTCTTGGACACAAGTTCTGCCACACGCTGAGCAGAGGCCCCACCCTATGCAGTCTGTCCCACTAAAGAAAGCAGAAATGAGGGCAGCTGGCACGCCCTAGCCTGTCCCAAGTCTCCGAGGTCCTGAGAACATGGTTTCCCAAAGACCTCAGACCCCCAGAATGGGGATTTGGTAGGGTGAGAGGAATGAGTTGGGGGGGGATCGCATTGGAAGGAGCTTGTGATGGAGGGCAGCTGGGAAGGTCCGGTCCAGTTTGCAGAGGCTTGCCCAGGGCCCACGCAGCTGAAGGAGCCTCCCTTGGGAAGCTCTCTGCACCCAGCTGCAGGCTTGTGGCTGCCAGAGACAGGACAGACACAGAGGAGCTGGGCCTGGCAAAGGCTGGGAGCTGGGAGCCTGCCGAGTCGCAGAGCTGGAATGAAGGAGAAAACCTGTCCAGCGATGAGATCAAGGCGATGGCACCAGTGTCTCCCCCAGGGAGCAGAGCTCTGTGTCCCAGGACATTCCAAACCCTTCGAACAAAACATGGGGTGTGAGGCCAGCCAGGCTGGGATGGTGCCAATCGGTCTTCACCCCCACCCCTCACACAGACACAGACACACACACACACACACACACACACACACACACACACACACACCATCCGTAGAGGGAGGTGTTATGACCTCCTCTGAGGCTCAGGGGCTGTCCCAGCTGACAGTGGGACCGGCTGGGAACACAGCATAAACTGCTGGGAACTCTGCCCACGCAAGTCGCCTGGGGACGTGGCGTCCAGACACCTGCCATGTTCCCTAAGCAGGACACCACACGTGGTCATCGGACCAAGCCTGGCGTTGTGTGTGGTGCTGTGGGCAATGGGTTCAGGCATTCACCTGGTTGGCAGCAGCCAAGGCAGATTATACGGAACAACCCAGCGGGGAGTCACGTCCGGCCCATTTCCCCGAGTTGGTAGATAACTGAGGCTCATTACAGGATTTGCTCGAGACCAATAGTTACTGTACTCTGATGCAGGATTCGCACCCAGGACCGCTGTTCTTCTGTTCCCGGGTTCTTTCAATTACACTCTGTGCTGACAAGCGGGGGCCACTGAAACCCAGGGCTCAGCAGTAGTACCTCAAAAAAAAAAGATGTGGTGACTCACAGCAGTACTTGGGAGTCTGTGCCAGGATTGCCATGAGTTCAAGACCAGCCTGGGCTACAGAGTGAGACTCTGTTGGAAGGAAAAAACTGAAGGAAGGGTATAGAGGAGAGAAGGGGAGGAGGTAGGAAGACGGCTCCATCATAGAGTGCGTTGTTGCCTTGGCAACATGAGGACCTAAGTTCAGATCCTCCAAACCCATGTAAAAAGCCACATGTGGGGGTTGAGGGATTTAGCTCAGTGGTAGAGCGCTTGCCTAGCATGGGCAAGGCCCTGGGTTCGGTCCCCAGCTCCAGAAAGAAAAAAAAAAAGCCACATGTGGTCATGTACGCCCGTAACCCAGTGCTAGGGGGTAGAGACATGGGGCTGATTCGTCAGCCAGTGCAGTTGAATCCATGAGCTGGGCCAAGTTCACTGAGAGACTTTGTCAGGAACTAAGCTGTAGAAAGTGGGTGCTGGCGGCCATGGCAGCGCAAACCTTTAATCTCAGCACTCGGGAGGCAGAGGAGGGCGGATCTCTGTGAGTTCAAGGCCAGCTTGGTCTACAGAGTGAGTTCCAGGACAGCCAAGGCTACACGGAAAAACCCTGTCTCAAAAAAAAAGCATCATCATCGCCATCAATAATAATAATAATAATAATAAATAATTGGACAGGGCTGGAGAGATGGCTTAGCAGGTAAGAATACTGGCTGCTTTTCCAGAAGACGTGGGTTGGATTCCCAGCACCCACATGGTAGTTCAAATCTGTAATTCCAGTCCCAGGGGATCTTATGTCGTCTTCTGGCTTCCTCGGGCACTGCACATACATGATACATAGACATATGTGCAGGCAAAACAGCCATCACATAAAATAATAATAATAATAAAATTAAAGTGGCGAGTCATCGAGGAAGACATCTGATGCCAACCTCTAGCCTACACACACACACACACGCATGCATACACACATACACACACACATGTATATACACAACCGCACACACACACACACATGCATACACACATGCATACACACACATGCATACACACATACACACACATGCATACACACACATGCATGCATACACATGCATACACACACACACGCATGCATACACACATACACACACATGTATATACACAACCACACACACACACATGCATACACACATACACACACATGCATACACACACATGCATACACACACATGCATGCATACACACACACACACACGCATGCATACACACACGTGGATACAGACATGTGCACTGCATACACAGCAAGGAAGGAAGGGAGAGAAGGAAAGGAAGGCAAGTTCAATGCCTCCGTTCTCCGCATTTGTAAACTGGACCCAGAATTGGCTAGGGCTCCTCCTAGAAAAGCCAGGGTGGAGACAAAATTCAGCATCGGACCGCTGACAATGGCACTCAGAAGACCAGCTGATGCCCAAACATAATAAATAAATAAAGAAAGAAAGAAAGAAAGAAAGAATGAATGAATGAATGAGTAGCAGAAACCAGCAGCAGCGGGTATTTCTGGCCCATGGGGCTAGGTGTGGGGAAAATCCTGATTGCTTCCTGGAAAGAGTGTTCTTTCTTCCCAAGAGGCAAGTCCCCTCTGAAGGCCGCTCCAGGGACTCTTGGGAGCGACAGCGCGGATCAACAAAAGGGAAACCATAGCCAAGTAGGTGGCTCACACCCACCAGTACTGCACCACCTAGGGTCTCTGAGAAGGGATCACAGCTGCAAAGCGAGCCTGGGGGGGTGGCGGTGTAGCTGTGCGGTTAGAGCATACCTAGTATTCAGGAAGCCCTAGGTTCCTTCCTCTTCACCGTACACATGGGACATAGATGTACACACCTGTAATCCCAGCACGTGAGAGGTAGAGGCAGGAGGACCCGACGTTTCAGGTCATCCTCCATTCACGTACGAAGCTCGATTGAGGTCATCCTGGGGTAGCAGGCACATTGCTGCTAGCTGAGTAGGGATGGGGCATCTGCGGAGGGGCTGGGAGAAAGCTACAGACACAGTTGTGCTGGCAGAGGCTGGAAGAGCCATGGATGGACAGGGAGGAAGGAGCGTGGGAGAGGGAGCATGGGTGTGCACGGACTGTGGTGATAGCTTGCAGAACAGTCGTGTCAGATCACAGTCCATAATGACAGGACGTCACAGGCAGAGACATAGAGTCCAGACAGGGGGTGGTGAAGCCATGTGTCCCAGCAGAGCTTTAGAAGGCTTGGGATGAAAGGCTGGAATGTGGAGTACTTGCTTAGCGTGCATAAATACCCATGTTCAAGCCCAACACCACACAAACGGACATGGTGGCACACGCCTATAATCCCAGTATTCTGGAAGCAGAAAGAAGGAGGATTTGAGAGTCCAAAGTCACTCCCAGCTATATAGCAAGTTTGAGGCTAGTCTTGGCTACATGAGACCATAGATAGATACAGAGATGATAGATGATTGATAGATAGATACATACATACATACAAACACATATTCATGCACACATATGCATACACACATGCACACACACATGCACACACACATACATACATAGACTCCAAACAAGAAGGGTGGCTCAATCGTTTTCTCCCTATCCATCCTAGACAACTGCAGGTCCCTTGAGGGCAAGAAAGGAGGCTTGTCCTCAGAGGCAGCATCAAGAAGCAAAGCAAGGAGCTGGAGAGAGGTCTCATGGTGTTAGATCCTCGTGCAAAGGTCCTGGGTTCAATTCCCAGCACCCACAGGGTGCTCACAGCCATGTAACTGCAGTCCTATGGAATCTGGTGTCCTCTCCTAGTCTGCAGACATACATGCAGACAAAACATCCATAAACATACATACATACATCATACATACATACATACATACATACATATATCCTAAACATTAAAAAGTAGAGGAAAAGGAGGAAGGAAAAGGAATAGGAGGAGGAGGGAAGAAGAAAAAGAAAAAGAGGAAGAGGAAGAGGAGGAGGAAGAGGAAGGAGGAGGAGGAGGAAGAGGAGGAAGAGGAGGAGGAAGAGGAGGAGGAAGAGGAAGAGGAGGAGGAGGAGGAGGAGGAGGAGGAAGAGGAGGAGGAAGAGGAGGAGGAGAAGGAGGAGGAGAGACAAGCCTGCTGACCATGTTCTGACCCTGGTCAAACCTGATGACTGCAGCCCTCTCATGGACGAAGAGTCCATCTGCACTGTGGCTGGACCAGGTCACGTTGACCGAGTTCATCACTGACAGCCAGCATCATCCAGGAGCAGCGCCATCTGGTTCCCTGAGCTGCACTCAGCCTCTTCATCAGTGACAAGGGGAAAAAGAAAACCTCACAGAAATCAATGACTCGGTGCTGGGTGGGGATGGCTCAGTCAGGAAAACGCTTGCCTTGAGTTCAATCCCCCAGAACACATGTGAAAAAGCCAGGCTTACTGGTTTGAGCCTGTAATCCCAGCGTCGGGGCACACTGAGACACAAGTATCCCTGAGGTTCCCAGCCAGGCAGCCTAGAAGAATCACTGAGCTCCAAGTTCATTGAGAGACTCTGTCTTCCAAAACAAGGTGACATACATCTTCTGAGAAACAACAGCCGACGTTTTCTCTGGCCTCCATGTGTACATGTGTACCCAGGCATAGACTTGAATGCATACACACATGCTAAGAAATTAGTGATTCAGATGTCCACGGGAAGTGAAGGTGATACGGGAAGTGGACAGCAGAGACAGAAAATCTAGGGGCAATGTCAGTCCAGTCATCCTCACCCACAGATGTTTTACTGAGCATTTACTATGTCCCAGACTATATACTGTAAAAGGAAGGACCCAGGGGAAACCCAGGTGAAGAACTCCCAGGGCAGAAAGAAGACAGAAGGATCTGCAGGAATAGGGGCGGGGGTAAGAGACCCTGAGACCCCAGAGCCTACCCAGCCAGGTTTTGTGTGTCGTGTGTGTCCAGGTGCATCTGGAGGCTAGAGGACAACCTTGGATGCTGTTCCTCACACACTGTGTACCTGTTTTGAGGCAGGGTACCTCACTGGGCTGGAGCTAACCAAGTAGTTCTAGCTGGCTGGCCAGGAAGCCGGAGAACTGCCCCATCTCTGCTTTCCCGGCACTGAACTTAGAATCGTACACCTCCGCAGCTGGGATTACCTATACTTGAACACATACAATCCCTATCTGGTTTAGGGATCGAACTCAGGTCCTCACGCACGCAAAGCAAGCCCGTTACCAACTGAGCCATCTCCCCAGCCCCTAGCCAGGTTTAGAAACAGAATCAAGTCTGTGGCCTATTTTCACCTTTTAAAAACCACAGACATCCGACGCGTGGGCACCAGAGCTAAATTTCTGGGAGAGACCGAGGCCCTGTGGGCGCTTCCCCTGACGTCAATACGGGTTTGTCTTCTGTGTCTGCGGCTTCCACAGGAGGGGGGCAGATTAGGGAGCCGAGCTGAGAGGGTGGGCAGAGAATCAGAGCCCAGCGCCATCAGCTCATCTGACCTGGAATGCTCCTGTCTGGGGGTGGCCCAGGGACCCTGAGGGCAGCGCAGGTGTCAGAACAGAGGCTGAAGCATCTCAAGGCTTGCACAAAGTGCACGAAGTGACCCCTTGCCACGTCCCACGTCCAAGCCCCAAAACAGAGGTCCTTTAACCGCTAAGGGACAGTAGATGTCTCTGCGACATCAGGGAGGTCTGTCCTATATCTCCTCCCCTGTACCCGCCCTCGGTCAACTCTCTCCAAGTCGCTGGTTCATGTGTGGTCCCCATCGCCCTCTAGTCTCTAATCCTCTTTTGGTTTTGGAGGGGTTTTTTTGGGGGGGGTGTTTGTTTTCTTTTTGTGACAGGATCTCGAGTAGCCTAGGCTGGCCTGGAGCTTCCTACCTAGCTGAGGATAAACTTGATTTTCTGATTTTTCTTGACTCCAACCCCAGAGTATAGGGTTACAGGCGTGTGTCCCCATGTCCAGATCGTGCAGGACTAAGGCTGGAACTCACGCAGAGTAAACGCTGTGACAACTGAACCACGTTCCCAGGCCCCTAGTCCTCAAGCCGATGGAGCAATTATTCCAGGTCTCTAGACACTGAGATTCTCAGATGGAGAAACAGAAGCCAGGACAGAGTGCCAGGAAGAAATCTGGTCTGCTTCTCTAGACACTGAACCCAGTTATGTCCCTCCTCTTGCCCCTTAAGCTTTGGAAGTCAGGGAACAGTGGGTTGTGGGCTGAGGGCCAAGCACAGATGTGTGGGAGACCACAGGGACCCCTCTCTCAGCTCCTCACGCTGAGTTCCTGTTCTGACACAGTTTAGTCCTTAACCCGTATCCCTGATGACCCTAACACATCCTTCAGACTTAACCCACGCGTGAGCACCAGCCATGGGCACTGACCTCAGGCTGCATTTGTCCTTCACTCTAGCCTGGATCTGATCTTGGCCCAGCCTGATTCTTACTTTGACATAAACTTCTGGCCTTGACCAGGATTTAGCCTGAGCTTGACCACAGACAAAAGGCTAACATCCATCCTGGGCTGAATCCTGACTCTAATTTGCCCCAATACCCATTGCCTTTCCAAAACTGAAATCTAGGCATGGCCCCACGCTGAACCCCAATCTAATCTAAGCTATGATGCCAGCCCCAGACCTCTAATTCTGCTTCTGATCTTAACCTTAGATGGAGCCTAACTCTTGCCCTAGACGACCCTAGAGCCCATCTACAGACTGAATCCCAACTCTACTCCTCCCTGAAAATATAAGTTGAGCCCAGAACACAACAAAATGACTATAATCCCATTGTCAGACTAAACCCTAATCTTTACCCCAGCCCCAGATTGAATTTGATCCCAAGACAGAGCCTTGACCCAGCTCACAGAGACCAAGGCAGACCTGGAAGTTGAATCCTGTTGGAAGTTGAATACAGTTGTGGAAGTTGGTCCCACAACTGTAATCTGGCAGGCAGGTGACTCGGTGAGTGAAGGAGTTCCCCAGCAAGCCGGACCACCTCAGTTTGATCAGTAGAAGAAACTTTGGCTATTTTGTGGGTTCCTTTTCCTCCTACCCTCTCAAGTCCCTAATAGTACATAGGAGAGAAAAAGGATAGAGGGGACGGAGGAAGATGTTATCGTTAGACTACTTCCTGCTGATCAGGGCCATCGAGCTCCTTCAAGCAAGTTTGGCCTTCAGCATTGGGATATCTAATTATTTCTTCTTCTTCTTCTTCTTCTTCTTCTTCTTCTTCTTCTTCTTCTTCTTCTTCTTCTTCTTCTTCTTCTTCTTCTTCTTCTTCTTCTTCCTCTTCCTCTTCCTCTTCCTCTTCCTCTTCCTCCTCCTCTCCTCCTCCTCTTCTTCTTTCTCCTCCTCCTCCTCCACCTCCTCCTTCTTTGTACACGACTTCTTAACAAACCACGACTGACAGCAACCAACAACAGCCCACACTGCCTCCAGGGGCCCTAGCATTGACAGACCCTCTGAAAAGTCCCCAGAGTTCCAAGCGTCACACATTTGCAGAAGCTACCTGCTGCTGGCAAAATCACACCCCTGCTAGAGCACGAGGCAAATCACAGTCAGCTGCTGTGGACAGCCTGAAGCAGCCCCAAATCCCAAACCTGGGATTAAAACAAAAACATATTCTTGTAATATTTCTGTGGGTTTTTTTTTTCAAGAAACCAAAATTCTCACTACAAAAACTGATTCCCACAAGTTGTCCTCTGACCTCCATGTGTGTGCTATGACTATACATATACATATATGTGTGTGTGTGTGTACACATACAGAGAGAGAGAGAGAGACAGAGAGAGAGACAGAGACAGAGGCACAGAAAGAGAAGGAAAGAAAAAGAAAAATAACAAAAATAATTTTAAGCTGGGTGTAGTGGAGCACATCTTTAATCCCAGCCTTCAGGAGGCAGAATCAGGTGACTCAACATGAGTTTGAGGCTAACCTAGGCTACATAGTGAGTTCCAGGACAGCCAGGGCTACATAGTGAGAACCTCTCTCAAACTAAGTAAAGTAATTAATAAAAAATAATAATAATTTTTTTTAAAAAAAATTATAGGCCAAGTATGGTGGCACACAGCTTTAATCTCAGCCCTTGGGAGTCAGAGGTGGGCAGATTTCTGAGTTTGAAACTATCCTGGTCTACATAGTGAGATAGTGAGACTCAGTCTCAAAAATAAATAAACAAGCAAATGAATAAACGACGAAGCCAAAAAGATGGCTCCGTGTTTCGTAGCACGTGTTTCTCTGGCACGGGACACAGGTCAATGACCAGCATCTACGTGGCAACTCACCGCCATCCTAACTCCACTTCTAGGGGACCTGATGCTCCATTCTGGCCTCCACCAGCTCTGGGCACATAAATATGTGCCAGTAAAACATTCATATTCCTAAAACTAAATAAATCACTTTAAAAAGAATTTACTGCTTACTTTTATGGGAAAGGAACACAGTTTGTTTTAAACATTCTTTAGCTACCTATCAAATTCAAGGTTAGCCTAGGCTATGTGAGACCCGGTCTCAAAGGCAATATGGGGACAGAGGACACCGATCCTGATCCCTTCGCAGCTAGGTGAGTAGCTGTTCCTCAGAATGGCAGAACCACCCAGGTCCTAGGAGGGAGAGTCAGGCCACTGACAAACTGTGTGTCCCTGACCAGTCCCGACCCTCTCAGCCTGGGGTTAGGAAGCTGGGCACGGACACGCATAGCTACCAGCACTCGGGAAGTTCAAGCAGAAGGATCAGAAATTTTGAGGCCAGTCTGGGCTCCATAGCAGATCCTACTCAGCCACCAGATAAAAACCGATCTGTGGGACTGGGATGCTAGAGGCCTTCCTGTTTCTGCATGGTCACATAGAGAAGGAGCCCCCAAAGCATAAGAAACAAGGACAAGGAGACTCCTTCCTAGTCCTCTCAATGCCCCCCCCAAGAGTCCAGAGCTGCAGGGATCCTCATGGAGTGTCCCCATTCTTGAACAGTCCCACGTCCGCACGTCCTGCCTCACTGTGAGAAGGAATGTTCACAGCCACTGAGACGAAATCAGCCTGGAGGAAAAGAGTTGTCCAGGGGCCAGCGGCTGGGGATGGGCTCTGGAGAGGGAGCTGGGGAGAACTTGGGAAGACAGAACCCACATGTTCTAAGGCAGCCAGCCAGGCAGGACCGGCCTGGCCATTGTTCCCAGCCCCAGGGTCAGGTGCACTGGGCTCTGGCCCAATACCAGCACGGCTCCAGACTTCCCAAGGCCTGCCTGCCTCCCATCTGTCCCAGACCTTTATGTCTGCCCGTTCTCCACCCACCCCCCGCAGCCTGGATCAGGAAAAAGACAACACTTAACCTCCTTGGCTCCCAACTGGCTCTGTGAACCTGGTTCTGCCTCTTTGCAACATGGCTCCTCTTAACCTCACGTTCCAAGCCCTTCCACAAGCCTTACTCTGCACAACTTTCTCCTGCGAATCAAAGCTTTGAATTCAACGCGGATGCTAATTACCGAGTATACCTAATACTTCCTACTTTCAAAGTGTGGTCCCTAAGACCCACAACACCAATGTCCCCTAGGTGTTTGCTTAAAAGGCACATCGATGCTGGCTGGGCATGGTGGCTCGCATTTGGAAGCCCAGCACTTAGGAGCCACAAGCTGGGGGCCAGCCTGAAGTACATAGCAAGAATGTCTCTAAATTAGAAAGCCTGGAGACTGGAGGGATGGCTCCGTGGGTAAAGCAGTGGCCAAAGCATGATGACCTGGGTTTGTATTCCCAGCACACACATGAAAAGTTGACATGGGGCGTCTGTAATGCCTGTCCTGGAACGCAGAGACATGAGGATCCCTGAGAATTACTGGACAGCCTTACTAGCCAAAAAATGACCTTCAGGTTCACTAAGAGACTCTGTCTCAAAAAACGTAAGGTAGCAGGCTGGTGAGGTGACTCGGCGGTTAAGAGCATGTATTATTTCTGCAGAGGGTCCAAGTTTGTTCCCAGCATTGCAATCAAATGGCTCACAAGGGATCCTACACCTCCAGCCCCTTAGGACACTGCATTTATGTCCACCTACCCCACACAGACATACACATACAATTTAATTCTTTTTAAAGTAGAAATCCCAGCTGAGCAGAGACATCCCAGTGTCAGCCTCTGGGCTCCATATGTGTCTAGAAAGACAAGTGGACCCACCCACACAGGTGACAGGTGCATGCACACACACACACACACACACACACACACACACACACACACACACACACACACGCATGCACACACAATGCAGGGTAGGTGGATGATGCAGGTCTGTAAAGGTACCTAAGAGGTTGAACCAAGATGATGGAAAGTTCATAGAGTAAGAGAAGAGGGGAAGAGATTGTAGGTGGGGAGGGGAGAGGAAGGGAAAGGAAATTCTCTTTTTTTTTTTTTAATTTAGAAATCGCATTATAGGGGTTGGGGATTTAGCTCAGTGGTAGAGCGCTTGCCTAGGAAGCGCAAAGCCCTGGGTTCTGTCCCCAGCTCCGAAAAAAAGAAAAAAGAAAAAAAAAAAGAAATCGCATTATAGTTAGGATGTTGTCTTTTTAAAAACAACTTTGAAATTAAATGTAGTTACATTATCATGTTGGTTTGAATGAGAATGCCCCCATGGGCTCATCCATATATCTGAATGCTTAGTCATCGGGGAGTGGAATTGTTTGGGAAGGATTCAAAGGGTTAGGAGGTGTGAACTAATTGGAATAGGTGTGAACTTTGTGGAGGAAGTGTGTCACTGGAGTGGGCCTTGAGATTTCAAAAGCCCACACCAGACCCAGTGTCCGTCTCTCTCTGCCTGCTCCCTCCCTGTGTCTCAGGATGTAAAGCTCTCAGCTCCTGCTCTAGCACCATGCCTGTTGGCACTCCACCATGGTTATGGACTAAACCTCCAATACTGCAAGCAAGGCCCCAGTTAAAAGCCTTTTATTGTAATGACTTGCCTTGGTCCTGCTGTTTCCCCACAGCAATGGGACAGTAACTAAGACAGGCATTTGCCCTCTTCCAATCCCCTTCTCCATGCTCTCTCTCCAATCGATGTATTCCAGCTCCTTTTTCTTTATTTGCTGTTTTAGGGGGTTTTTTTGCGGGGGGAGCGAGGTTGGTTTTGTTTTTTCAATGGGATTTCTCTGTGTAGCCTGGGCTGTCCTGGAACTCACTCTGATAGATGAGGCTGGACTCGAACCCAGAGATTGCCTGCCTCTGCCTCCTGAGTGCTGGGATTAAAGACATGTGATTAAAACCACGTCCAGGCTTGTTGTTGTTGCTGTTGTTGTTATTGCTGCTGTTGTTGTTGTTGTTGCTGCTGTTGTTGTAGCTATTGTTGTTGCTATTGCTGTTGTTAATGTTGCTGTTGTTGTTGCTGCTGCTGTTGCTGTTGTTGTTGTTGCTGCTGCTGTTGTTGCTGTTGTTGTTGTTGCTGTTGTTGCTGCTGCTATTGCTGTTGTTGTTGCTGCTGTTGTTGCTGTTGTTGTTGTTGCTGCTATTGTTGTTGTTGTTGCTGCTGTTGTTGTTGCTGTTGCTGCTGTTGTTGTTGTTGTTGTTGCTGTTGTTGTTGTTGTTGTTGTTGTTGTTGTTGTTGTTTTTGTTGTGTGTTGTTGTTGTTGTTGCTGTGTGTTGTTGTTGCTGTTGTGTTGTTGTTTCTGCTGTTGTTGTTGCTGTTGTTGTTGCTGTTGTTGTTGTTGCTGCTGCCGTTGCTTTAAAAGCTGTGGATTTATAATCTCAGCACTAGGAAAGTATAGGCAGATGGATTCCTGAGGACTTTGTGGGCTAGCTTAACTAACCTATTTGATGAGCTCCAGGCCAGTAAGAGACCCTGCCTCAAAAAACCAAGGTGGATCTCATCTAAGAAATGACACCCAAGATAGTCTCCTTATCTCTTCTCTGATCTCTGTATGAGAGAGAGAGAGAGAGAGAGAGAGAGAGAGAGAGAGAGAGAGAGAGAGAGGCAGGCTATGGTCTCAGGGTCCAGTCAGATGGTTCCCACATACCCAGTTGATACTAAGGTGTAAGCAAGGACTGAGAGGGAAGATCCTTTGGAGTCCCACATGAGGCGGGAGGGTCTCTAGTACTCAGGGAAGACCCTTGCCAAGGAAGAACAGACAAGAGGGGTTTGAGTGAAAAGCTGAATCTGTTGGCTGAACTGGGACACCAACTTGGATGGCAGTCCTATGAGCACCAAACTCACTTGTTTATAAATCCTCAGTGGAAGTTAGGCATGATGGGGCATGACTGTAATACCAGCAGGAAGGTCAAACAGTTCAAGGCCACCCGAAGCTACATTTTGAAGACCTGTCTCCAAAAATCCCTTTCAATAAGAGCCTCCCTTAATGAAACCTAGATTGAGCCCCAGAGTCGCCAACCTGAGAGTAGGGTTCAAGAACACCAGACGTAGTAGGATGTGGAAAACTGTCCCTCACTGAAGGATTCTAGGCAGGTGCTCTACCACTGACCTATAGCCCCAGCCACTTTTCCAACTCTTTATTTTGAGGCAAGAGCTCAAATTGCCCAAGCCAGCCTTGAAGTCTGCCTACAACCCAGCTGACCTCAAATCTGTCATACTAATCCTCAGCTTCCCTCAGAGCTGAGATGAGAACCCTGTGCCACCAGCCCCTGCCGGTGCCTGTTCTGAGTTCCATTAACTCATCCCAAAGTCTCTCCTTGGAATCAGATGTCACCTGAGGCTGGGAACATCAAGCCAGCTGATGGCAGAAGTAGCTTCAGCTTTTCCAGCTGCCTGGGTCTCGTCCAAACTTGGCCACACATGGCTTAATTGTCACTTGTGTCTGTGTCATCTTCCTGTTCCATCAACCAGCTGACCTATATCTCCCTTCAGGATCTGAGAAGAAGACACTTTACCTAGCCAGATGACCTCACTAGCAAAACGCCAGGGAAACTCGTATGGCGGACTCTGTCCACCAGTGGAAGTATAGTTTTCCACTCAGCAACAGTACAAAAGAGAAGCATGTAGCAGAGGTGCAATCTCAGCACAGGGGAGGCTGAAGTAGGAAGATCCCAAGCATGGGCTCCACAACAGAACCGAGTCTAAAGCATAAGCAAAAAGAAAGGCAACCTATAACAATGAAAAAACCATAAAGCATCGACCTTGTTCAAAACCATCACTGTTGCTAGACAAATTGCTATTTCACGTCCGGCCATCCTTGAGGCGCCTGTTCAACCTGTTCTATCCAGAGTATGCCCTGCCTGTCCTGAAAAGAGCAGGGAAAACCCATGAAGGGAAAACGACTTGGGTGTCAAGGATTTTCTCCGAAGGTTAAAAGTTCTAGGAACATTCAGGCTCTGAGAAATCCTGTGTGCAAGGTATGTGTCTGATAAAACTCTAATTACGTCAAGTGTCTTCTCCCCAAAGAGGGTCTGTGAACACACACACAAAACATAGAGGGGTCTTCCAGAGATCCAGGGGAGCTCCTTCTTAAAGGGTCTGAGGCCGAGACCGGGGACTTAAAGAAACACAAAGATTCAACATGGATACCCTTCCATCATCCTCTCAGAGACTGTCTTGTGCTGGACTTGAATACTAGACCCACTCAAGCCCACGCAAAATCCTCAACTCTCAACTGTGCCCTGCCACCTTTCCTGACTCCATCGTCTGTCGTTTGGCAGCACCGAGGACCGTCAACTGCCAGCAAGGAGGTTTTTGTCCTCATTAGAGGTGGAGGGCAGAAAAGCCCAGCCACAACTCCCTCCTCCCTCTGGTCTCTTGGCTGTCTTGGGAAACAGGACAATACAGGGAAATGTTTGCTCCCAAACAGCTCTACAGCTCCAGGAACTGTGACCCTGCCCAGGAAAGCCACCTCCGGGAGCCCCACCCTGTGGCTGCCTCTGTCTGCTTGTTAGATGGGACAGCCCAGAAGAGGGTCACCAGAGCAAACGGCAGTCACAGCACCCTAGTGTGGGAGGGAGGAGAGTTCAGGAATGGCCTCTCTTGCTGTGGACCTGCCTTGTACCCCAGGACGAGGGTAGAATGGGGTCCCTGTCATCTCAGCACTGGGGAGACTGAGGCCAGAGGATTACAAGTTCTAGGCTAGCCTGGGCTACAGAGTAAATCTAAGGTCACCCATGGAGGAGACAGAGGTGGGAGAGACAGAGATGGGCGGCGAGAGAGACAAAGACAGAGCGAGAGAGATGAGGGAGAGAAGTCGGTCTCAGTAGAAAATGTGCTGCAGCTGGGTTGCCAATATTTATCTAGAAAATCATGGCCCTGGGTTAATCTGGCCTACGAGCCATAAAAATAGCGCTCTGACTTGACTTGAAAAATGCATTAATTCACTCAGCAAGCATTCTGCACCCTTGGACCCAGCTGGGCACTGGAGATGCTGGGTGGACCAGTCCCACCCTGTCCTGGAAAGACCTACAGTGGAAGGAGGGCGTAGCGGGGATGGAGACAGACGTGCCTATGTGGAATTGGAGGGCTCTTGTCTGTCCCCAGCTGATTCCTCCTGAGAAATGCCAAGCTTCCATTGGCTAAGGACCCCATAGAGGTCCATGAGTGGAGTAGGCTGAGACGACGGGGCGTCCGGCGTCTCCAGAGGTGAAATTCAGGTTCAGTCGGTAGCTTTCAAAGCTGTAGGTATCTGTCCCCATTCATACATTTGCACAGACATGTAGATAATGCGCACACGGACAGACAGACAGACAGACAGACACACACACACACACCTACACACCTCACAAGTAAGGAGAGAGAGAGAGAGAGAGACAGACAGACACACACACACACACACACACACACCTCACAGAGAGAGAGAGAGAGAGAGAGAGAGAGAGAGAGAGAGAGATTGATTGATTCCCATGCCTTTGGGTAGTTCTCCTTTCTTCTGCCCTTCCCATGATTCTCTCAGATTTGAGCTTTGCTGATCTTGCCCTTAGGTGACAAACATCAGGTGTAAGACAACAGACATGAAAAGTAGAATAATTTTGGCCCTTCAGGCACCCATAACTCCAGCACTTGGGAGATGGAGACATGAGGCTTAGAAGTTGGAGGTTGGGGTTGGGGATTTAGCTCAGTGGTAGAGCGCTTGCCTAGGGAAGCGCAAGGCCCTGGGTTCGGGTCCCCAGCTCAAAAAAAAAGAACAAAAAAAAAAAAAAAGAAAAAAAAAAAAAAAAAAAAAAAAAAAAAAAAAAAAAAAAAAAAGGGAAGAAAAAGAGAAAAAAAAAGAAAAAGAGAAAGAAAAAAGAGAGGAGGAGGAAAGGAAGGAAGGAAAGAAAGAAAGAAAGAAAGAAAGAAAGAAAGAAAGAAAGGAAGGAAGGAAGGAAGGAAGGAAAAGAAAAGAGAAAGATAGGGCTGGAAGCTCTTGAAGAAGACGCGGGTCTTCGTTCCCAGCACCCACACAGGGCAGCTCAGAACCACCTGGCACTACAGTTCCAGGGGCTCTGATGCCCTTCTCTGGGCTCTGACGGCTTTTGCACGCATGTGTTACACATGAAGTGCTCAGACCCACACAGGTGCACATAAAATAGTGAAGAAGTAATTTTTCAAACTGAAAGAGGGAATTAAAAGTGGAGAGGAGGGGAGGGGAGAGGGAGAAGAGAAACAGGAAAAGGAGGCGGAAAGAGAGAAGAGGGGAGAAAAGGAGGAGAGGGAAGAGGAGAAGAAAGGAGAAGAGAGGGGAGGGGGGAGGGGAGAGGGGGGAAGAAGAGAGGGAGAGGGAGAGGAGAGGAGAGGGAGGGAGGGAGAGAGAGAGAGAGAGAGAGAGAGAGAGAGAGAAAGGGGGGGGGGAAAGGAGAGGAGAGGAGAGGGAATAGAGAGGGAGAGGAGAGGAGAGGAGAGGGAAGAGGGAGAGGAGAGGAGAGAAGAGGGAGGGGGGGGGGGGGAGAGGGGGGGAGGAGAAGAGAGGAGGAGGAGAGGGAGGAGGGGAGGGGGGAGAGGGGAGAGGGAGAGAGAGGGAGGGAGGGGAGGGGGGGGGGAAGGGGGGGAGAGGAGGGAGGGGAGGGGGGGGGGGGGGGGGAGGGGAGGGGAGGGGAGGGGAGAGGGGGGAAGAAGAAGAGAGGGAGAGGAGAGGAGAGGAGAGGAGAGGAGAGGAGAGGGGAAGGAAAAGGAAGGGGAGAGAAAGGGGAGGGGAGAGGGAGGGAAGGGAAAAGGGAGGGGAGAGGGAGGGGAAAAGGAGGGGAGAGGGAGGGGGAGAGAAAGGGGGAGGGGAGAGGAGGGGAGAGGGGAAGGGAGGGGAGAGAGGGAGGGGAGAAGGAGGGGGAGGAAAAAAGGAGGGGGAGGGAGGGAAGGGAGGGGAGGGGAGGGAGGGGAGAGAGGAGAAAAGGAGAGGGAGAGGATAGAATGGGGGGGTGCATCTTCTTTGACTCCATGATGCCAATGGGTCCGTGTGTGACATGTGACACCACCACACGTGACCCGTACATTCCCGTACACAAACCTGGGCATATCCGTTTCCCATTTCCAGGAGTCCCAAGGTAGAAAGGAAAAAGCTGGTGGCCCCAGCGTCCCTTCTCAGCCCTGCCAGGACTTGGACAGATGCCTGTTACTTCTTGCTGTTGGGAACACAGGGACTGGGATGGAAAGGACCAAGAAGATGGAGGGACAGCCAGCCAGGGGGCAGATGAGGTCAAGGCAGCCAGCCTGCTTGTCACAGCCCCTCACACCCACCTCGCCTGCCAGCAATCGTATGTTTTCATCTTTTCCTTGGGGCGGGGGTGCTGCACGGAGCCTTGAGTGCTGAATTAGGTGACGATGAATTTGAACCACATGCAGCCCCGGCTTAAGGGGGAAAGTGTTTGGGTCAGACGAAGAAAGAGTTTCATCAGCCTCCCCCACTCCCACCCCAGACAAAAATAGTTCAGACCCAGGCAGGCTATGACCCCCAGACCTGGCTGCATGTCATGGCCCCCTGTCCTGGAAAGATACTTCTGGTGGCCTCTTTCCCTGGATGTGAGTTTCGCAATCCCCTCTTGTTTTGGTGGCCTCTTTTTGGACTGGCCTGGTTTGTCTGGGAGAATTAACTGGGTCTCGAGGAGAGAGAAACCATATTTTATATGTCTGTTTTTTGCTTTTTGTTTTTGTTTTGTTTGTTTGTTTGAGGTAGGGTCTCATAGCCCAGGCTGGCTTTGAACATACTTTTGTAGCCAAGGATGACCCAGAACCCATGACCTCCCTGCCTCTGCCTCCCGGGGGCTGGGGTTATGGATGTGTGCTACTGTGGCTGGTTTATGAAGAGCTGGGATGGAACCCAGGTCTCTGTGAGTGCTAGGCCACACGGAGAGCCTGGGAAACTGAGGAGACACATCCTCTCATGAATCAAGCAAAGTGTGGAGATGCAGAGACACCCAGACCCAGAGACCAGAAATAGCTCAGAATAGGCATCCCTGTAACCAATGCTAGATGCACACTGGGGCTTAGGCAAGGGACAGCAGGAGGGCTCTGGGTGTGCAGGCGACTGGAGTTTGCTCGCTGGGACTCAGGGAGATTCACTGTGGCGGCTACTGCAGACACAGGGTCTCATACAGCCCTGACAAACCTCACTCAGACTTGCAATGTAGCAGAGGCCAGCTTGGGCACTCTGTCCTCGCCGTGCCCCCTGTTCTAGAGACCCCAGGACCCAGCCCGTCTGGGACACCATGTAGCCTGGCCTCTTTCCCCATCCTGGCTTCCTAAAGGGTTTCCGTTCTTTTCTTTTCTATTGTTCTCCTGCCCGCCTGATTTTGCTCCTGCGGGCCCTGACCCACCCTCCAAGGCCAGGCTGGGAGGAGCATAAGCCCGACAGCTCCGCTGGGAAGTGAGCACAAAGCTGGGCCCCAGCCTTCTAATTATTACTGTTGCTCTTGTTGTTGTTGTTGTTGTTGTTTGACATAGTCTCGGACTGTGGGTGTGGCTCCATTGGGAGTGCGCCTGCTCAGCGTGCTCCCCGGCGCTGTAGAAGTCAGCTGTGGCCGTGCTTCTAACCTGTGCTTGGGAGATAGATGCAAGAGGATCGGGAGTTCAGACCCATCCTTGACTATACAGAGAGTTTGAGGCTAGCCTGGGCTACAGGAGACCCTGTCTTAAAAAGAAAAGTAGGACAGGGTCTTGTTACAGATTGCAAACTGACCTCGAATTTTTGATCCTCCTGCCTCAGCTTCTCAAGGGGTGGGAATATGGGCACTTGCCACCATGCTGAGCTCAGGTTAATAATTCCTACTTCAGAAGGAACATGGGAAAGGAGAGAATATTAGGAAGGGAGGGGGGTCTCCTCCCGGCCCTCGTGAGAGCGAGTGCTGGCTCGAACTGGCCTGTGTTTCTACCCTGGCTGGGACGCTTGTCAGCCATGTGATCAAATGATTGATTGCACGGAGCCTCAATTTCCCTTAACTATAAAATAGGGGTGATAAGTGACTCTCCTGCCGAAGACGTTGGGGACAGCGTGTGGGATGTGACGCTATGGATTCTAGTTCCTGGCAATGGTGACTCGTGTCTGTAATCTCAGCACTTGGCAGAGAGAATGCTAACACTCTGGAGGCAAAAACAGGAGGGATCTCCAGGGTAAGTTAGCCAAACGCTCAAGACCTGAGTTCGAGTGGGAAGCCCGATTTTGTACAAGGTGTGTGTTTGTTTTTATTTTATGTGTATGGGCATTTTGCACCACAAAATTCTGTGCACCATGTGTGCAGTACCTGTGGAGGCCAGAAGAGGGCGTCAGATGTCCTTGGAACTGTAGTTAACAGACATCAGGAGTCATCATGTGGGTGCCGAGAATTAAACCCAGGTCCTCTGGAAGAGCAACCAGTGCTCTTAACTGGTAAGCCATCCCTCTAGCTCCCAGGAGATGGTACCCCCATTTTAATACAGGAAGCAAAAAGCAGTTGCAGAAGAAGAATCCTGACATCAACACACATGTACCCAACTACATGCGTGTGCCCACCATCTGCAAACCAAACCAAACCAAACCGCGCATACCATACAAACATACACATGAAAGATAGATGGATTAAAATCAAAATCCTTGCCCATGTCCCTTATTATTCACAACTGTCTCCAACTCATGTGTCGGTTAACTCACATTTTCCGTGGCCAGGGAGGGGCAAGAGAAGCCATTCGCTTTCAGCTGCTTGCTGCTCCACGGCCCCAGGCTAGAGGCTGCAGCTGCACAGAATTCCTTTCAATCGCAGCCAGTGATGTTGTGATAAGCCTGGACCACAGGATGCAGTATCGGAGAACACATCCCAGGGAGGATGCTGTAAGCCAGTACCAGAGCAGAGCCTTTCAAAGCAGGCAGGCTCTGGACTCTGGGAAAGGGGGTCAGTGTTGGGGGGGTCTCTTTTTTTTTTTTTTGCTCTCTTCCTCGTGCCTACTTATTCATCCACCCTTCATGTCAAACATCTGTCCCCCACCCCCATGGTTGCATGCATACACACGCACGCGCGCTCACACACACACACAGAAAGAGAGACAGAGAGACAGAGACAGAGAGACAGAGAGACAGAGAGACAGAGACAGAGAGAGCGCCTCCCTCCACAGACTCTCGGAACGAAAGCTCCAAAGTTTGACCTTTAAAAGTTGTCTGATATCCTGCGTTCCCTGCAAGTGACCTTTGCCTGTTGGATGCTCGGTCCAAAAGAGGACGATAGTATCAACAGGCTCAGCAGAGGGTAGACGCAGCGCGGGAAGGCCTGTAGCGCTCTGAGATGCTATCTTCCAGGCACGCCATGACTGTTACACTTCTGAGCTCACCTGCGCAAGACCAGGCCTTCACACCTTCCACCATGGGTGTGAGGGGGGCTCACAAGGTCTCAGGTCTCTCCGAAGATCTATAAACAGTGGACTGTTGCTGGGAGCAGGGAGAGAGATTCTCTTCAGTGGCGGAGCCTCTGGTAAGTTGCCTCCGCTCTGGTAAACAACAAGGCTCCTGTAAGCAACTCTAATTAAACTCACTGGGTCACACCACACTGGAGACGTGGAAACAGAAGAGAGACCAGTTGGGAATCAGAACGGGATCAACAGGAGTGGGAGGGGGCAAGAGATGGTGTTGGGGGTGACTTGAATCCAAGTGCAGTACACATTCGTATGAAAATGTCCTAATGAAACTCATCACTATGGATTTAATATATGCTAATACATTAACATCTGCCGTATTCCTGACCGAGACGCTCGGATCCATTCCTCTGTGGCGGAAGTCACGTGACTCGGGAGTCCCAAGTGGTTTAGCTCTTGATGGTTGCATATCCTGATATCGGTCCGAAGGGTTAGGGCCCAAGCAAGACGGCTCAGCGGCTAAGGGTGCCTGCTGCCAAGCTTGAGGACCTGGCTTTGATCCCCAGAACCCATGTGGTGGAGGGAGAGAACTGACTCCCAAAAGTTATCCTCTGACCTCCACGAGTACATATGCATTGTGCGCATGCGCGCGCGCTCGCGCGCGCACGCACACACGCAAACACACACTCTCTCTCTCTCTCTCTCTCTCTCTCTCTCTCTCTATCTCTATCTCTCTAAATTAATGTGACTTTTAAAAGTAGTTATCAGGGACTGGACTGAACCTGAGCCAGTTAAGGGGGCGGAGGAGGATGTGGCTCGGTCAGTGATGCATTTGCTTAGTATCCAGGAGAATCGAGAATTATGTTCAGCTACATAAGGAATTTGAGGCCAGCCTGGGCTACATGAGAGAGACCCTTCTCATTGGTTTAAAAAATAAAAATCCAGTTGTGGTGATGTTAGTCTCTGCTCAGGAGGTCCTTACGTTTCGGGTAGTCATCTTTTCCACAGGCTAGCCCAGTTCCCTCTAGTTGACTCTTTTCCCAGGCTGTCCTCATGTGAGTCTCGGGGTTCTAGGAAGATCACCTGCTCCCCCTAGCCAAGCATGGAAGTTGGCATAGAGGGCTGGGCTCAGGTTGTTCCAGTGATGTGGGTCGCGAGGCAGAAACCCAAGGCTGTATCCTTGCCTTCCAGTTGGTGGAAGCCTAAGAGAGGGCACGCAGACAGGCAATCCAGTGGTCCCGGAGGCTCTTTTAAGTGATGCCAACAACCTCCCTCGGGTGGGCTGGTGTAGAGTAGCAGCTGTCACCAATCTGGGACCAAGGGACATGTGTACAGAGCATGTTGAGATGAATCTGTAGCCAAGGGAAGCCCATCAGGCAAAACCCAGAGACCGGCACCTTAGAGAAAGTCTGAGGAACTCTCTGAATACAGGCCCCCTGCCTCAGGGCAAGGACCTCAAACAGACGGAGGGTGATGGTGGCAGACACGGCTCCTGACCCAGCTGGACACGGGCTCCAGCCCTCCAGATGTGCGGCCAGCATTCCGCTGTGGAGACGGGGCGGAGCAGCAGCGAGGGGCCCAGATGGGCCGTGTTAACCCAGAAACAGCTCTTCACGTCCAGATGCTCTGTGTTTAGCCAGCGAGCCAGCTTTGGTCTCCAGATGTGAGGCTGAGCTGGGGGTGGGGTGAGGAGTACATCACCCCAGATGTGCACACTGTGACCAAGAATGGGTGCAGGATCCAGCTGCGGCATCAGGGACCTGAAGGCGGGGCTTGGATTTCTCTATTCTATTTAGTTGGGGGGGGGTCCCATCCAGAACCCCTAATCCCAACACTCTGATCCCCGGTTCAAGAAAGCTTCAAGATCCACCAATGCTAAGTTGCAGATGTTAACAAAGCCCTGTGTGGAAATAAGAACCAAGCCTGCCCTGTCCTGGGCTATATAAACCAGACACCGGTCAGAACTGAGTCTTGGTGCAAAAGAAGGATCTGCGGTCCCTCAGAACGCAGGTAACGTGAACTGGGGATGGACCTCAGTTGACAGAGTGCTTGCCCCGCGTGCCTGAAGCACTAGGTTTGACTCCTAGCACTGTGTACAGCATCCCCCATAACACACGCTTGCAATGCTAGCATTTGAGGGTTGGAAGCAGGATTAGAAGTTCGAGGTCATCCTCAGCTACAGAATAAATTCAGGACCAACTTGCCTCATATGCGCTCGCGGGGACACACACACACACACACACACACACACACACACACACTGATCGAATGCAGCAGTGCAGTGGAAGCTGAGAAGGTTCTAAGAAGGAACTCCAAATGGTTTCCGAGAGGGCCTCTGAAAGGAACCCTGGGTCAAACTGCAGCGATAACCAGGAACTCTGGCTAACAGTAGAGCGGGGCCTGAGTCTGCCCCGGGCCCTGCAGCTATTCTCTCCCAACAACCCAGAGGCCCCTCTCCATATCAAGAACTGCCCCAGGGCTGGGGAGATGGCTGTGTGAGTAAAGTGACCCATGACTGCGACCATGACTGATGACCTGAGCTTGAAACCAAGGAGCCCACGTGGTGCGAGTGAGCAGTGACTCCTGAAAGCTGTAGGCTGTCCTCTGACCTCCAGGTGTGTGTGCAGTGGCACTCGAATGTGTGTGTGCACGCACACACACACACACACACACACACACACACACTCACACACACACACAAATAGCCAATGAATACATGTATGTTTGTATGTCTCTACCGCATGTGTGCCTGCTACCAGTGAACATCGGAAGAGAGCATCTGATCTCCTGGAACTGGGGTTACAGCTGATAGGTGGTTGCCAGGATTTGAACCCAGGTCCTCTGGAAGAGCAATCGGTGATCTTACCACTGAGCCGTCTCTCCGGCCTCTCAGTCTAATTTTTCTTTTTTTTTTTTTTTGGTTCTTTTTTTCGGAGCTGGGGACCGAACCCAGGGCCTTGCGCTTCCTAGGCAAGCGCTCTACCACTGAGCTAAATCCCCAACCCCCTAATTTTTCTTTATACGTTTTAAGAATTGCCCAAGTAGAGCCTCCCAGCCCCAATCTCCTACCAGGCACAGAGACTGAAAAGTCAAAGGTAACAAGACAGGAGGGAAACCCCATCCTCTCCTGACTCTCAGGCAGGAAGGTATGGTGGCCAGAGGAGGCAGAGGTCAAAGGTCAAGCCTGTTCACCCACAGGACATTGAGGCCCTAACCCTGCTGAGGAAGAAAGCGGAAGCGGAGGCTATAGGGAACGCAGGTTGGCATCCTGTGGCCTGGGTGGAGAGTCTAGCCAGGGAGCCTTCAGACTGAGGTGTGAAGTCCTAACAGGTTGTGTCAAGCCAGAGCTCTGGGGAGGGGGCCGCGCCTCTCGGCTCTGGCAAGCCCCACCTGGGGCTAAGCCCAGAGCTGGGACTGGAGAGAGACTGGCGGTTCTGATGGAGCATGAGGGCCCCAGAGGGGGAGGAGGCAGTCCACAGCTGAGCCCCCCAACTCCTGACAAGTCTGGGACAACGGGGAGAGATGGTCGAGTTCTTGTGGGCAGAGGGTGGGGGACAGTCGCAGGTACAACGTTACCCAGGCTTGAGTGGGCTTGGTCCGGAGAGCCCAGCCCCACACTTAAACCAGAATAACCAGTTTCATCCCCAAACTGGAGGGAGGGGCGCTTTGCTCACTTACCCTCCCCCAAATCTATTGTTCTGCCTGGGGCGCTCATCTCCAGCGGAACACCTACATAACTCCTGAAAACATTGCCTTATTTGGGGTCAGATGAGGTGAGGACCAGGGACACAGGGAGAAACTTAGACATCCCTCACCCAAGCTATGGCCCCAGAGAGAAGAGAAAGTTGGGAGCCGGTACTGGAAAGGTCAGGGAAGGGCCAGAGTCTGGGGATGGGGGGCCCTCTCGCAATCACAGCGAGACAGCCAAGGGCCCTGTATGTCTTGGCTGAGCGGGACCCCTAGGCCGCCAGGTATGTAACAATTCTAGCCGTTTCCTGTAGTAATAATGAGAAAGGGGTTGGTATAAATACACGCGCAGCATAAATAAATACAGGCCGGGCCGGGGCTGCATAGCAGACAGATTGCGTGGATCTGCCGGCCAGCCCTCCAGCCCGCTCCCCCCGCCCGAGGCCTCCCCTCTTTCCTCACTGCTCCCCATTCGCTTTCTTCCAGCAAGCCAGAGACGACTCTGCACTCGCAGGCCTGAGAAAGATGGACTGGTGACCCTCGGCCACAGCGCCTCAGAATCCCTATGAGAGTGTGGCCCCTGGGAAGCCGGTGGAACTAGGAGAGATAGCCAGGGGCAGTGGGGCCAGCTGAGAGCATCGTGACACAAGCATAGGCTACCACAGCAGCCCTGTGAAGGCTGGGGTGTAGTTGCTGATCATAAATGGGGAAACTGAGGCTTGCAGAGTTAACTTGCCCAGCCATTTCACATAGCTGAGAGGGTCTAGACTTTAGAGCTGAGACTCCAATCCAAGGCGTTCTAACTCTGTGTGTTATGGGGCAGCTGAAGGGCTGAGGATATGGCTCAGTGGATAAAGGGCTTGCCACAAAAGCATGAGGACCTGAGTTCAAATCCCCAGAAGCCACATGCAGCTGGGTGCAAGGGTCCCCAGCTGAAGTGCTCCTGGGGCGAGACATGGTGGGACATGAGAATCTCTTGGCCAAGTAGCCTGGTATATAAAATGGGTCAGCATGAGACTGTCTGAAGTGAGGCAGAAGCCAAGGACCAACACCAGAGATTGTCCTCTGACCTCTACACATGTGCTGCGGTCCACACGCCGATGCTCACACACAATTCCTTCCACGGTGGAGTGTGAACATCTATCCCCCTCTTCCCAAGGTTCCACTGACAAACCGAACTTGCACCCAGAGAACTAATGGGTTTATTGGGCTTTCCCATACGGTTCGAGTGAAGGATTATGGGCTCATAAGAATGGGTGGGTCCAAAGCAGCTACCCTGGAAGGTCTGCGTGTCGCATGCCGATGACACCTTTGTGGCCACAGAGTTGGCACCCCCTTCTCCTAGTTTTCCCTAGACTGTGTACTCCAGCCCTCTCAAAGCATGTGCTGTTAGGGAAGGACTGACTGCCTACAAATGGCTGGAATGAATGTCTGAAAGATCAGGTGAGAGGATCCGGTGAGCCTACCCAGCCCTCCCGTCTATGAGGGAACACCAGCAGTGAACCAGCCCAACCATGAGAATCTTTTGCACGCAGACAAGCCTAGGTTTGTTGTTCAGCTTGCAGGAAAGTCCGTCAATGAGCTGAGGTGAGAGGCCGGAGCAGCAACCGGAAGGATACTCTTATCCTTTCTCCCAAATCCTAGCCCCAGGCCACCAGGGTCTTTAAGAGACTGGAGTATTTCTCTTTGAGGCTCTAAAGCAAACACAGCGGTATCTGGGGCCAGGGATCTCAGAGGTCAGATTCCATGAGCTTGTGTAAAGGTTCAGTGGCCAGGGCAGTGTATACAAGAGGCTGACCTAACCAGTCTGCAGGTAAGCTAGTCATCAAATGAGGGTGACCTCCCCTCATCGTGATCTGTACACAGGGAAACTGAGGCTGAGACTGGGGCAAGAGCCTCATCCAAGGCCTCATGGGAAGGCAAGGGCAGAGAGTCACGGGACCCAATAACTGCCAGGCCAGAACTAGGTCCCAGTCCAAGAAAGGCCACCACTGCCCTCCGAGGGGATTCCAGAGCCAGGATTGGTGGGCGGGCGGACCCAGATGTTTAGACTGCAGTTTCAGGGCCAGCATGGACCAACCTGTCTCCAAGCAAAAAGAGCCTGAAGTGATGGCCCATGCCTTTAATCCTAGCTCTAAGGAGGCTGAAGCAGGCAGGTCTCAGTCTACCTTGTGGGTTCCAGACCAGCCAGAGCTACACCGTCTCAAAAGGCAAACAACAGCAATAATAAAACAAAAACAGGGGCCTGGAGGTGTAGACAGCCGGCCAGTCTGGCAAAATCAGCGACCTTCAGAGGCGATCAGAGAGGTGGAAAGTGACAGGCGGTGTGTGTCAACCTCTTGCCACCCCAAGTCCCCTGCCTGTCTGCACACATAGTGAACTCATGCCACATGGGGGCAGGGTGGGGGCGGGGAGCTACCAAAAGAAAAAAAAAAATCGCCAGTATCGCAGAGACAATCTCACCTCAGTTCAATGCCAAGGCCGATTCCATCCCAGCCCCAGCCCCGCCCCACTTAGCATTGTGTCCCCCTGCTCGGACCTTTGTCACCTTCCTCTCCCGCCTTGGGCCTGTGTTTTTTCTCCGTTCCTGTCTAGATGCAGAGGCCCTATCCTGGTCCCAGGCAGCTCAAACACCTTCCTGGGTCTGGTACCTAGGCTCCCCCAGCAAGCTCTGGGCTCTCTGGAAGGCCGGAAGAGGCTGCCCTTTCATCAGGAGCTTGTAGGCCATTCCACACGCTCCAGCAACCGTGCTCCCTTGAACAAAAAGAGCCCACTCTGAGGTCTCTTGAAGGCAGGTAAGTTGCTTCTTATATTTGGAGGAAGAACAGGGAACAGCCATAGGGGAGGCACTAGCAGCCCTGAGGATGAGGAACAGGGTGAGGTGAGGGGAAATAGGTTCTCTGAACCTACACACACACACACACACACACACACACACACACACACACACACACACGGATGTGCCAGGAATTGAGCCAGGGACAGGGGTGAGGGGTGATGGCTGACTCTCAGGAAACAAGCCCCTCCCCTTTCCTCATTAAGCATCACTCATCTGAGGCCAGGGCCAGAGCCTGGGCTAGCCCATGTCTGAAGGAGCCTGCCTTTGCCAGTGAGAGGCTGAGGGGACTGGATAAGTCTTCTCTTGCCCGGGGAGAGTGGTAGTCTGTGATGTGACATTTTGGGAAGAGAAAAGAACAAGCTAACTAATGGATCTGTGAAAGAGTGGAGGGCAGGATGGGTGGATGGATGCATTTGGGGATTAAATAGATGGATTGGGGGGTGGAGGGATGAAAGAATGAGTTTTGGGGCCGATGGATCGATGGGTGGCTGGGTGGGCGAGTGGGTGGCTGAACTTTTGGATGGATAGAAGAATCGATGGGTGAATCTGAGATGTTTGGAAGGATGGATAAATGGATGGGTTTTGAGTGGATGGAAGAATGGATGGGTGGATAAAGGGGGGAAGGAGGGAGGGGGAGGGAAGGAGGGAGGCAGGAGTGAGGGAACGGATAGATAGAGGGAGAGAGGGGGACAGAGGGGAGAGGGAGGCAGGGATAGAGAGAAAGTTGGGAAGAAGGGAAGGAGGAGAGAGGGAGGGTCCTCTGGATAATAGGAGGGTGTGTAGATGCAGTGGTTAGCGTGCAGACCCATACCTATGTGTGGGTGAGTGGATAAGCTGCTTTCAGACTTTAAGCTACTCCAAATGTTGTCTCCGACTCTAAACTGTGAGGTCCTGGCACCCTCAAGAGGCCAGAGTCTCTAACTGCCCAGCTCCCTTTAAATCCCTGGGGAGCTAAGAACCAGGGACATAGATTTAGACTCTGCAGCCTGGGCGGGAAACAAAGCCATCCGGAGACCTGAGCCGATTCTGACATGTTCTATGACCTTGGAAATGTCCAGTCTCCGAGGCCCAGTTTTCTTGTGTGGAAAAAGATAGTCAAGCCAGATGCTGGGGTTGCTAGGAGACAGAGCCACTGATGTGTAAAGTGTCTGAGGAAAGTGATGCGGGACACCTGAAAGGCACTTGAGGAATGTGATTTCCTTCCCAGAAGTGCCTGAGCCTGATAGTTCACCCCTGTGTGCTCCTACGCACGGGCACGTGCACCACATGACGCAGAACAGCCTTCCAGCCCATCGAGGTAAAAAGGTGGTGAGTCTGAAGGGCGGGTGGGGGACACATTTATTCTCCGGGGGTTTCAGGCTGGGAAGGGAGGGGTCCAGACTCAGTGGTGGAGGATTCTGGAATTAAGAACTGAGATGAGGGCTCTGAGGTCTCCTCGAATGAGACCTCCTGGGCCTGGGCCAGTTGGGCTGTGTGCTCAAAGGCAGCTTGAAGCAGGTGGGAAGCGAGGCAGGTAGTCCAAGTGACAAGATAGGCCAGGTTCCAGGAAGTGAGTGTGGTCCTGTGCTCCACCCACAGGTAGAGGCGTCTCAGCAGGGCCAGGGCTTCCAGGAGCATAGAACTCTATAGGAGGGTCCAGACAGGCAGGAGCATTGGTAAGGACTGGAAAGACGGCTCACGTAAGCTGACTTGGAGCCCCAGCCCACACATGGTGGAAGAAACGAAGCAAACCCCGCTGTTCTCCGACACCCATTTGAGTGCAGCATGCATGCACACGATTTTTTTTTTCGTAAGTAACACTCTAAGGGCCAGGAGGTGGTGGCCCGCCCCTCTGATCCCCAGCACTTGGGAAGCAGAGCCAGGCAGAACTTTAAGAGTTTAAAGTCAGCCTGCTCTACAGATTGAGTTCCGGGACAACCAAGGTTTCATAGAGAGACCCTGTCTGGGAAAAAAAAAAAAAAAAGTAATGTTGTACTGGGCTGTAGAGATGGGTTTGTGGCTGAAAGCAACTATTGCTCTCCCAGAGGGCTCCAGTGTGGTCTCTGTTACCCACATTAGATAATGTGGGCACAGGCTCACAACTGCCTGCAGCTCTAGTCCCAAAGAATCTGATGCCCGCTTCTGGCTTCAGAGGACATCTGCACACGGGCACACATGGGCACGCTTTAAAAATAAGAGAGAGAGAGAGAGAGAGAGAGAGCATGGTAAGTGGCCCCAGGACCTTCCCGTGCCCAGTACTGACCAGCTGCCTCCCAAGCCTGCATCCCTGTCAACCCACCTGGCTGTGCAGCCAGCCCAGACTGGAGTGATGGGCTTTCTGCACCAGCTTCCAGGTTAGCAGCAGCACCAGCAAGGCCACCAGCATCAGGCGATGCAGGCAGGATAGAAACAGGTCCCTGAAGGTGGCTGGAGACAGACCCGGAGGTTCACAGGCACAGAGGTGCCCCAGGGCCAGCTTCATAGTATGAGTGCAGCACAGTCCGACTCTGTATGACAACCTGGGTCCCCAGAGCAGCAGCCACATAGGGACCCACAGCAACGCCAGTCCAGCTCGAAGGACCAAGCCCAGAGCATAGGTTATGATGACTTCTGGAAGCAGGCGGGTCTGGTCACTGCCAGAACCCCGGGCTTCCTGGGCTAGTCCCGACACCCAGTGCTGAAAGATGGCCATCTTCAGGAGGAGAAATTGGTACAAGTGAATACGGTTCTGGATCAGCTGTAGGAAGACGGGGACACCAGTGTCACCAGTGCCACCAACCTGGGGTGGAACCCAACCAGTGCTTTAGAAATAGGGGCTGCCCAATCATTGTGAGCTAAGCCTCAGTTTACTTGTGATGCACAAGAACAGTCTCATTCATTCATTCATTCATTCATTCATTCGATTTTGATTTCTTTTGAGACCTGATCTCTCAAAGTAATCCTGACTGTCCTGGAGATTGCTGTGCAGACAAGATCACTGTGTAGACAAGGCTAGCCTTGAACTCACAGAGATCCTCCCGCCTTTACCTGTTGAGTGCCATCATGCCCTGCCTACAATCTTTTTTTCCCACCTCTGTGTAGCCCTGGCTGTCCTGGAACTTGATCTATAAACCAGGCTGGCCTTGACCTCAGAGATCTGCCTGCCTCTACCTCCGAAGGTTTTATTTTTTAAGAGTGACTTTTTTAATGTGAGCATGCTGTCACAGATCAGAACCCAATTACAGATGGCTGTGAGCCACCTTGTGGTTGCTGGGATTTGAACTCAGAACCTCTGGAAGAGCCGTCTGTGCTCTTAACCGCTGAGCCAGCTCCTTAAGAGTGACCTTAGGGGACAGAGCTCAGCTGTGTCCTGCTTGCCTTGCAGTCATGAAAGCCTCGGTTCAAGCCCCAGTCCTGCATGAGGAGTCCTGCAGGAGAGGCGCTACACGCCTGTAAGCTCAGCAGTTCGGAGGCAGGAGCAGAAGCATCGGGTGTTCCAGGCTCTCTGGCTACATGGGAAGTTCAAAACTAACCTACATGAAACCAGACAAATGAGCAACAGAGCATGCTCGGTGGTTCAAGCTCTTGCCCCACAAGCCTGGTGACCTGAGGATGGTCCCAGGGCCCATGGAGAGGGGAGAGGGGAGAACTGACTCCCCGAAATCATCCTCTGACTTCCACACAGGTGCCACGGCAATGGAGCACCAGCCACACACATCACACACAATAATGATTGATAAAAATTTAAAAGAAAATAGTAGACGTTACCTCCCCTCTGATTAACTCTGTGGGATTCGAACACACGGCTGGCTGGCTTCCCCCAAATCCCTGGGCTCGCCTGGGACCCTGGTTGCCCTTGTCATCATGAGGGAAGCTGGGCATAAAGGTATCATTAGGGACAGCGATGTGGAGACAGGGGAGAGGGATGGCAGATTTAATGAGAGACCTACTGTGAGAAGTGTAGAAGGAGAGACAGGTTTCCAGGTCTCTCGTCTGAGTGCCAGGCTGTTCAAGGGTGACTTCTACATGCCAGGAAGTGGGATTAATGGGGGGATAAGGTTGTAATTGAGAATTCCTCAGTGAAGCGCATCCCTCTCTGGTAGAGCCTAAAGCCTCCAGCCCATAGGTGACAGAGATGATCAACCTGGACCGACCCCCTAATAGCCTATAACCATGAGACCATCAGGGTCTGGGAAACTGTGGGTTCTGAAGGACCAGGATAGAAAGCCAGGCATGGGGGTCACGACTGCCGTTAAGCAGAGGTCAGATGTTCAAGGCCAGCCTGGGCTATACAGTACGTTTTGGAACTAGCCTAGGCTACAGTGGTGAGTTTGAGGCCAGCCTGGACCACATAGTGAGACAGCGAGGAGGTAAGGAGGAAGAGGAAGAGGAGAAAGAGAGAGGACTAGAGAAATGACTCCATAACTGAGAGTGCTCACTGCTAAAGCCAGGCAGTGGTGTTAACACCTTTACTCCCAGCACTCAGGAGGCAGAGTTGAGTTCTAGTCAAGCATAGTCTACAGAGTTCCAGGACAGCCAGGGCTACACAGAAAAAAGGAGGAGGATCACACTGACAACAAGGAGGAAGAGGAAGAGGAGAAGGAGGAGGAAGAGGAGAAGGGGGAGGAGGGGGAGGAGGGGGAGGAGGAGAGAGTTCTTGCTGCTGAAGCATGAGGATTTCCAGTCTCAGTGCCCACATCATAAGTCAGGGCAGGCATGGCCCAGTGCACACATGGCCCAGGGCATATATGGCCCAGTACATGCATGCAACCCCAGTACTGAAGGTGTTGTTGAAGACAGGAGGATCTCTGGGGCTTGCAAAACTGCCCGACAAAATAAAATTAAACAAATAGATCAGCTCCAAGTTCCACGGATCAAAGAAATAAAGGGGAGATAGCGCCCTCCTCTGGCTTCCATGTGCACACACAGGCATTTGCACACATGTACATACATCATACCTACACCCACACACTTAGACATTGGAAAGACGGGAGAGAAAGAAAAGGGGGAAGCAGGGGAGGGAGAAGGGGAAGGGAAAGAAAGAAAAGGTGAAAGTAGGCCAATGAGATGGCTCAGCAGCTAAAGGCGCTTGCTGCCAAGCCTGACAACCTGAGTTCAATCCCCCAGGACCCACACGGTGGAAGGGAAGAACTGACTCCCAACACACACACACACACACACACACACACACACACACACACTATACATATACATATACATATATATATACATATATATATGTATATGTATATATATATGAAAGAAAGAAAGAGCCAGGTGTAATGATGAGTATATCTTTAGTCTCAGCACAGGGGAGGCAGAGACAGGCAGATCTCTATGAGTTCAAGGCCAGCCTGGTCTACATAGCAAGTACGGGAACACCAGGGCTACATAATAAGACCTTGTCTCAAAACACACACACACACACACACACACACACACACACACACACACACACACACACAGGTATATGGGGAAGAGGGAAGAGAGGAGGGGGAGGGGAGGGGAAAGAGGTGAGATTGTGGGTAGACAGCCATGCCACAGTACTCTGGAGTTTGCCCTTTACCCCTTGGGGGCTGGAAATGGCTGAATCCCTACAGGTCCCCTATCCGCACCATGCTTACCAGCGCAGAGAGCTTCCCAACCTGCAGGAGAATTCTAGGAAGGCCAAATCTGACCCGGGGAGCGGCCTCCATGTCTGGCCTCCGTCCATTCCTCCAGCCAGGAGAGGCAGGGTGACCTCACAGATGCCACAGGGTGGGGGTCCAGTTGCCATGGGGACCCAGTTGCCACATGACACACTACCCTTTTCCACAGATCCCCTTACCTGGCTCCTCTGAGCTCAAGTCTGGCTACAAGGTCATCACAGACCGGATAACTGATCCCTAGGATCAATTCTCTATCTACTCAGTTTATCTGCCAGGCATGGGTGGCGGAGAGGTAGGGAGATGGGGATGTGGAGAAAGAAGGACAAAATGAAGGAGGAATGAGGAGAACAAATCTGTATGGACTTACCTTCCAGATCGGACCCTGAGGGTAGCAGATTTGCCATAGGAGAAGCCCCAGCTTAGCTTCCTCAACTGAGACCCCATTATCCTCACCCCCAGGCCTCTCTCCCTGTCGCTTCCCTGTCCCTTCCCTGTCCCTTCCCTGTCCCCATCAGTTTCAGGCTGGAGAATGAGTGTGCAGTCTTGGAGTTTCTCCATTCAGAGAACCAGGGAGGACCAGCTGGGAGCATAAAGGAATCGGTGTATGCTCCCCTGCACCCACCAGGGGGCGCCATTCCGCTTCTCTCTCTGGAGAAGTATGATCTCATGCCCAGAGCAAGACCTAAAAGAGCTCCGAGCGGGTGCAGTACCGGGATGCGGTCGCGCGGGGGCAGAAGACACCGCAGGGGCGAGCAGGGCGCTTGGAAGGCATGTGAATGTTTCTCATTTTGCAAGGCTGATTTCCTGGTAGCAACCTCCTTGAGGCACCTGAGAGATCCTTGTGGATTTCCTGTCAATGCCTGGGTTACAAGAAAGAAACCAACCCGAGATAATGAGACGCAGAGTCTTCCCCTTATTTAGCTCTCTCATTATTTGTGCAGAACTGGGGATTGAGGCCAGGACTCTGCAAGCCACGCACCCCGCCAGGCCTCCATTTCTCTATGTATCGGAGGCTAACTTCTGAGTCTTCTGCCCCACATGCTATTTCAAGTCTTTTAACGTGATTGTTTTTTAATTTATGCAACTTGAAAAGAGCCATTTTCAGCGAGATAAAAATACAAGTTCCCATACGAATGTGCGTGGTGTCATATCGATGACTTTTGTAAACTCCAGAAAATAATGAAAGAACGAATTCGAAATAAAATAATGGAGCCAGGCACGGTGGCCCATGCCTTTAATACCAACACTTGCGAGGCAAGAGGCAAAGGGGACCTCTGGGTTTAAGACCAGCTTGGTCTACGTTGTGAGTTCCAGGACAGCCAAGGTACGCAGAGAGACCCTGTCTTGAAATAACGAGAGGGGAGGAGAGACAGAGACAGAGACAGAGATCCTGTCTCAAAAAGAAAGAGAGGAAAGAAGGACTCAAATACCAGGTCAGGAGGTAAAGCACTTGCTGTCAGGACTATTGACTTGCATTTGATCCCAGACTGGGGAGACACATGGTTTAAGGAGAGAACCAACTGCTGAAATTTGGAGATGGTGAATAAAGTATATGGCTAGCATGTGCAAGAGATGGAGTTCCACTCCAATATGGAGAAAGAAAGAAAGAAAGAAAGAAAGAAAGAAAGAAAGAAAGAAAGAAAGGAGGGAGGGAGGAGGAAGACAGGGAAGGAGGGAGGGGGAGGGAGGGAGGGGGAGAGAGGGGGAGGGAGGGGGAGGGAGAGGGGAAGGAGGGAGGGAGGGAGGGATATCAGAGGTCAAGGTTAAAGTACTTAATACCAACCACTTTAGCTCCATCTGCAGAACCCACATGTTGGAAAAATAAAAACTACTGCCCCAAGATGCCCTCTCATCTCCACAGGCAAGACCACAGCAAGAAAGAAGAAAAATGAAAAGAAAAGAGGGAGGGAGGGGACGGAGGGAGGGAGGGAGGGAGGGAGGAAAGCTTAAAATCTTTTTTTAAGGCAAAGGGCCTGATGGAGCGTGGGCAAAGATAGTTAACAACAAAAGGAACGGAAAGAACCACCCATGAGGTTTGTGCAAAGACGGTCAAATCTCGTTAGCAATCGGGGGTGGGGGTGGGGATGTGAATCAAAGGCACCCTGAGATGCTATCTCCCCTTCCTTAGCAAAAACAAGAGTCAGGAGCACATCATGCACCAGTGACTTTATGGGGCAAATATAAATTCATGCAGAGCCCAGAGCCTGATGCAGGATCTCAAAGATTCATACAGGATATGACCATACAAAGCTGCCCATAAAGCACATGGGCAGCTAAAACTAGAAATAGACAAATAGGTGAATGGTTAGTTCAGCGGTAGAGCCCCTGCCTAGAATCCCCAGTGAGGGGCTGGGGGCGTGGCTCAGTGGCAGAGCCCCTGCCTAGAATCCCCCAGTGAGGGGCTGGGGGTGTGGCTCAGTGGTAGAGCCCCTGCCTAGAATCCCCCAGGGAAGGGCTGGGGGCGTAGCTCAGTGGTGGAGTCCGTGCCTAGAATCCCCCAGTGAGGGGCTGGGGGCATGGCTCAGTGGTAGAGCACCTGCCTAGAATCCCCCAGTGAGGGGGGAAAAAAAAGGACTGAAATTACCATTTATGTGCTCTCATTTCAACAATCCTACTTCACAAAGGCAAAAGGGCTCCTTTCAGAAACAAAGATAAGTGCAAGACTGCAGACAGGTCTTCCCATCAGTAAAGAGAGGGATAAATAAAATTGGAAACTCCTCTGAGGGGTGACTCAAGGTTGGCCGGAATAAATGAAATCTGTATGGGTTGGCGTTGAGAGGTCTGGAAAAGAAGGTTAAGTGCAAAGAGAAAGCTCCCCAGAGCTGTGTGTAGCGTGACAGCATTCATGTATGTTCCCCAGATCTCTATGAAATACTACATATATCGTTCTGGACATACAGTGTATGTGGTAAATATATCAATGACTTAGCTGAATGTGATGGTGCCTGCCTGTGTTACCAGCCCCCGACAGGCTGAGGCAAGGGGATTGATGAGTTCCCAGCCAGACTGGGATACCCTGGTGACCCTGTCAAAGTCTTTATTTTTAATTATTAATATTATGATGTCTTAGTTACTGTTCTATTGCTGTGATAAGATGCCATGACCAAGGCAGCTTATCCCAGAAAGCTTTGAATTGGGGGCTTGCTTATAGTTTCAGAGGATTAATGTATAACCATCATACCAGGGAGCATGGTGGGTAGTAGGCAGGCATTGTGCTAGAGCTCTATCTGAGAGCTTGCATCTGATCTGTGAGCATCAGGCAGAGAGCCAGACTGGGCCTGGCATAAGCTTTTGAAACTTCAGAGTCCATCCCAAGTGGCTCACCCATTCCAACAAGGCCACACCTCCTAATCCTTCCCAAACAGTTCCACTAACTGGGGACCAAACATTGAAACCTATTGGCCTATGGGGACCATTCTCCTTCAAACCACCAGAGGACATCTATGAGGTCTGAAAGACAGTGCACAGAAGTCAGAGGACAACTTTGTGGAGCTGATTTTGTTCTTCCACCTTTATATGATTCTAGAGATCGAACTCAAACCACCAGGCTTTCATGGCAAATGCCTTACCCACTTCGCCTCCTGTCTTACGGTTTTTCTGCTGTGAACAGACACCATGACTAAGGCAACTCTTATGTGAACAACATTTCATTGGGGCTGGCTTACAGGTTCAGAGGTTCAGTCCATTATCACCAAGGCCAGAATATGGCAGCATCCAGGCAGGTACGGTGCAGGAGGAGCTGAGAGTTCTACATCTTCATCTGAAGGCTGCTAGCAGAAGACTGGCTTCTAGACAGCTAAGATGAGGGTCTTAAAGCCCACACACACAGCGACACACCTATTCCAACAAGGCCACACCTACTCCAAACAGAGTCACACCAAATAGTGCCACTCCCTGGGCCAAGTGCATATGAACCATCACACCTCCCATCAAAAATTTTTTTCAAAGTGAGCTGGGGTATAGGTAGAGCCCCTGCCTAGCATGTGCAAGGCCCTGAGTTTAGACACCAGTACAAGAAAGGAAGGAAAGAAGGAAGGGGGAAGGGGAGGGAGGGGGAGTAAGGAACGGAGGGAGAGGGAAGGAGGAGAGACAGAGAGAGAGACAGACACAGAGAGAGAGAGAGACAGAGACAGGGAGAGACAGAGAGAATTTAGACCAGGGATGCTGCTCAGTTGGTAAAATGATTGCCTAGCCTGCACAGAGCCCTGAGTTTTGGTCCTCAGCCCTGTATAAACCAGAAGCAGCAGCACATGATGCTTGAATTCCTGCATACACTCCAGAGATGGAGACAGAGGATGGGGAGTTCACAGTCATCGTTGACTACACAGTGAGTCTGGGGTCCGCCTGGGCAACGTACCACCCAGAAGATGAGTGGGAAGTAGGTGGGGGGAAGAGACCCAGGCAGAGGGGAAACAGATCATGAAGCAGGCAAGAGAGGACAAACCAGAGGAAGGAAAATGCCTGTCTCTATGCCCACCATGCCACAATTACCCTGCACCAAGACTCCCTTCACTGGCACCTCCCTATTCTGCTCTGGGGCAGTCCTGTCCAAAAGACTGCCCCTACCCAGCTTCTTCTGGAACTGGTCCTGTAACCTCCAAATCAGACTCTTCAACACATAATTCACTCAGGGTTCAAGTCTGTGTCCACTTGACACAAGCTCGGGTTTTGTTTCGGAAGAGGGAACCTCAACTGAGAAAATGTTCAGACCGGATTGGAACTGTTTGGGAAGGATTAGGAGGTGTGGCTTTGTTGGAGTGGGTGTGTCACTTGGGATGGACTCTGAAGTTTCAAAAGCCCATGCCAGGTCCAGTCTGGCTCTCTGTCTTCTGTGGGGTATTTGATAGATGACTGATGTGGGAGGGCCCAACCCACTGTGGGTGGTACCACCCCTGGACTGGTCCTCCTGGGTGCTATAACAAAGCAGGCTGAGCAAGCCATGGAAAGCAAGCCAATAAGCAAGTATTTCTCCATGGCCCCTGCATCAGCTCCTGCCTCCAGGTTCCTGCCTTGAGTTCCTGCCCTGATTGCCCTGGATGATGGACTACCAGCTGTAAACTGAAGTAAACTCTCTGAGTTCCAGTTTCTATGGCTGTGGAGAGACACCATGACCCTGGCAACTCTTGTACAAGAAAAATGTTTCATTGGGACTGTCTTACATTTTTAGAGCATCACAGCGAGAAGCATGACAGCATGCAAGCAGACAGGGTGCTAGAGAAGTAGCTGAGCGTCCTACATCTTTTTTTTTTTTTTGGAGCTGGGGACCGAACCCAGGGCCTTGCGCATGCCAGGCAAGCGCTCTACCACCACTGAGCCAAATCCCAACCCCGTCCTACATCTTGATCCACAAGCAGCAGAAGTGACTGCATGCAACACTGGGCATGGCTTGAGCATCTGAAACCTTAAAGCCCACCCCCAGTGACGCACTTCCTCCAACAAGGCCACACCTCCTAATAGTGCCCCTCCCTCTGAGCCAAGCATTCAAACACATGAATCTATGGGGGCCATATCTACTCAGACCACCACAGAAACCCTTTCCTCCTTGAGTTTGGTCATGGTGTTTTGTCAAAGCACTAGAAACCTAAGACAGGGTCTGAAAGGGACCTGCACCTTGGAGCCACAAGGCCTGAAGACTTTGCACCCGTTCTAAGAACGAGCCTGAGTATCCGGTACAGCAGGAACAGAGGCACGGCACCACACTGTTGCTGGAAGCCGCCGGGCGAGTTCCTGTAATCTTTTAGGGATCTCTACAGGTAGCCAGCTCCTTGGCTGCACAACAGAAGAATTTTGAGCCAGGCATTGTGCAGTGAGCTGGCGTCCTATGCTAAAGAGGCAGAAGCAGGAAGATCACAAATTCTGGGACAGCCTTTGCCAGGCTTTGGGCTGCTGAGATGGCTCAGTGAATCAAGAAGCTTGCCACCAACCCTGATGTCCTCAGGGCACACTTCAGTGGAAGGGGAGGACAGATCCCTGAATACACGTCAAAATAAATACACTTTAGACATTTAAGAATTTCACAATTGAGGAGTTTTTAATTATACACTAGATAAAGAAATGAATAAAGAAATTATCTTTAAAGGGAAAATATAAGGATGTAGAAAGGGAAAGAAACCCTTCACCAGCTGAGAATCTAGAATTCCGATACAGTCAACTCCGCGTTTAAGGCCCTTCTCCTTTTCCATATGCAAACCTGCAGTTTTTGAAGACTCTTACTAGAGATTCCATTACGACAAAAGCCACGTCCTGACCACTGCCTTGAGCATTCACAGCTGCTTTCTCAGACTGCTATCCAACTCTCTCCAAAGCCACCCATAGTCCCAGTTTTCTAAAAAGAGGAGGGACATTTCTGAGCAGCCGGAAGATTTAACTCATGAGCCACCAGAATGGCCTAGGTGGCTCCGTGTCCGTTGCAAAGAAACCTAGGTGAAGGCTTGGGGAAAGTGCACATGTGCATGCGCATGCGCATGCTTGCTGCTATATCTTAGTTTCTTCCCAAGATCCTCTCTTTACTCTTAACCATGATGTTTAAAATGTATGTATGGTGGTTTGAATAGGAATGGCCCCCATTCATGTGTTTGAATGCTTGGCCCAGAGAGAGTGGCACTATTAGGAGGTGTGGCCTTGTTGGAGGAAGTGCGTCACTGTAGGGGTTGGCTTTGAGGTCTCCTATGCTCAAGATCTGCCCAGTGGGGAAGGGAGCCTTCTACTAGCTGCCTGTGGATCAATATGTAGAAGTCTCAGCTCCTTCTCCGGCACCATGTCTGCCTGTATGCCGCCATGTTTCCTACTATGATGGCAACGAACTGAACCTCAGAAACTGTAAGCCAAACCCCATGTGTTGTCATGGTCATAGTGTCCCTTCACAGCAATGAAAATCCTAAGACTGTATGTCAAAAAAAAAAAAAAAATCTCTGAATAAACTCGACTCCTTCCAAATGCTGCAACCCTTCAATACAGTTCCTCATGTTGTGCTGACCCCCGACCCCCAATCATACAATTATTTTTGTTGCTACTTCATATCTGTAATTATGATTCGTAATGTACATGTTTTTAGAGATAAGGATTTACCAAAGGGGTCGCGACCAACAGGTTGAGAGACTTGACTTAGCATTTAAAGACACTTACCATCGAGTCTTATAACCCTAAGTTCAAACTTTAGGAACCCCATGGTGGAAGAAGAGAAATGACTTCAGTTCCTGCCCACAGGTTCCTGTTCTGTTTGAGTTCCTGCCCCGACTTCCTTTGACGATGGACAGTGCTGAGGAAGTGTACACTAGGTGAGCCCTTTCCTTTCCATCAAAGAGCTTTTCAGTCATGGTGTCTCGTCACAACAATTAAGACACACACACACACAGACACAGAACACACACACACACACACACACACACACACACACACACACTGAGAAGTAATAATTAAAATATTTTTTAAAAAAAACAATATGGAAGGGTTGGGGATTTAGCTCAGTGGTAGAGCGCTTGCCTACCAAGCGCAAGCCCCTGGGTTCGGTCCCCAGCTCCAAAAAAAAGAACAAAAAAAAAAAAAATATGGAGCCGCCATGTAACCCTAGAGTTCACCGGGAGCATCCTACACTGAGCCTCCAGTCTGTACACTAGGCCCAGCTGCACATCCTCTCCACACACACTACACAGTATCTGTGTCCTGAATAGACAGGCTTGTCCTGGCCTCCCTGACACGTGTATCTTCATACAGAACCTTGTATGCGATGATGAGGGCGGGTCCCTTCAGTGACACCCAATGTCCTACCTGACCCTATGGAAGCTGAGCTGGGTGGGGAGCAACCAGTCCCCTCCCCCACTCCACACATATAACCATCCTTCTCTCCACACCACATAGGCCTTGGTGCCCCCTCTCAGGCTTAGGGAGTGGCAGGAGCAGCCCCTCAGAGCTGCCCAGCATCTCAGCCACACGGGGCAGAGGAGTTCGATTAAATGAATAAGGAGCAGAGACAACAGCAGGGGAGAACACTGCCCTAAAGTCCATCGGTACTGTTGTACTGCCAGCTCAGTACAGAAGCTGAAGGATTGGACAGATGGCTCAGTTAATAGAGTGTCTGCATGCAAGTGTGAAGACACGAGTTCAAATCCACAGGAGGGAGATAGATAGATAGATAGATAGATAGATAGATAGATAGATAGATGGACGATGGATAGATGGATAGATGGATAGATAGATATAGATATTGCACACACACTCACACACACACACACACACACACACACAACCATGCATGTAGGTTGATGTCATGTAGGTGAAGGCAGGTACAGGATAGAACGAGATCTGTCATTGGACAAGAAGGAAGGACGGGCAGGAGAAAAGTTTTAGGGAGGAAGAGGAGGCCAGAGTCAGCCTTGGAGGCAGCCAGGGGAACATGGCGGCAGATGTTAAGATTCCTCTCTGCAAATATTACAGGTTGTTATGACTATTTTTTTTTTCTTTTCTTTTCTTTTCTTTTCTTTTTTTCAGAGCTGGGGACCGAACCCAGGGCCTTGCGCTTGCTAGGCAAGCGCTCTACCACTGAGCTAAATCCCCAACCCCGGTAATGACTATTCTTAAGGGATGGATGTGCACAGGATTTTGTGTTGTCTAGATGACTAAATTATATCTTATCTAGGTGGACAGTTTATATCCTTATCAATTGGTTGTAAGTTTATTGTGTGGATGTATTGTGGATTGAGAATTTAACGCGTAAATCTAATTGTTGGGTTAGAGTCCGTTGAGTCTTGATTTTACTGGGTAGCTGGAACCAGAGAGTCTGCGGCTAGCAGAGAGCCACCAGGAGAGATACTAATCTGAGATGAATTAGTGCTAGTTCCAATGGCCTACCGGAGCCAGAACTAGCGAGAGAACGTGACAGCCAGGGTACACGCGGAAACAGATTCCGCTATTTTTTTTTTTTTTTTTTTTTGGTTCTTTTTTTGGAGCTGGGGACCCGAACCCAGGGCCTTGCGCTTCCTAGGCAAGCGCTCTACCACTGAGCTAAATCCCCAACCCCCGCTATTTTTTTTTTTTATTTGTACTGCAACGCATGTACACAGACACGCTCACACGCATGCATGCACACACACCAACACGGCATCTCTGTTGTGCTCTGAGTGCAGCCAAGCTGGAGGGCCCTGTGGGATGGTACAGTCTAACTGCCAGGAGTGGGTGGTCAGCGCCCCAGCTTCCTTACTGTACAGAAGTAGCAGTGCTGCCAGGCTGACCAGCTGGCAGTCTGTGCCCCAAGGAGCCAACTTCATACCCCAACCATCCTCAACAAGCCAATTAAAATAACTAAATTAATTTAAAATGGGCATTCATTAAATACAGCCACATTTAGAGAATGGACAGAGAGATCCGGTGACACCCTGGGGTCCCCACGTGATATTAACATTTAGGGATACGCACATTCAAGCAGCACCCATCAAGGTGCAGCCCTGCCCATCACTGGTCTTCTCTAGAAAGCTGTACACTTCTTTCCTGGAGGGGAGGATGGATCTCCCTTCCCCCACTCTGGCCAGCACAGACTTTTCTTCTGTCAGCACGAGATTCCCGGGAATATTCTAGTCTCTTGGGGTTCTTTGTTTTAATATTCTGATAGTTAAGGTGTCTCTTTATAATATATTCATTTGTGCCACAGCAATCACAACCAAAGGAGTCTTAGGGAGGTATCTGAGTGGGCCAGGACAGCACTAGCCTGGCTCTGTCTGAATTGGCCCATCCCCCAGCAGCCATCAGTTCTGGTATTAACATCCCGGGATCTCACTGGATCACCAGTGACTCGGACAACCCCATCACAGAATGATGGCAACCCATAAGAACGTTATCCCGGGATTTTCTACCCAACTGGAAAGCTCCCTAGAGGAGTCTCCTCTCCCCTAACTCAGCAATAATTGACCACATCTAGAACCTAGGGAGGGCTCTCTTGAGTCTTGTAAGTCTCCCAAGTCTCCCAGAGAATGTTTCTGCCCCAAACACTACAGAATAAGTTCATAAGGCAGAGTAAGTTCCACCTAAAATCTAGACAAACGCAAAAGGTAGAGAGGCCACCTCATGCCTTGCTGTCTGGGGCAGAGCTGTCCTCAGAGTCATCAATGAAACTGAAAAAGCCACTGCGAGGTAGGCATTGGCAGCAGAGCACGGCCCCTCCCAGCAGCAGGGGGACTGAACTATTCCAGCCCATGTAGAGTCAGGCCTCTGTCTTAGTTAGGGTTTCCATCGCTGTGAAGAGACACCATGACCAAGGCAATGCTTATAAGAACATTTAGTTAAGGCTATCTTACAGGTTCCGAGGTTCAGCTCATTATCATTATGACAGGAGGCATGGCAGCAGGCAGGCAGGCATGGCGCTAGAGGAACTGAGAGTTCTCCATCTTCATTCAAAGGAAACCAGGAACACTGTCCTCAGGCAGCTAGGAGGAGGGTCTCAAAGTCCACCCCACAGTGGCTCACTTCTTCTAACAAGGCCACACCTCCTAATAGTGCCACTCCCTGGGGCAAGCGTTTTCAAATCACCACAGCCCCTATATCTGTTTTTGGACCAATAGTGGGTCAGAGAAGCCATAGATAATGTGTATTATCCAGGACATGGACACCAGCAGGTCCCAAGGGCCACCCCATCAGGATCTTGACCTTGATTCTCTCATTCAGCCTTCACTCAACTGAACTTGCCCCTGGTCCCTCACAGAGGCAAGCTCAACCCTGGTACCGTGATGCAGATGACCATGAGAACCATGTACATTCTATAGCAGTGTCGTCTGGAAGGCACACGTCTGCTCTACATCCAGCCACACCCCTGAACCTCGCAGATCTTCCACAAGCCCTCCCAAACGTAGACAGCTACGGCCCTCTTGTCTTCCAAATGTTCCATCTCTCACCACAATGAGCAGCACACAGCTCACGGGAGCGTTAGCCAGCCCCGTGTGGCCAGAGAGACGCTGACTGGCTCTAGTTCCAGGGGAGCCATGGTTCAGAGTCCCCTGGAGTCAGGACATGGAAACTGGGTAGGGGTGGCGGGGAGACCAGCTCTGAGCTGCAGGATTCTAAGAGCTGATGGTGCCCTTTAAACAGAGGCTGAAAAAGCCTTACCTGTGAGGTCAAAGCTGGTCAGAGGCTCCACCAACACCGGTATCTGCGGAATGTCTGCGTTAGCAAGTGTGGTCACAGCAGTTGACACAGGGACCGAGTGATACTGATTGTCCATGTGGTTCTGGCTGAGGGTAGGGCAGAGGAGGAAGCTTCAGTCCCTGGCCACATATCAGGAACCGAGCAGCTCCTCTTCTCTTTCCTCTCCTCCTCCTCCCTTCCCCTCCTCCTTATCTTCTTCTTCCTCTCCTCTTCCTCTTCCTATTCCTCTTCATCCTCCCTCCCCTCTCCCTCCCTCCCCTTCCCTATCCCCTCCCCTTCCCATCCCTCCCCTCCTCCCTCATTTCCCCTCCCTCCCTTCCCATCTCCTCCCCTCCTTTCCCCTCCCCTCCCCTCCCTTCCCATCTCCTCCCCCTCCTTTCCCCTCCCTCCCCTCCCCTTCCCATCTCCTCCCTCCTTTCCCCCCTCCCCTCATTTCCCCTCCCCTCCCCTCACTTCCCCTCCCCTCCCCCTCACTTCCCCTCGCCCCTTATCTCCCCCCCTCCCCCTCCCCCCCTCCCCTCCCCCTCCCCTCCTCCCCCTCCCCTTCCTCTTCCTCCTCCTCCTCTTCTTCCTCTTCCTCTTCTTCTAAGACAGAGCTTCTCTGTGTGGCCCCAACTGTCCTGGACTCACTGTATAACCAGGCTGACCTTGAATCCAGAGAGCCACCTGCTTCTGCCTCCCTGGTGCTGAGATTAAAGGCATGGGCAACTACTACCCCACTATAAACCCCTCGTTAAAGTAGCTTTGTCAGGTGTTTGGTCAGAGCAACTAGAAGGATGAGAAAGATGCCTGGGTTCACAGGTCACCAAGCCACATGAGGAACACCCACCACTAACTTTCTATACATACAGATCTCCTCCTCCTTCCCTCCCCTCCCCCTCCCCCCTCCCTCTCCCACTCCCTTCCCCTCCTCCTCCTCCTCCTCTTCCTGCTCACCTGTACAGTCAGAACTTCTGAAGAAAGGAATGGAGGAGCTGCTCAGCCCTGCTCAGCCCTGCTCAGTCCAGGACTTAAGCCAGCAGATGTAGAAGGAGCAGGGAGCACTGAGACAAAGCCCATGAAGACTCTTGTACTCCACGTCAGCATTTCATCCGAGGGACTCAACTGCTCAAGTGCGTGACCACATAAGCATGGGGACCTGAGTTCAGAGCCCAACACCCATGTAAAAGGCTACATGGGGAGGCACATACCTACGATCCTAGCATTCAGGGAGCACAGACAAGAGGATCCCTGGAGCTTGAAGAAGGGCCAACAACTCTAGAAGATTCTATGAGGTCTAGATTCAGTGAGTGAATCTATCTCAAAGATCAGGCAGAGAAAGGCATCTCATTCTGGCCTCCACACACATCTTCTCCCCATCACACATGTAGACAAGCACGCATGCATATAACACATACACGATGTATGGAACCAAGCTGGAGTCTCCTGTGGGCTGGCATTTGTGCTGCTCTAGTGACTACCAGCCAGGAGCAGGTGGTTATCAATAGCAGCGATTGTCTTCTGCAAGGCAGTGGCAGGGGTGCCAGGACAAAAGGCTATCAGAAATTTCACAGTTGAGCCTAGTGACAAGACCCTTAGGAAGGTGTCAGGGTGGGCAAGGGTGACACCAGGCTGGCTCCGTCTCTTCTTGCCCCTCCCCCAAGAACCAGCAAGCCCTGGCATTACTGTTCTGAGGTCTGCTATTTCTCTTTTTCCCTATTTCCAGTCACCCCAAATTCAGAGAGCAACCACAGACCAAAGAAACAGCTCCGTCCAAGTCCAGATTGGGGAAACAATGACTTTATTGGGGTCCCTTAAAGGTTCATAGGTGACTCAGGCAGCTTCATCACCAGGAAGCCCACCTCAGCATGGTGCTAGCTCGTCCACAGAGTTCACTGCACAGCTTGTGGGCAGCTCTGTAGACCTGTCTTTTGTCCCTCCAGTTCAGTGATTCTAGAATCTGGAGAGGAACTTTTTTTTTTTTCTTTTCTTTTTTTCAGAGCTGGGGACCGAACCCAGGGCCTTGCGCTTGCTAGGCAAGCGCTCTACCACTGAGCCAAATCCCCAACCCCTGGAGAGGGACTTCTTGAGGAAGTTTTCCAGGGCTCCCACTTGGCCCACAGGAGTGAGCGTGTTGGCCATCAAACATCTGCAGAATAGAGGATCTGAGGTCAGTCAAAAACTTAGCTGAATGTGATGCTGCCTACCTGCATTACCAGCCCCTGAGAGGCTGAGGCAAACAGTTCCACCAATCGGGAGCCAAGTGTGAGCCTATAGGAGCCGTTCCCATTCAAACGCACAGACTGCAGGGCTGCCTAGCAAGTGCCAGGCTTGCCAGGGTCAGTGCACTATAATGAGGCCCTGTCTGAAAAAGAAAGAAAAAAAAACCCAGATGCCTAACACCTGAAGAGAAACAAATTGATATCTGGATTTCACACGGGTGTGCACACACACATTCCTATGTACCTGGACAAACCTATGTATGCACAGACACACAAATACACGCACTGTTTTAATCACCATTCTGTCGCTGTGAAGAAACACCGTGACCAAGGCAACTCGTATGAAAGAATGTATTTAATTGGGGCTAGCTTACAGTTTCAGAGGCTTAGTCCATTATCATCATGGTGGGAGCATAGAGTTAGCAATAACTGACAGTTACATCCTGATCCCCAGGGGGAAAGAGATCCTGGGTCTGGCTTGGGCATTTGAAGCTCCAAAGTCCATCCCCAGTGACACACCTTATCCAACAAGGCCACACCTTCTAATCCTTATGATCCTCTGAAAGAGTTCCACTCCCTGCGGACTAAACATTCAAATGCATGAGCTCGAGGTGGGGCTTCTTATTCAAACCACCGCATATACACACACACACAAATAAAAATAAAGGAGAAAGGATTGCTGTGTACAACAGATCTGATAGTAATTTAAAGATTTATTTATGTATTATATATAAGTACACTGTAGCTGTCTTCAGACACTCCAGAAGAGGGCATCGGATCTCTTTACAGATGGTTGTGAGCCACCATGTGGTTGCTGGGATTTGAACTCAGGACCTCTGGAAGAACAGTCAGTGCTCTTAACCACTGAGCCATCTCTCCAGCACAAAGTATTGAGAGATAGAGTTTTGTTTTGTTTTTTTTCTTTTCTTTTTTTCGGAGCTGGGGACCGAACCCAGGGCCTTGTGCTTGCTAGGCAAGCGCTCTACCACTGAGCTAAATCCCCAACCCCCTGATAGTAATTTATTAAACAAAGAAACCCAAATCTCACTGTTCACACAATGGAAGTCTGTTTTTTCTTCCTGCCACGGGACCAACGGTGGTACGGAGGAGGAGGAGGGGAAAGAGGAGGAGGGGGGAGGAGGGGGGAGGAGAAGGAGGGGGAGGCCACCAAGGGCTGCATTCTGCCTCATACATTCAGCATCGGCTCCACGATGCGACAGGTAGATGGAGCCATCTCCAGCCAGCAAGCATCAGGATGAGATCTGTAGGTTCTGGTTAACGGGTACTGTAGTCTTGTCTTCCATTCAAAAGCCCCAGTGGCCACGCCCACATTCCGAGCATGCTCAGATGCTCAGGTTCCCTGTTCTCTTGATTGACGCCTCAACCCGTAGAGTCATTAGCCTTCCACTCCGTCTTTCAAATAATGTTCTTTTCACCTCCTGATAGTCTGTGTTTTTCTCCAGGACTTGAGGTGCTGTACTTGATGACCTACCTAGCAGTTATAAGGGTCCTTACCCTATATCCTGAGCCCTCCTCGGCCTTTTCCATCCACTTGGCACAGGTCAGTGGCTCCTGACATATACACTCGCACATACATAAACATTTACACACATGCACACAAAAAACACTCAGCCATCAAAGGGATCCTTGAAGATTGGCGTGGTGACTGGCACCAGTTCTGCTACCTGAGGCCCTGAAGCAGGAAGATCTCGAATTCCAGGCCAGGCTGAGGCCACATAGTAAGACCTCGTTTCAGAGAAGCCAGAGGGGGGGGGGGACGACAAAAACTGGTAAAGTTCAGCTCCCCAGTGTCCTAACCACAAGTCTCCTGTCTCGGGACAGAGGAGGAACAGCTCGGTAACCAGTCGGGTTGATTACAGCCCCGAGGTGCTGGAATGCATAGCCAGGGAGACCACCCCCACCTCAGCCTGAGCCCCGAGGTCCTTCTCCATTCGTGTGACACTCCAAGGTTACTCTCTACACCTTCCCAAGCAGAGGGAGCTTGCTTCTGCCGAGCTGCTCGCTCTTTCACTGGTCTTAACTGCCCAGCCTAGGAGACCCCTCCCTGCCCACATGACAGACGCTCCAAGGTCACCCCTTGTCCCACCCCCCCCTCCCACCAAGAAAGCCCCCATCCCCTACCCAGTCTCCATCCCCATGCTGAATACTCGGTGATAATTCTCGCTGGGCCTGATGTTAGCCCAAGACTGGACACACCTCACCTCCTCCATGTGCTCAGCACCCTGCAGAGATGGCTTGGTGTGCCTCATCCCAACCCGTGTCCATCACTGGTACTAGATTAATTCAAGGAAGATCTGAGTCCACAACATATAAAGGGGTCATCCTCCTTCTCCACCCCACACATAGGGACCGACCATGAAGTACTGATGGTGGGTACGCTCAGAGACAGCCAGGTCACCTACAGTGCTCTACTCAGGGGAATGTTAATTTTGTTAACTCTAGAATCACTATGGACACAAACCTCTTAGCAGGCCTGTGAGGAAGTTTCCATAGTAACTTAACTGAGGTGGGAAGACCCACCCTGATTGTGCTTGACACCATCCCGTGGGACCGGGTTCCAGACTGAATAAAAAGAAGAAAGTCATCTGACACCCACATCTGTCTCTCGCTGCTTCCTGACCCTGGATGCAACGTGAGCAGCCGCCTCGCGCTCCTGCTGCCGTGCCTTCCCCACCATTACGGTCTGAGCTCTGGCACTACGCGCTGAGTAAACCCATTCTTCCTTAAATTGCTTTGCCAACTATTCTGTCACAGTAATGAAGACACCTGGGTTCCTGGGAGTCACCCATGGGTGTGGAACTGTCCATGCTGCCCTCACACGGGCACCTCTCCCATCTCCTACCAGTCACAGCTTCCAACTGTCTGGGACAAGGACCAGTGGAACCCTCCAGCTCAGGTAAGCATCAGTTAGCAAGCAATCCTGTAGATGACATTTATTTAGAGAGGGGCCTGATGTGACGAACAGAGCATTGAAGTCCATCGAGACTTTCGAATTCCCAGGGTCGTCGAGCATCCGAACCACAGCAAAGCAATCCAGAGTCCCCTTGTGGGTTGAGGTTCCTGGTCCCACGTGATCAGTAACTGGACAGTTTCCTAGGACAACAGCTCTCTGTGACTTTTGGTGACAATTGAAAGCCTTAGGAAGGTGTCAAAATGAGTCAAAAAAAAATTCCCTAGGACCACCAGCCGCCAGCCAGACTCAGTCAGTGATCCTCGCAGGACCGTCCTGAAGGGTCACCGGATATGCTGAGGTCAATCCAAGAGCAGACAGACACCCGGAAAGATAGAAGGTGTCAGGCTTACTGAATAGTCCAGTGGTTCTCATGGCCCCTTTGACAAACTTCTATCTCCAAAATATTTACATTACGGCTCGTTAAGTTAGCAAAATTATAGCTGTGAAATAGCAAACAGAAAAAAATTTATGGTTGGGAATCGCCACCACATGAGGAACTGCGTTAGCGGGTCACCGCGTTAGGAGGGTTGAGACCACTGTTACAGACGATGCTGGAGCTGGCCGCTTGGTACCTGACTGAGTGACGGCGGTCAGTGAGGGGTGAGCAGTTGCAGGAAAGCAAGGGTCCTCCTAGAAGCAGCAATCCTGAGCTGGCCCAGCCAATGTAGAGGGCAGCACCCATCTTTCCCTTCTGCACGGAGGGGATCCGCCGGCTGGAGAATCCTTGCATGATGTCGTGTGTTACCCAGGACACAGACACCATCACTAGCAGGCCAGCCAGCAGGCACAATGCCCCTGCCCCCATCCTGATCTTGGCTTTGGTGTTCTCCTTCTCCACACACTTCAAACACTTGCTCCCGACCACGCACAGAAGCAAACCCAGTCCAGCTGTGATGATACACGTGACCATGAGGACCCGAGACTTCTGCCAAGACTCAGGACGTCCCAGCAGGGAGTCATAGGCCTTGCACTGAGTCTGGTGACCCTCTTGTGCCACACAGGACTTCCACAGGCCCTTCCAGATAGTTGTCGCTCTGATGATATCACTGCCAGAAAATTCTATCACCAGCCAGTTGGGCAGAAGACAGCTCAGTATGGCGCACACCCAGCCCTTTGTGACCAGAAAGACGCCCACCGCCTGCTGCTCTAGGGAAGCCATAGCACGGTTTGTGCTGAGCACTGGAAGTCCGTCTGAGCTGCTGCTGTCTCCAGAGACTGAAATGGAGGGCGACAAGTTTGCCCACAGAATGTCCTTCCTGCCAGGCAGTGGATCTCGGTGACTTTGAGGCCAGCCTGATCCGCAGTGTGAGTTTCAGGACAGCCAGGTTTTGAAAACCAAGGGGGAAAAAAAGAACTTCCTTCCTGTCAGCAGGGGGCAGGAGGGAGGCCGGAGTTTCGTTTCCCTTGCTGGTCACCAGCATGCTAACCTTTCTCTGATTATCTGAGTCCAAGCCAACAAAGACATTCCAAGGTCCATAGGCAAGAGTCACCATCCTGTATCAAGTAACCACTCTTGGGGCTAGTGATGTGGTTCAGTGTGTAGAGTAACTCCCTAGCATGGATCTAAAGCTCTTATCTTATCCCCGGGATTGCGAAGCCAGCTGTGGTGGCTACGCCCTGTAGTGCCAGCATTCAGGAGTGAAGCCCAGGGATCAGGAGTTTAAAGTCATCCTCAGATACATAGAGTAAGGCTACCCTGGGCTACATAAGACACCGTCTCAGGAGAGAGAAGACAGAGGGAGCTGAGGGGAGGGTGGCAGACAGGCTGGTAGACTTCTTTCTCACAGTGAACTCAGGAATGGATACTGCAGACATCTCCAGACACTCACATGTGTGGTGAAGAGGTGGGGTCAGAACGTCTCAGCCAGGTTCAGGACTTAAGACAAGAGTCAGCATTCCCTCATTCCTCATCATCACAGGCTTCAGGAGGAAGAACCATGGAGCCAAGCAATGGAGGGCTACACCTTCAATCCCAGGGATCGTGAGGCAGTGGCAGGTGGATCCCTGAGTTCGAGACCAGCCTGGTCTACAGAGTTCCAGAACAGCCAGGCCTACACAGAGAAACCCTGTCTCAAAACAAGGAAGGAAAGAAGGAAGGAAGGAAGGAAGGAAGGAAGGAAGGAAGGAAGGAAGGAAGGAAGGAAACATAGAGAGCAGGAGACTCTGAGGACTCAAGTTTTTGATCCTGAAGAGTCCAATAGATGTGCTGGCAAGTAAGAGCAAGCAGGTGAAGAAGAGGGAGCCTGCCTTCTTCCATTGTCCTTGTGAAGGACATAAGGTATGGCCCGGAGTAAAGGTGTGTACCACCACACCTGGACCTAAGCAATTCTTTACTAGGAACTTGCTCTGTCCTAGGCTGGCCTTGAACTCAGAGCTCTGCTTGCCTCTGTCTCCTGGGATTGAAGGCGTGTATCCCCTTGCCTGGGCCTAAGCTTATGTGACCACCTCCTCTCATCAAGCTCCGGGTCAGAAGCCTCTGTCTTCCAGCCTCAGGATCTGGATCACAGGTGTGGCCTCCATTTCTGGATTGTGATTCATTCCAGATAGAGTCAGAGTGACAACTGGGAATGGCCCTCGCAGTGACCCCTAGGCTCAGGAAATCCTACCTCCACTTCCTTCTCTGTGGCAAGATGACAGGGCAACCACTTCCCAGTTTGAGACAGATGTAGAGAGGGGAATTTGACAATGGCCTGTGACACGCACAGTGAGAGACCAGGAAGAGAAGGACAGAGGAAGTTCATGGGAAAAAAAACAAAGCAAAACAAAAGCCCTTGTCTGCTCTGCACCCATGCACCAGGCCATGTAAGGCTTGGAGGCTCACCCCAGCCTAGAATCCACGCTCACACCCTGCGTGCCGTGCCTTACCCTGACCCCGACAGCCTAGGAAAGGGACAGTCACAACATGCTTCCCACTGGAGCTACCTTCTGTGTGGGCTTGGGAAGGGTGTTCTTGGGGTCACGGAGGCTGTGGTGGGGTAGATGAGCTCACCAAGCCCTGCTGGTCTAGCACCGGCCTTCACTTCACACCTTGTGAGGACATAAATCCTAAAGCTGGGTCAGCTATTATCCACTTAAAATTACTTCTCCCCAGACACGGGACTTTAATTTTTTATTGTTTTTGTTTTTGTTTGTTTTGAGAGAGGGTCTCACCATGTACTTCTGGCAGTCTTGTAATTCACTATATAGACCAGGCTAGCCTCGAACTCACAGAGATCCACCTGCCTCTGTCTCCCAAATGCTGGGATTTAAGAAATGGGCCAATATAGCCCTGCATCTGGCTGATATTTAATTATATGTTTACATTTTATGTATTCATTAATTCAGTGTGTGTGTGTGTGTGTGTGTGTACGTATGTGTGTACGTGTGTGTGTGTAGGTCTGTGCACACACATGTGTGCAAGTATATACAGGTATGCATAGAGCTCAGAGGCTAACATCTGTATTCTGCTCCATCACTCCCCACTTCTTTACTGAGACAGGCTCTCTTGCTGAGCCCAGAGCTCACTGATTTACAGGCTCTCTTGCTGAGCCCAGAGCTCATGGATTCCGTGAGTTCAACCAACCAGCCGGTTTCCCAATTCCCCTGTCTCTTATCTCTGCCTCTCCAGAGGTCGGCCAGGCTACCTTTCCCCCAGCCTTTCCATGGGTCCAGGAGATCCAAATTTTCGTCCTCCTGTTGACATTGCAAGTGTTTACAGACAGAACCGTCTTCCTGGCCCCTAGCCCTTGCAGCTTCTGTTGTCTCACACTCTACTGAGATGAGCACGCGGGACATTTCACTCCGTGGCTAATGATGGAGAAGGGAGTTCATGACCCAAGGGTCCCAGCACCCACAGGGCAGCTCACAATTGTCCGGAACTCCGGATTCAGGGGATCTGACACCCTCGCACAGACATTAATGCAGACAAAACGCCAATGCTGCTAAATAAAATTTAAAATTTTTATTGTATGTACTGTGTGTGTGTGTGCGTGCTGCGTGCGTATGTGCGTGCGTCATGTGTGTGTGTGTGTGTGTGTGTGTGTGTGTTTATGTGCATATTCCTAGGCATGTATGGAGGTCGAGGACAACTTTCAGGAGTTAGTTCTTCCTTGCACCCGGTGGGTTAGGGGACGTCAGCTCATGTCACCAAGCATCGGGCAAGCATCCTTACCCACTGAGCCATCTTGTTTCTTGCCCCCTCCCCCAGACACATATCTTTTCAAGAGAGGGTCTCATGTGGCCTAGACTAACTTGAAACTTCCGTGTAGCCAAAGATATCCTTGAGCTTCTGATCCTCCTGCCCCCGTGAGAGAGTTCCGGGATTGCAAGTGTGCTCCACCACAGAGGTGAGATTCCGGAGATGAAGCTCGGGCTTTGATTAGCACGTGCTCACCCCACTAAGCCACAGCCCAGCACCAGCCCTGGAAACTCAGATTACCCATAAGCCTCCCTCCTTGTTCAGGGACCATCGGCCGATACAGTCCACGAGGACAGTGGGAGCAGAGGGCAAATGGGGGTCCGGAAACCCTGTGAGTGCTTGCGGTAAATGGCCACACCGGGACTGATTGAGAGTAGGCAGATCAACTTTACTTAGGGTGATCGAAGGTTTATAAAATTTTGGGGCACTGAGGGCAGGGTCATCCGGGATGATCAAGGGTCAATGGCTCGGGGCTTAGGGTTCCTGGCATACCTCATTAGCATGGAGAAGCATTTTAGAAATTTTAGGTGCCGGCCGAACAGGTTTCGTCAGGAGAAAGGAAATTGATCCTATAAACTAATTTAGGCCTACTTGACATTCCTCAGGTAGGGGCGAGGGTAAGGGCTTGGCATACCCCAGACAAGGTCAGAAAAGGAGAAACTCTGATAACCAAAGGAGTCTTCCATTCCACGACGAGCACCAGAAGCCTATCAGGTCAACCGTAGATTCGATCTTACTTAGCATAGTTCTCCCACACGGAGACACTTTGGGTACTGAAGTGAACCTAAAAACAGATCACTCAGAGGAGATCAGGATAATTTTTTTCCCCTGGAGCCAAATATGAGTGACTATGGCCCAGGATCACAGATTCTTATGAAGTTTTCGTGATAACAGAACAACAACAACAACAACAACAACAACAACAAAAGATAAATCAAAATGCCATCCAGATACCTTGATGAGATCTGCCAAGATGACTCAGAAGTAAGGGCTCTGACTTCAATCCCTGGAACATACATGATGAGTACACACACACACACACACACACACACACACACACAGAGAGAGAGAGAGAGAGAGAGAGAGAGAGAGAGAGAGAGATAAAATGAAGAGATACATAATTTTGTTTGTTTGTTTTTAAGAGACAGGGTTTCATGTAGCCCTGGCTATCCCAGAACTTACTATGTAGATCAGGCTGGCCTCCAACTCAGAGATCCCCTGCCTGTGCCTTTCAAGTGCTGGGAATAAAGGCATGTGCCACCACCACCTGACTGTGTACATTTTTTTAAAGATTTTTTAAAATTTATTTTATGTATGTGAGTACACTATCGCTCACTTCAGACACTTTGGAAGAGGGCATCAGATCCCATTACAGATGGTTGTGAGCCACCATGTGGTTGCTGGGAATTGAACTCAGGACCTCTGGAAGAGCAGTCAGTGCTCTTAACCACTAAGCCGTCCTCCAGCCCCTGTAATTTTTTTTTTTGTGGGTACACCAAGTAGATAAGTTAAACCAAATCTCTCCAGGCCTCTTGGGACACTCTTGCTTTGGATTGGTAGACAGTAGGGGTCTATTTATTCATTCCAAGAGATTTCACATGACAGTCACAGGATGGGCAATACATGGCTGTTTAGAGGGTTAAGCCTCTGGATCTGTGGCCTTCCAACTCTCTAAAAACATTTAATTTCTAACTTGTCCGTTAGCCTTGTAGAGTATTCAAGGTGGGGATGGCTTATTTATGGAAATTTTCATTAAAACACTGAAATCTGGGTTTCCCCACTATCTGTAGTTTCACATCCATTACCAAAATCACCCCCAAAGTAGGGGAGGATGTCTGTCTCTTGGAGAAAAATACTTTCCTGGCATGGATGAATCCATGGGTTCCGTCCCCAACACAACCAGAAGTAGTAATGACTATCTTAGTGGTCTACAGTGGGTGTAACGACTCTTGTTAAAACCAGTCCCCGATCTGAGTCGAACCCCACAATCGAAGCCTTCACTCTACCTAGAATATCGCTGGTAGGTGTGGAGAGCCCTGTCTCACACACACATTTGGGAACCCAAGCCCCTTCATCTGGGGACCCCACTGTCTTTGGAGTTTTGGAGGCCGTTCATGCTCTAGATCGGCTTGGTAGACATCCGATTTCCGCTCATGTGGCCGTGCCTACATGAAGGGAGTTTTCCATAACTCCAAACCCTTGCTGGGCTCTCAGTTCTCATTTCTGCAGCTTTTTTTTTTTTTTTTTTACATTTATCTAGTGGTGTGTGTGTGTGTGTGTGTGAGAGAGTGAGAGAGAGAGAGAGAGAGAGAGAGAGAGAGAGAGAGAGAGATATGCAGAAATCAGTTCTCACCTCCCACCCGCCCCCGGATGCCAGGGGCGGAGCTTCCCACTCACCCCAGCATTTTTTTTACATTTATCTAGTGGTGTGTGCGTGCATGCGTGCGTGTGTGTGTGATGCAGGAATCAGTTCTCACCTCCCACCTGCCCCGAATGCCAGGGGCAGAGCTTCCCATCCCCGGATGCCAGGAGCAGAGCTCAGGCTCTGAGGCTTGGCAGCAATCATCTTTATCCACTGAGCAGTCTCCATGACCCTCAGTTCTTAGTTTTTCCCTCTTCTGCAACACCAAGCCAGATCTGCCCCTGGATTTCTCTAAACTGTGATGCGTGCGTGCGTGCGCATGCGTGTTCTCCCCGCCTTTACTTTCCACTCGCACTCCAGTTTCCCCTGTCCCTTTATTTTCCAGACATGGCCTTAGGTAGCACAGGTTATCCTTAAACTTATTATGTAGATTAAGACGGCTTCTTTTTTTCTTTTCTTTTCTTTTTTTCGGAGCTGGGGACCGAACCCAGGGCCTTGAGCTTGCTAGGCAAACGCTCTACCGCTGAGCTAAATCCCCAACCCCAAGACAGGTTTTTCAATTTTTTTAATTAAAAATAAAGCAGGCTGACCTTGAACTCATCGTGGCCTTGAACCTTTGCTTTTCAAGTGTTTTGCTTCCCAAGTGCTTTGACCAAAGGTGTGTACCACCACAGCCAGGCTAACGTTAAAATTCTCATCCTCTTGATGAGGTGCTGGACATAGTCCCCAGGGCTTCATTCATGGTAAGCAAGCACTCCATAGCCCAGTCCCAACAGCTCCCGTTCCTAATGTCCCATGAAGTGCTGAGGGTCCTGGCCTGCATCCTGAGGTCCTCTGGAACCTCAATGTGTCCCCAGCTTGGTTTCTCTTCTGAGCTCAGGTCTGGGTTCCAAGAGCCTCAGAGAACACGTCATGATATCTGACACCTGCAATCCTACCACTTTGGTGGCTAAGAAAGGAGGATTTGAAGTCAGGCAGGCAGTGGTGGTGCATGCCTCTAATCCCAGTACTTGGGAGGCAGAAACAAGCAGATCTGTGTGAGTTCGAGAATAGCCTGGTCTGTAGAGTGAGAGTTCCAAGACTCCAGGACAGCCAGGGCTACACGGAGAGGTCTTTTTCTTAAAAAAAAAAAAAAAAAAAGGGGGGGGGGGGCGCATTGAGGCCTGAGATAGCCTGGGCTACAGAGTAAGATATCCCAACAGTAGCCAACAATAGAGAAAAACAAAATGACCTCCCTGACACTTTATTAGACTCTTTGATGCAAACATCACAAAAACCTCAAATTTAGCATCCTGGAATTAAGCATGTCCTCCTTCAACCACCCCTGCCTCACTCCTTGGCTTCCTGTACGGGATGACCTCATCTGCAGCATCCTGCGTGTGGTCAGAAGGGCAGGGAGAGAGGATGACCTCGAGCTCCTGATTCTGCTGCCTCCACCTGTCAAGTGTCCCACCACACCCAGAGCCCTGTCCCTGAGGGACAAATACTCAACCAACTTAACTGTAGCCGCAGCCTTGGTTTCTAGTGGAAACTGTTCCATCCAGGATGGTAGCCACTACCCAAGACAGCTATGTAAATTACGAATACTGCTGGGCACAGTGGTTCATGCCTTTAATCCCAGCATTTGGGACCAGCCTGCTCTACAGTTCTAGGACAACCAGAGCTATACAGGGAGATCCTATCTCAAAAAGATTAATTAGGGGTTGGGGATTTAGTTCAGCAGTAGAGCGCTTGCCTAGCAAGCGCAAGGCCCTGGGTTCAGTCCTCAGCTCCCCCCCCCAAAAAAAATATTAATTAATTAATTAAAATTATAAAAGTTAAAATTCGGTTTGTCCCATGCAAAACAATTAAACAATTTGGCATTCTCAATACCAATATCTAACCTCTGAGGAAGAATGCGAATTATAAAATACTTCCTCTAAAAATAAAAAGTTTTAAATTAATTAAGTAAAATAAAATACTTCTGAGGACTGGGGATATACCTCAGTTGAGAAAATGTTTGTCTAGCATACACTAAATCTTGAGTTCAATGCCCAGAACGGCATGAATCAGGCAGGAGAATGAGAGGTTGAGGGACATCCTCGGCTATATAGAAAGTTCAAAGCTAACTTGAGATGTGAGCTATGTGAAACTGTTGGGAATCAAACAAATGAGGCTTATCCAAAGTACTGCCATTTTGTTTGCAGACTCCGTTTGATCATAAGGTGAAATGAAGTTCAAGTTCCCAGGCTCTAGGGTAGCCGAGGACTTCCTGGATGGCTAGCCAACTTCCTCCTTATTCTCTTGTCCCCCAAAACATGGTTGTTCCTAATCATGAAAGAACAAATGATTCTGACTGATGGAAAACTGTGACCGCAACTTGGGACAGATCTCTGTGGTTTTCGAGCTTAAAACCTCTGTACCATTCTGGCTCTGAAGGGAAGTTCAGCTTCTAAGTCTGTTCTTCAGCCCTGATCGATCAGCAACAGTCTGAGTACAATAAAATTTTGCCAGCTGCTTAAATACTAAGATGAACGTTGGAAGACACAGTCAGCTCCCAAGTCGGTGCCATTGTCCCTGCCTGTTCAGTTTCCGTGCCTAATTTAAATAAAGATCTTGCTTTGCATGGACTCTTGTGTCTGCTTGGGTTGTTTTGGATTTTTCAGACCCTAACAAACCATACAAATATTAAAAATCGGACCCAGTGAGGTGGCTCAGCACATAAAAACACTTGCCGACAAGTTTGAGAATCTGAGAATCTGCCTGGAAATCACATGGTAGAGGAGAGATCAGACTCCAAAAAGTGGTTCTCCGCCGCTACACATGATCCCCAAATAAATAATTTGGGTTTTTGTTTTTTGGGTTTTCTTTTTATATACTGTAGCTGGAAGTATATAAGGATTTAAATGGCGTATAGAAGGAGTCTTCCTGGTCTATAGAAGGAGTTTCGAGTCATCCAGGGCTACATAGCAAGACCTTGTCAAAAAGAAAAAGGGAAAGGAAAAAAAAAAAAAGAAACATTTTTATTCGTTTGTGAAAAAACAAAAGCAAATCCGCCAAGTAGAATTTAAGATCTTCTCGGGCAATAGGACTATAGCATTACGTTCATTGGCTCGTAGGAGGGGGAGGACTGATAGTTTCTTTTCTGATTGGCTGTTTTCTCTCACGGAAACCCAATCGCCGCGGTGTTGGAGGCGGGGCCAGGCTCTCAGAGACGCCCCTCCACTTCCCGCACCTCTGCCTGGAGAAGCAGGCTCCATAGGGTGAGTTCTGACCTTTCATTCCCTTGGAGACCCTTGCAGTGAGGAAGAACCCGCCTCCCTTCAAGCCCCTGATCCACCTGTGGGAAAGATGTGCTGAGGCTTAGTCCTCCCTCCCTGCTGCGGAGAACCCCCTCTCTAGGAACCCCCCCCCCTGTAAACAGTGCCCTGGTGTAGATGTCAGCTCCTGCCTTCTCCCACTCAAGGTCTCGTATGAGACTTGGGACGGCGTTGGAGCACTGATAACCTCCTCCGCCCGGTGAGGGAGGACGGAAGACTGTAGCGGATCCCATGACTGGGTGGACCCTATTCCCACAGGATGGCTCGTGAGGAGGCTGGGAGGCTGCCCCAAGTACTGGCCCGGGTGGGGACCTCCCACGGTATCACTGACCTGGCCTGCAAGCTCCGCTTCTATGACGACTGGGCTCCGGAGTATGACCAGGTGAAAGCACGTGGGTCCTCGATTTTGGGAACTCAAATTGTGCAAAGCGAGAATAGTACCCATGCATTTCAGGGACGCTGGGAGCTAAAAAAGGGACCTGGGAAACATGCTCCTTAGCTACCTGCTCCCTACTGACATGTAAGCAGCCTCTTCTAACTCCCCTACTTCAGCCAAGAATAAGCCACCTGAATTAGTCCTGCAATCCAGACAGGGAGATTGCCTGCAGGAGGCGCTATGAGACATCATTCGGTATACACAGACCAGCTAAGAGCTGCCACAGCCAGTAGCCAGTTCCTGTCAGCTTGATCTCTACTAGTGTGGGGTCTCTTGACAGTATTCTCCTCAAAACTGAGTCTTCTGTTTCTGGGGTCCCAGAAGGATCCAAACTAACACACACCAGCTCAAACTGGCAGCTCTTGGGGACCCCACAAAGTGACTGTCCAAACCCTACGTTGGGCTAAGTGCTATCTCCTCAGGATGTAACTGCTTTGAAGTATCGAGCCCCACACCTTGCTGTGGATTGTCTCAGTCAAGCCCTTCAGGGCCCACCCCACGATCCCCTGATCCTGGATGTGGCCTGTGGCACTGGCCTGGTAGCTGTGGAGGTAAGATCTGATACAATGCCCTGCCTTCCCTTCAGCACCCAGGACCTCCAACACACTACTGCTCAGTCAGCCCTCAGGCCCTACATAGTGAATTCTAAGCGGGTGCTCTACCACTGAGCCACGCCCCACCCCTCACTGGGGGATTCTAGGCAGGGGCTCTACCACTGAACCACACCTCAGCCCCTCACTGGGTTATTCTAGGCAGGGGCTCTACCACTGAGCCACGCCCCCAGCCCCTCACTGGGGAATTCTAGGCAGGGGCTCTACCACTGAGCCACACCCCCAGCCCCTCACTGGGGGATTCTAGGCAGGGGCTCTACCACTGAGCCAAGCCCTTTAGATGGCTTTTTAGAGATGCGATCCCAAGGCTGGCCTTGAACTCACTCTATAAACCTGGCAGGCTTTGACCTTGGGATTCCTCTGCCTCAGCCTCCAGAGTAGCTAAGAAGGCAGGCTTAAGCCATCACACCTAGCCCCCGTCTGCCCAAACTCCCTACCACTTCTTGACCAAAAACTCATCCTCTACCTCAGGTTCATTGATCAGATGAGCCATGACTAATGCCCCCTTCTCTCCCAGCTACAGGCTCGGGGCTTCCTTCAGGTGCAGGGGGTGGACGGAAGCCCAGAAATGCTGAAGCAGGCCCGAGCCCGTGGCCTGTACCACCACCTTAGCCTCTGTACCCTGGGCCAGGAGCCGCTGCCCTACCCTAAAGGTACTTCCTGCTCCACTCCACCCTCACCCACCTTCCCAAGGATAGCACCCCCTATGTCCAGCCACCATCTTCACTCTGGAGTCCTGTGTGAGCCCTCTTGCTGTGCCCTCTCTTCCAGTCTAGGCTCTCACCTCACCTCATCTCATGCACAAGGTTGGGGTCCTACTACACCCCAGTGTATAGGGCATCTTCATTGATTTATTTTCTGAGAGAGGGTTTTTCTGTGGAGCTGTGGCTATCCTAGAACTCGCTCTGTAGATCAGGCTGGCCTCAAACTCAGAGATCCACCTGCCTGTGCCTCCCAAGTGCTCCCAGATTAAAGGCATGTGCCGCCACCACCCGGCTACATCATCTTCTATTACTCTTATTGCTGTGGCAAAACACCAGACAAAACATAATCATGGGGCCCCACCCATCCCTAGGAAGCTACCGGCCATTGCTAGGTCAGAGAGTCCTTTTCTTCAGTGGTGTAGCCACAGGCAAGTTGCCTGTGCCCCAGCACCCCCATGTACCAAGCTCATCCAGGCCACCGCCAGTTAAACTCAGTGGGTCACAAACAAAGTAAGACCTGAAAGTAGCAAGAGGTGCCGGGAGATGGTGGTACTTGAGAGGCAGAGGCGGGTGGATCTCTATGAGTTCGAGCCCAACCTGGACTATAGAGCTAGTTCTAGGATAGCCAGGGCTACACAGAAAAACCCAGTCTTGGAAAAACAAAAAGATAGGAAGAAAGAAAGAAAGAAAGAAAGGAAGGAAGGAATTTATCAGAAGCTAGGGGAGGCTACGGGTGGAACGGGAAGTGAAAAGGATCACACCACATTATATTCGTGCACCTTCTTAAGGGGGTTGGAAAAATGGCTCCCTGGGGAAAAGCACATGCTACTCCTGCAGAGGACCTGAGGTTGGATCTCAGCATACATATCAAGTGATTCACAGCTCCCTGTAACTCCAATCCCAGGATAGGATGCCTCTGGCCTCTGTGAGTACCTGCACCCACAGAGAGACACTCGTGCTACACTAGCTGGGGAGATGGCCCAGGAATTAACATCTCCTACTGCTCTTAGAGAGAACCCAAGCTCTGATCCCAGCACCCATATCAGGCAACTTCAAGAGATCCAGCGCCCTCTTCTGGAGTCCAAGGGCATTACAAGCATGCTCACATCCATACATATATGCACATACACACATAAGTAAAAGTAAGGTGAGCTGGAACTAGCTCAACAGTTAACACTTGGTGATTTTGCAGAGGACCTGGGTTCGCTTCCCAGCACCCACATAGCGGCTCACAACCTTCTATAACTCCAATTCTAGGGGATCTGTCTGGTGCCCCCTTCTGGCCTCCTTGGGTACTGCATGCAGGTGTGCGCTAACAAAACGATACACATAAATTAAAATTAATTAACTAAAAATAAAATCATTTAAAAGTGGCTTAAGGGGGGTTGGGGATTTGGCTCAGTGGTAGAGCGCTTGCCTAGGAAGCGCAAGGTCCTGGGTTCGATCCCCAGCCCCGAAAAAAAAAAGTGGCTTAAGGGAAGAAGGGTTTATTTTGGTTAACAATTTGAAGGTACAATCAATCCATCCTGGTCGGGTCGTCATGGCAGCCGGAGTATAAGGCAGCCGGAGGTAGCCGAGGTAGCGGAGAGATAAATGCTAGTATTCAACTCGCTTTCTCCTTTTTCTTTAGTCGAGGATGCCAGCCATGGGATGATGCCGTTCACCATTAAGGCGGGTCTTTCCTCATAAATTAACTCAGTCTAGAACTCCCTTACAGACAAACCCAGAGAGTTGTCTTCCAGATCCTGTCAAAATAACAAACAATAGTAACCATTACACATCTCCACCCCGCCCCACACGCAGGGACCTTTGACGCCGTGATTATTGTGGGCGCTCTCAGTGAGGGACAGGTGCCCTGCAGTGCCATACCTGAGCTACTAAGAGTCACCAAGCCGGGTGAGTCACAACGCAGCCAACTCCGCCCCTCAGGCATCCTTTCCCCTCTCCACAGCACTCAGGCCGAAGAAGGGTGGGGCATTGCATGGGGGTACCCATCCCAGACCAGCACCCCAGTTCACCATCTGCCCCTTCAGTGCCCCTCCCTGGCTGGCACACCATGAGGACAGACGACTGACTAGTTCACCTGCTAGCCATGGGCAACCAGGAGCATCTCCACCCTTCTGCCCTTTGTCCCCTATCTTAGAGCCAAATGGCTTTGTCACTAGGATCCCATCTACATCAGTCATGTGGTTGACGGTTGGGTACAGTCATGTCTGCATGGCCTTTGCTTCAGCCCTGGTACCCGATGTAGGTCAGCTGAGCTCCATCTCCCACCCTTCCTTGAATATATTTGATAGTTCTCTTTTCCTGGCATAGGTCCAGGTCTGTTCATTCAAGATGACAATGGCATCAGCTTGGATCACTCCACACACTGAGGGGTGGAGCAGGCTTTCTTTTTCCTTTGGTGCTGAAGACTGAACTTAGCACCTCAGGCAGGTTATAAACCCCCAGACCACTCACAGGGCAATTCCAGGAAGAAACTCCTCTACTGAGCCACGCCCCCAGCCCCTCCCTGGGGGATTCTAGGCAGGGGCTCTACCACTGAGCCACGCCCCCAGCTCCTCACTGGGAGATTCTAGGCAGGTGCTCTACCACTGAGCCACGCCCCCAGCCCCTCACTGGGGGATTCTAGGCAGGGGCTCTACCACTGAGCCATGCCCCCAGCCCCTCCCTGGGGGATTCTAGGCAGGGGCTCTACCACTGAGCCACGCCCCCAGCCCCTCACTGGGGGATTCTAGGCAGGGGCTCAACCACTGAGCCACGCCCCCCGCCCCTCACTGGGGGATTATCCACTGAGCCACACCCCCAGCCCCTCACTGGGGGATTCTAGGCAGGGGCTCTACCACTGAGCCACGCCCCCAGCCCCTCCCTGAGGGATTCTAGGCAGGGGCTCTGCCACTGAGTCACGCCCCCAGCCCCTCACTGGGGGATAGGCAGGGGCTCCACCACTAGGCCCCTCAGGGGATTCTAGGCAGGTGCTCTACCACTGAGCCACGCCCCCAGCCCCTCACTGGGGGATCTAAGCAAGGGCCCTAACACCGAATCACCCCCCCAGCACCTCACAGGGGGTTTTCAGCACGGGGGCTACCCCTGTGCCACAGCCCCCGCCCCCCTAAAGGGGATTCTAGGCGAGGGCCCTACCACTGAGCCCCGCCCCCAGCCCCTCACTGGGGGATTCTAGGCAGGGGCTCTACCACTGAGCCACGCCCCCAGCCCCTCACTGGGGGATTTCAGAGAAGGCAGGGAAGATCAGAACTCTCAGAATGAAGTTGTATTTTCAAGGGTAGAGGGCAGGACAATCACAGAAGATGGGGTAGGGAGTTGCCTGGAAGAAGTGAGAAACTCAGGAAAATAGAAATTTCCAGAAGAGGGTCTACCTGGCCTAAGAACAGAATGAGGAAGTTGGGAGATAAAAACACTTCCTCTTCCAAGCCCTACTCCTGGAGCTAAGCCTAGGCATGTCTGGGCAGGATTCTGTTTCAGACAGGCCAAATAGAAGCTAGGGCATCAATAGGGTCATCGGCAGTGACATGGGTTGGGCTCAGAAGCGCCGGAAATGCCCACTGCATGACCCTAAACAAAACAGACTCTCCTGTTCCAGCCTGAGCCCCCCACCTTCCTCACCTCATCTGCCAGAAACCAGCCATACTGGTTACATTGCAGCTACTTGGACAAAGTCCGTCATCCCCCACACCCCCACCCCCAACCCCGGCCAGGGCTTCTTGACTCAGCCAGGCCTTCGATTTTAGAGGAGGAGCCCTCGTTGATCTTTTTTTTTTTTTTTTAAGATTTATTTATTTGGGGCTGGGGATTTAGCTCAGAGGTAGAGCGCTTACCTAGGAAGCGCAAGGCCCTGGGTTCGGTCCCCAGCTCCGAAAAAAAAAAGAACCAAAAAAAAAAAAAAGATTTATTTATTTATTATATATAACTACGCTGTTAACTGTCTTCAGACACACCAGAAGAGGGCATCAGATACCATTTCAGATGGTTGCCAGGATTTGAACTCAGGACCTCTGGAAGAACACTGAGTGCTCTTAACCACTGAGCCATCTCTCCAGCCTGCCCTCATTGGTCTTAAACTCAGAGATCTACCTGCCTCTCTGCCTCTCTGCCTCTTTCTGCCTCTTTCTGCCTCTCTCTGCCTCTCTCTGCCTCTCTGCCTCTCTCTCTGTCTCTCTCTCTCCCTTCTCTCTCTCTCCTCTCTCTCTGTCTCTCTCTGCCTCTCTGTCTCTCTCTCTCTCTCTCTCTCTCTCTGTCTCTCTCTCTCTCTCTCTCTCTCTCTCTCTCTGTCTCTCTCTCTCTCTCTCTCCCTCTGCCTCTCTGTCTCTGCCTCTGCCTCTCTCTCTGCCTCTGCCTCTGCCTCTGCCTCTCTCTCTCTGTCTCTCTCTCTGCCTCTCTGCCTCAACTCTCTCTCTCTCTGCCTCTGCCTCTCTCTCTCTGCCTCTCTGCCTCTCTCTCTCTCTCTCTCTCTCTCTCTCTCTCTCTCTGCCTCTCTGCCTCTCTGCCTCTCTGCCTCTCTCTCTCTGCCTCTGCCTCTCTCTCTGCCTCTCTGCCTCTCCCTCTCTGCCTCTCTGCCTCTCTGCCTCTCTCTGCCTCTCTGCCTCTGCCCAGTGCTAGAATTAAAGTTCTGCGTTGGGTTGGAGAGATGACTCAGACTTGATAAGTTATTCTCTGCTGGTGAAATGAGGCCATTCATGCCATATTAAATTATATTAAATACAGGTTTATTAGGAAGCTGCTCTCATGCAAGTTCACTGGCCCCAGGGAAGGAGACCCAGGGAAGTCACTGTAGGAAGGGAGAGAGAGGAGTGTGCATGCAGAGAAAGAGAAGGAGAGAGAAGGGAGACCAAAATGTCTAGACTACATAGGGAAGAGCCTCTGGGGGAGGCAACCCAGACTCCAAGGGTGGGCAGGGTGTGCCAGGTAGGGACTGAGGGATGCTGGGAGAACCTGGAGGCCAGGTCTGCTTTAATATGTAAAATATACACCTCAGTCCCTTGGGATCTGAACCCAAACAAGGATTAAGATCACTTGCTGCTCTTGCAGAGGACCCAGGTTCGATTCTCAGCACCCACATGGCAGCTTACAACTCTGTGTAACTCAAATTCTAGGGGAGCCAATACCATTTTCAGGTGCCCACCCGCACCACGCATGCACAAGGTACACATACATACTCATGCACATAAAATAAAGCTTTGTGTCTTCACATCCTGCTCCCCTCCCTCCCACCCCCAAGAAAGTGAGCGTCAACGTTTGGGTCCTGACAACCCTAACCAATCGGGTCCAGTCGCCCGTCTCCAATAGATCAACTAAAATCAAATTGCCAGGTGATGGTGGCACTCTCCTTTAGTCCCATGCTGGGAGGCAGAGACAGATCTCTGAGTTTGAAGCCAGCCTGCACAGAGAGAGTTTGAAGATGGACAGGGCTACCCAGAGATACCCTGTCTAAGAAACATACATACATACATACATACATACATACATACATACATACATACAAACCAAACAATAAGAAATGCAACAAAAGGTTTGTTCAGTGTGTCCTCTTTGGGAAGGGGAATGTAGATGTCTAGTGATACACACATGCCCCTCTCCCATTCCTTTTCTTTCTTTTTTTTTTCCGGAGCTGGGGACTGAACCCAGGGCCTTGCGCTTGCTAGGCAAGCGCTCTACCACTGAGCTAAATCCCCCCAACCCTCCCTCTCCCATTCCTGACGTGGACTTTAGGTTTAAAGACCGAGTTTGTATAGGTAAACAGTCCTGGTCAAGATATAGTACCACCTTACCACTGACCCATCGTTATCTGGGCTTCAGTGTTTCCTGCAAGGTAGACTGGCAAGTGTCAGAACTGTGTGGAGATCTTTCAGAGAAACAAGTTCCTCCTCTGGCTGGCTCCAGGCTCCTGCCGTCCCCTTCTTCCACCATGAGACTCCTTGGGAAATTCTAATTTGGGGGAAACCAATGTTTCAATAGTCTGACAGCCCGAGGGAGGGGCATAAGTGTCTCTTTAGCATCTCTTTATAGCTATGTGGCCCTCCCTAGTCTGAAAACCACCCTGTATCCTAGATTTAAAGTCTGAGCTGCCTTAGGACCACAGAGATGGGTCGCTGGTTAAGAGGACCTAGGTTTGATTCCCATCACCCGCAGGGTGACTCACGACCTTCTGTAACCCTACTTCCAGGAGGCCCAACACCCTTACCTGGCCCCTATGGGCACAGCACGTGCATGGTACACAGACATACAGGCAGGCAAAACTAAACATAAAAATTTTTAAATAAGCGCTCCAAATTTTTTTTAATTTTAATTTTGTTTAATTTTAATTTTGTTCTTCCTGCCTAAGCGTGCCAAATGCTGGGATATTAGGTTTGAGCCACCATGCTTGACTCTGCCAGGGGTTTTTTACCCATGTATGCACAGTGCACATACATGTCCTTCCTGTGAAGCAGAACTATAATTTCCCCTCATGCCTGCAAGAAACTTAGCAAAAAGAAATAGACAGGCTTACAGGGCCAGCGTTCATGTGCTTTCCCTGAGACCCAGACTTGTCTCTTAATGGGACTGGGCTACAGACAGCATGGAGCTCCCTGTCCCCATCAGGGTGAAGAGTTCCCAGAGTAAAGGACACTCTGGCTGTTAAGGGACTGCATAGGAACCTGACCGAGTAACATAGACCTGTGATCTCGACTACTAAGAAACTGAAGCAGCAGAATCTCAAAACCAAGGCCTATGCTACACAGGGATTTCAAAGACAGCCTGGGCGATTTAGCAAGATCCTGTCTCAAAAGTAAAAATTAAAAGAAATGGGCATAGAACTCAAGGGTAGAGGGCTCACCTAGGAACCCCCATGACACCTAGGGGGCGTGGCTCAGTGGTAGAGCACCTGCCTAGAATCCCCCAATGAGGGGCTGGGGGCGTGGCTCAGTGGTAGAGCACCTGCCTAGGATTCCCCCAGTGAGGGGCTAGGGGCGTGGCTTAGTGGTGGAGCCCCTGCCTAGAATTCCCCCAGTGAGTAGCCAGGAGTATGATTTAACTGCAGTATCTTTTTTAGCATGATTGAGGCCCATGTTTTCACCTGCAGAGCTGTAAAAAAAAGTTTTGTGTTTTTTTGGTTTTTTGTTTGTTTGTTTGTTTTGAAATGGAGACCATGGGAAACCATCAGGTTAAGGAAACTGAAGGGGATTCCTAAGGCAGCTTTAGGCACCAAACTCTAGAACCGAAGTCCTGAGCAGGGGTGGACTTCCGGTGCCTTCATTCAGCTCACCTGCCCCGCCCCCATCCCTCCGCAGGTGGACTTGTTTGTCTGACTACCAGGACCAACCCTTCCAACCTTCCATACAAGGAGGCACTGGAAGCCGCCTTAGACTCCCTGGAGCAGGCTGGAGCGTGGGAACGCCTGGTGACCCAGCCTGTGGACCACTGGGAGCTAGCCACTTCAGAAAGAGAGTCAGGGCTGGCCACCTGTGCCAACGATGGCTTCATCTCTGGCGTCATCTACCTTTACCGAAAGCAGGAGACAGCCCAGGGTGAGAGAGGGAGGCTCAGTATCCAGCCCCTAATTGACCACTGATCCTCTATGTATGGTCTTAGCCCAGTGTGTTTTCTTGGCCTTCCTTGCTCTGTCTGTAAAATGGGTCCATCTTCCCAACCATGTTAGGTACACCCCAAAGGGACTGAAAGGACTCCTCTAGTTTCCAGAATTCAAGACCACAGGGCTGGAGCGGTCTTTAACAGTGTTTGCTCCTCAAAGCATGAGAAACTGAGATGCCTGGCGTCTTCAGCATCCAGATCAACCTCACACGTTACAAGCATGCCTGTGTGTGATGCCACCATTGGGGTAGCGAGATGGGCGGGTCCCTCAGCAGGTAACCGAACCAAAACTCTCCACTCAGTGAGGCATCCTGTCAAGTAATAAGGCAGAGAAGTGAGAGTGACGGGGGGGATTATGGATGACCTCGCTCCAGCCTGTCCATGTGCCGGTGCGCCCGTACACTCAGGTGCACAAGCTACATACCAGAGACAGGAAAAATAAAAATAAAACAGTAAAGAGACCACTGTGTACTGTAACACAACCAAGCGCCATTCCACCCCCATTTTGCAAAAGACGCTGAATTAGGTACCAGCAAGATGGCTCTCTCTCGGCAGATAAAGCCACACTCAGCACCAAGCCTGATAATGTGTATTGGATCCTCAGGAGCCACGGGGTGAATGGAGAGAAATGACCCCCTACAGGTTGTCCTCTGATGTCTACATAGCACACCTGTGCATGTGTGTGTGTGTGCGCGCGCACACACACACACACACACACACACACACACACACACGGGGGCGTGGTGCATGCATGGTGGAGGGAGACTGACCCAAATGTGCCCCCATAAAGGGAATTTCGAGGTTTTTAGGAGACAGACAGGCTGGCGAGATGGCTCGGAGGGTGACTTGAGTTCAGGACTCACATGACAGAGAAGAGAAACAATTCCAGCAGATTGTACTCTGACCTCCACAAAACATATGTCCGAGCGTGCACACGCACACAGCGACGATAGAAAAATCAACAGATGTAAAATAAAGTCTAAATGACAAAGAAATGGGGTGATGCAATTAGTGGGAGAAGGTGACCGGAGAAGCAGATTCAGAAAAGTGTGGTTTAGCCAAATCTGAGGTTGTAGCCTGGGGCCCCACAACGACAAAATAACACTTCCTGGACACTTGGGCAGCCCCAGGCATAGAACCTGGCTTCAACCAGTCTGAGCAAGGCAAGACTAAATCCAAACCCACATAGAATAAAGCAAACAACTGTCCACCATCCAACATCCGTGTCCCATCAGCCCTGTCTCCCCACCCCCACCAGAGATATTATCTGTTGTTAAGCTAATAGTGGGGTAGACTGGGCTTTCCGGGGTCACGTGGGAAGCTGGGGCAAGGAGACAGGTAGATTAGCCTGCCCAGAGCAAAGAGCTATGCCTGGGTTGGCCTGGTTATATAAACCCAGCAACCCAGCCACTTGAGAGGCTGAGGCGGGAAGACAGAAAGTCCAAGGCCTGCCTGGGCTGCAGTGAAACCCAGGCCAGCCTGGACCATTGATCCACACTCTATTTCAAAAGTAAGACACGATCTAGAGAGGCTGGAGAGATGGCTTTGAGGCTAGGAGCACTGACCGCTCTTCCGGACAGCCCAGGTTTAATTCCCAGAACCCACATGGCGGCTCACAACTTCCTGTATCAGGGGACCTGACAAAACACTGATGCATATAAAATAACACTAACTAACTAATAATTCTAAAAGATCTAGAGATGTAGAGAGCTTTAGGATCCCCCAGTGAGGGACTAAGGGAGAACAGAAGTCCTGCCGAGGAGCCCTGGGTCCCATCCCTAGCACGGAATAAAAATAGATTAACAATGGAAAAAAGTTTAATTTTTTTTCATCTTTTTATCTTTTTTTACATTTATATATTTCCTCCCACACCGAGGATTTTTCAGTGTGGTCAGCTCTGGCTGTCCTAGACTCGCTTTGTAGACCAGGCTGGCCTTGAACTCACAGAGACCTGCCTGCTTCTGCCTCCCCAGTACTGTCTGCCAGACCTGTCTTATATCTCTTTTTACAGTGTAGGTGTGTGTGTGTGTGTGTGTGTGTGTGTGTGTATGTGTGTGTGTGTGTGTGTGTGTGTGTGTGTGTGTGTGTGTGTTTTCACGTGCCATGGAATACCTGCTTACGGAGGTCAGAGGACAGAGTGCAGAACCATTTGAGCTCCAGGAATGCGATTTAGTTCATCATATTTGGCCGCAAGCACCATTCCCTCTGGAGCCATCTCACTGGCCCAAGAAAGGAAAATGATGTAACGTCTCCTTTGTTATTCCAACCCATCTTTTCTGTTACTCTGACACAGGGTCGGAAGGAGGCCTGGTGGGCTCTAACTGGCTACGGCCTAGCAGGAACCTCAAGCCCCAGTCCTCCAGCAGCCTCCTTCGGAGCACCTAGGATTACTTCCAGGCCTGTGTTGCTTAATTTTAGGCAGTGCTGGGACTTGAACTCAGGACCCCTGGTATGCTAGGCTAGCCCTCCACCCAGGAATGTACATCCCTGCACCTTGGTGAAAGGACAGTGTTGTTTGTTTTGTTTTGTTGGTTTTTCTTGGTTTTAAAGAACTATGTAGGGCTAGAGAGATGGCTCAGTGGTTAAGAGTACTGATTGCTCTTCCAAAGGTCCTGAGTTCAATTCCCAGCAACCACATGGTGGCTCACAACCATCTGTCATGGGATCCAATGCCCTCTTCTGGTGTGTCTCAAGGCAGTAACAGTGTACTTGCATATATAAAATAAATAATAAATCTTTAAAAAAAAAAAAAAAAAAAAAGAACTATGTAGCCCTGGCAAACCTGGAACTCACTTATGTAGACCAGGCTGGCCTCAAACTCACAGAGATCGGCCGGTCCCTCAGCCACTGGGTTTTTCAATGCTTAGCAAGAGGGGTTTGGAACTGCTCAACAGTAGAGCCTTTGCCTAACATGGGAGCCCTGGATTTAGTCCCCAGGACCACAGGGAGTAAAAACTTAACTATGAAGAGAAAATAGAGCAGCTTTAGTCTGTTATATGGGCTCAGGAAGCCCAGCCTGGCCTCAAATTGGCTATGTAAAGAAGGATGGTCTTGAATTCATTATCCTCCCTCATGTACCTCCTGAGTGCTGGGGTTCTATCACAAGCCCATTCACTGGCTTTAAAACAATCTGACAGTTTCATTGTGAGATTTTGGCTATCCCCACAAAATCAAGAAGTGGTAAGTGGGGCGTCGAGATGGGTAATGATATGAGCTGTGTAAGTCCAGTGATGTGACTTCTACCCCAAACCCACATAAAGATAGAAGGAGAGAGTCCACAAAGGGACGTGTGGATGGGGCCCAGAGCTAGAAAGCTAGTGCACTTGAAGACCTGGGTTCCATCCCAGTCTGAATAAATCTATGTGTAGGATCTGTGCCCATAACCCCAGCACCCAAGGGTGAAGAAGGAGAATGGAGTGTTCAAAACCATCCTTTGTGATTAATCAAGTTTCAGTTCAGCCGGGATATGAGACCCTGTCTCAACAAAGAGTGGGGATCCAGGCCTAGTAGCAGTGTCTCCCGAGTGCAAATCCTTTAGCCTCAGCACCACATAAAACAGGCATGGTGGTGCACATCTCTAATCCCAACACTGGGAAGATCAGGAGTTCAAGGTCATCCTTAGCTATATACCTGGAGGGTAGCCTGGGCTACACTAAGATCTTATATCAAAACAATAAAAACCCCAAGGAGTGGATAGGAAAGTCAGGGTGTGGCCAGGCTGCCCTGTGGTGGTGCAGGGGTGGGCTTAAGGACTCTCAGTACCTTGGGCATTCCAGGGCTGTGGGAGGACTCCCTAGGGAGGAAGCTATAGCCCAGACCGGTAAGACCAGCTTGGCTTCAATAGCAGGGAAAGGACATTCCTTAGGGAAGGTGAGTCCTATAGAGTCGCCTGTGGAAACAGGCCAGCCTGGTGGCTCAGAGGAACAAGAGAGGAAGAGGCAGGTGAATGTGCCTCCGTTGTTCCTGTCACCTGTTGTTCTTTCCTGGTGTCGCCAGCCCCACCCCACCCCCCAGTCCTGGACATACACTGGGCCCTAGATACAGAGCTTGCCATCATGGTGGTAGTGCCCTCAAGGACTAAGGCAGGAGGATTGCGTTGATTTTTCTGAGAGTCTGGGCTTTATACTGTGACTCAAAAATTTTTTTAAAAAGCAAATACAGGGCTCAAACCCCGGGGTCCTGCAGGTTAGAGGTAGGTCTCACTTTTACAATGCTCCCGAATCACTTGAGACAAGGTCTCATGTACATCAGGCTAGCCTTGAACCTACTTGAGCTCCACCATTTCAGGTTATCACAACATCGAGGTCTCCTGTAGACCCCTCAGCCACCCCTCCAGCCCCGCCCCATCCAGACAGAGAACAGCCCAACCTTTCCTGTATGCAGGTGCCATTTATTGTAGAAAATAATAATTACAGCTGTGAACAGACCTTAAATTACAAAACAAGAAACCACAGAGAAGGCAAGGGAGTCCAGGAGGCTCCCTGGTGCAATGCCATCAGACCCCCGTACCTTCCACAGACTGGCCAGCGTCCTTGAAATGGACAAGGGTAGGGAATTCAGAGGGGCCCACCCAGGGTCCTTCCGAGGAGGGAGGGGGTACACAGAGATCAGAACATTTAGCAAGACCGTGTGGGAAAGGGGTGGGGACACCCTGGGCTGCTTCTGGGTCCCCAGCCCTAGCACTCCCCAAACCAGTTTAAACCACCTCCACCCTTCCCTCAAACCTGTCCAGCCACTCCACAGAACTTCATTACGAGGGTAGGTGGGTGGGTAAGGCCCCGGTCATTGCTAATCACCGGGAGGAGTCCATGGCAGAACCCATCAGCTCTCAATGGCCCCTTCAGTCAGTCATCCGGGACACCAAGACTCCGGGCAGGACCTGGTGTGCTCAGAAACGCGGGAGAAACGGCAAGAGTAGCGCGGGAGTAACGTGGAGGCGAGAGAGCGAGGGCACTGAGAAAGGCCAGTGAACGTTTGCTAACATGAGCAGGACATCCACTCCAGAAACCAAAGTCACAGCTGAGCTATCCCGGCCAGCAGGACCCAGCTCCCCCTCCACTGTCGTACCCAGACAGCTGCTTCTGCCTTCAGCCCCGTATCCATGAGCAATCTGGATGCAAGCAAGGAAATATTTTTACATCCATCCTCGCTGGAGCCTTAAGATGTGTCCAGATGGGCCAGGTGGGTCCCCAAGGGCTACACGCTAGTAACTTAGCACAGTCCGGGTTTGCAAGCAGTCAGTGGCCCACAGCTGGTCAGGTCCTGGAGAATGTGAGGGGCCACAGGCCGTTATGAGTTCAATCCAAGAAAATAAAGGCAATGTGGACAGAGAGTGGCCCACCTTACACATAGTTGCTGGCGGGAACAGAGCGGGCGGCGGAGTACTTGGCGGAGTAGGGCTTTTCGTTGCGGCGAGGTGGGCAATTGCAGCACAGGAGGCCTCCTCCCAGGAGCAGCAGCCCAGAGGCCGCCCAGCCGATGTAAAGCGAGGCCCCCATCTCCCTTTTCTGCCCGGAAGCCACCAGAGGGTTGTAGAAGTCGCGGATGACGTTGTGTGCCGTCCAGGACACAGGCACCATAATCAGCATGCTTGCCACGATGAACACGGCTCCGGCTGTGATCATGATCTTGGCCTTGACGGTCTCGTCCTCCATGCAGTTGGTGCACTTGCCCCCTACCACTGAGAGAAGCATCCCCAGAGCACCCACGATGATGCTGATGACCATCAGGGCTCGGGCGGCCTGCAGGTCCTGCGGCAGGGCCAGCATCGAGTCGTACATCTTGCACTGCATCTGGCCGGTACTCTGCACCACGCAGTTCATCCACAGGCCTTCCCAGCTCGTCTGCGCCGTGACGATGTTGCTGCCGATGAAGGCGGTCACCCGCCACATGGGGAGCGAACAACTCAGGATGACTCCCAACCAGCCCAGGACGGCCAAGGAGATTCCCAGCACCTGCAGCCCCATGGACGCCATCGCTCAGCTTCTGCAGGAGTCAAGGTTGGGGACCACGAAAAGTATCTCTCTCTGGAGTCCGAGGGCTGAGAAAGTCTTTTTCCGGCGAGCCTCTGAGACACAAAGCCAGCCGAAGGTGCTGAGCCCGGTCCACCAGCTACCAAGCGCGAACACTGCAGCTCTTTCCAGCCCGCACCTGCAATTAGGACCGGAGGCCACAGGTGCTGCAGTTAAAGCGCCGCGGAGGAGGGGCGGAGGCAGAGGGAGGGGTTTCTGTCCCCAAGGCCTCCCTCGCGACCAGTTCCTCTGGATTCCTGAGCCTGGGCCAACAAAGGCGTTCTGAGGCCCCAATCCTGGGCCCCTGAGTCACCTGCCAGTATCACAAGAAACTATCATCTCCCCCAGCCTCCAGGCTCTCGCTGAGGTCAGCCGGGAGACAGACACTGAGTCACCAGCCAAGAGCGCCTGGATACTCACTGGGTGGGGACAACTAGGAGGGAAAGGGAGTCAAGCCTAGCCAGGGTTCAGAGCCTTAATCGTGGGTCCCCAACACTCAATCCCGGCTCCCGTGTGGCAAGAGAATGGAGACCTGTCACAGGAGAACTGGGGATAGTATATGGGGATGTCCAAGAGAACCCTAGTCTTAATGAGTGTTGCTTTTACCATATCAATTTTTATCACCCCATCATGGCTATTATTGTCATTAATATGCCAACATCTGTACTTTGCCTCAGCAGCAACTTTCCTACTATTGGCCAGAGGAAGTTGGTTTGGGAAATGAGGACCTGGGGTGGGGACAGCAGGAGCCAGATCACCTGCTGTCCTCATGTGATTTCCCCACCCAGCCATAGTGCCCCAGGGTATAGAGGCACTTTAAGCCAGAGCAAGAGATGGGGAAAATACCGAAAGGCCGGTGGGATGGTTCAGTGGGTAGTGCCACTTGCTGCCCCAAGGACCTGGGACCTATGTGATAAGAGACACACATGTTCTCTGACGCACAAATGCGATAAATAAAATAAATGCAATTTAAAATGGGGGGGGTGGTAGTGATGGTGACAGAATCCTGTCCTCTCTTCCTTCCTAGGGCTGAGCCTTGCTTGGCCAGAACTGGGTGAAGGTGAGTTTACTTCATAAATTGCTCTTGACTCTTCAGAGTCACGGGAACCATTCCCACAAAAGCCAACCTGAGCACAAAGTCCTTGGAGACATTAAAGAGAAAGGAATCCTCCACCAGGGGTGCAGACAGGGAGATCAACAAAAGATGGTGGGCTTCCTCGCACAACTCTAGGGGCTTCCAGGGGCCACTATATTTCGAGATTATGCTCAGGACACCAGTACTGAGAAGCACACACCCTCTTGGGGTGATTGGGCGATGCAGTGAGGACGGGGTCAAAGAGGACATCTCAGGGAGGGGACAGCAAGGAGCTGAGGGTCAGAGAGATGTCTCACAAGACAAGGAATCTGGTTTGACCAGACACTGGCCTTGGGATGGGGTGGGGGGGAGGGGATACCAAGGGAAAGGTAATCTCCTAAGCTACCCCCACCCCACCTGGTAGAAAGGACAGAGATGAACATGTCTGTCTGAGAGCAGCCTGAGGAGGGACCATGTGTATCCCAAAGATACCTGGGAAATGCAGGTAAGGAGAACTTCCAGTTCACAGTAGAGTGGTGTAGGGTAGAGTTGATGTAGCTCCCTGTGGTCATAACCCCATCTGGAGTCCTCTATCTGTCCTTTCTGTTGTTGTTGTTGTTGTTGTTGTTATTGTTGTTGTTTTCGTTGTTGTTGTTGTTGTTAGACATGGTTTCCTACAGTTCTGGCTGACTCAGACTCCCTATGTAGCTAGGGATGACCTTGAACATCTGAGCCTCCTGCCTCCACTTCCCAAATAGGATTACAAGCCATGGCCTGTTATATATGGTGCTGGGAATGGAACCCAGGGCTTTGTGGGTGCTGGGCCAGCACTCTACCCTACTGAGCCCCATTTCCAGCTTAAGTTTCTGTTCCTGCCCTTACTTCACAAGTACTGGGAATCCTGGTGTGCACAGCACCAAGTCTGGCTTTGTCTCTGGTTTGGTTTGTTGGTTTTGTGGTTTTTCAAGACACGGTTTCTCTGTGTAGCTATGGCTATCCTGAAACTCACTCTGTAGACCAGGCTGGCCTCGAACTCAGAGATCTGCCTGCCTCTGCCTCCCAAGTGCTAGGATTAAAGGCTGTGCCACCACTGTCCTGGGCTTTGTTTCGTTTCCACAGCATCTTGGTATATCTAAGCCAGCCTGGAACACTATGTAACACAAACTGGCCTCGAACATGTGGTAATGCTCCTGCCTCAGTCTCCAATCTGCTAGGGTTTACAGGTGTGCACCCCACTCTCTCGTGTTTCTCTTTTTCTTTTTTCTTTTTTCTTTTTTTTTCTGAGCTGGGGACCGAACTCAGGGCCTTGAGCTTGCTAGGCAAGCGCTCTACCACTGAGCTAAATCCCCAACCCCTCTCGTGTTTCTCTTTGCGCCACTTTTGTGGGTGAGCACCACAAAGACCCCAGCTGCCATAGATCCCTGACCACTGACCACCGTCCAGAACCTCTCTGTGGCCCAGGGCTGCCTGCCTACCTGTCCAGTTCCAACCATAACAGATGCACAGTTTCTTTAAAATGGTTCCTTCCCCTCCCCAACCCTGTATTTGAAACTGGAGTCTCAATGTAGCCCAGGCTGACCTCAGACTCTCATGTTTCTTCTTCCTCCTCCTGGGTGCTGGGATTACAGGTGCTGGGATACGCTGCTGTATACAACTGGTGCATAATCTCGGAATCTACAGAGGATGATCTCCCACCATCCCACAGGGTCTCAGTACTCAGTACTCAGTACTTGGAGTTCGTTGGAGACTGAATCTGAAACTGCTCCAGGGTTAGAAGAGCAATGGAGCAGGGTCCCCTCCACATTCCCAGGGAGAGCTTAAGGCCCTGGAGACACACATTTTCATGGGCTCATGAAGCCTAGAACAATGTGGTTTTTTTCCTTTAAGATTTATTTATTTCACATACATGAGTACACTGTCTCTGTCTTCAGACACACCAGAAGAGGGCATCGGATCCCATGACAGATGGTTGTGAGCCACCATGTGGTTGCTGGGAATTGAACTCAGGACCTCTGGAAGAGCAGTCAGTGCTCTTAACCGCTGAGCCATCTCTCCAGCCCCTAGAGCAATGTCTTATCGAGTTAAATGCTCAAGCTAGGTGTGGTGGCCAAAACCTGTAATGTCAGCAGAAGAGGAGGCAGGACTATCACAAATTCAAGGCCAGCCTGGGCTACCTGTCTAAACTCATTTTCCCAAAAAATAGTTATCCAGACATGAGGGTAATTCCAGCCCTGGGTAGGCCAAAGCAAGTTGAGAGTTTGTTGGGCATATACCACCATCACCAAGGCAATGCGTTTCCACAGGTATGAGGGCATGTTCCATACCTCCTATAAGACCTGCTGCCCTTGGGGCTGGGGATTTAGCTCAGGGGTAGGGCGCTTACCTAGGAAGCGCAAGGCCCTGGGTTCGGTCCCCAGCTCCGAAAAAAAAGAACCAAAAAAAAAAAAAAAAAAGACCTGCTGCCCTCACAGCATGGCCACCCAAGAACTCTTTCACCACAAACCCTTTCACTTGCTACAGGTCTGAGACCAGCTCGGGCTCACAGCAGGACTCCGTATCCATCCATCAATCAATCAATCAATATTAAAAAATAAGGGCTAGGGATGTACTTCAGTTGGTATCATGCTTGCATATCATACATGAGCCCTGGGTTCCAACTGTGACCCCAGAACCCAAAGGTGGAAGCCACAAGATTAGAAGTTCAAGGTTCTAGGCTACGGTGGGGGCCACATGGGATGCCTTCAAAATCAACAAAAAGACTGGGCGTGGTGGTCCGTGCCTTTAATCCTAGCACTCAGGAGGCAGAGGCAGAGAAAGGAAAGGGAGAAAAAAGCGAAGGGAAGGGAAGAGAGAAGGAAATGAGAGAAGAGAAAGCTAAAGAGAAAAAGATGGGTGTGTCAGGCCTGTGACCCCAGCCCTCAGGAGGCAGAGGCGGGAGGGTCTGGGAAGGCAGAGAGCAGGCAGGAAGGTCTACATTTAGGGAGTCCTGTATAAGCCAGAGAGGCAAGGCCCTACCTCCAAAACAAACATACAAAAGCAAGTTTGGTGGGGGACTTGCACACAGTAGGTGTGTGGAGGACGTGTGATTCAGGGTGCACGGAGCCAGTCTTCCTGCTCCTCCCCCAGGCGGGGACACCTCAGCAACACAAACAGGGACAGTTTCTGCCTGGACCACGCCTCCTCCCCTGGACTTTCCATACATGGCTCTGAGGACTCTCGGAAGGCCGCGGGCTCAATTAGAACAAAGATAAGTAGCAGTGCAAACCAGAAGTGCTTTCCTGCCCACGAATGACCTCATGCCAGACTCCCAGACACTGCAAGACTCTGGGGGCACCGGCACTAATGAGTAAACTGAGGCCCAAGGAGAAGCAAGCGCTTGCCTTGGATGGGTGAGGTAGCCTTAGCCAGGTTTTCTTTCCCTGTTACCCTTGCCCAGGTTGCCTTACAGGAAGCAGATGGCCAGACCCCCCCCCCGTCCCGCCCACACACCCCTCTACCATCTTGCCTTCCACTTCCGGCTCTCACCAAATGGCACTGAGCGAGCAGAGGTGGAGGAGGGGAAGCACACAAGCCCTAAAACTTTCCACCTGTATCCTAAGTGACTAAAAGGTTCAGCCATCCACACGGGAACAGGAAATAGGAAGGGCTGCGGCAGGGGAGTGGGGGTGGGGGTGGGGGACAGGTGTTCGCAGGTCCCACAGGCAGAGGTGGTCAGCCGCGGAAGGTGAGGCTATGGAGCCAGCTAGAGGTTAGACAAACAAAGCTGGATCCTGGGAAAACAACCAGATCCGGACAGGCGGTGGTTGGGCGAGACTGGAGGATGTTTGATGAACAGCAGAGGCAGGTAGGGATGTTCCCCGCACCCCGCCTACCATGCAGCGAAGCACCTGCAGGCCCAGGGAACCACTCTGCAGCCTCCATGGCTCCCTGAACAGGAAAGTGGAGAAGACAAAAAGTTCACCTCCACGCCCGTGCAGGGCCACGGTGCAGATGGTATGCAAATTCCTGCTGCAAGCCTTCGGCACACCCCTGCAGTTTGTGCGCTATGGGATGCAGATCAGTGTGTGTGTGTGTGTGTGTGTGTGTGTGTGTTCGTGCGTGAGGTGAATGTGTGATGTGTATGTGTTGTGTGGTGTGTGTTTGTATATGGTGTATGTGTGTGATATGTATGGTGTGTGTGGTGTATATGTGTGTTGTGTGTGGTATGATGTGTGTGGTGTGGTGGTGTGTGTGTGTTGAATGTGTGATGTGTATGTGTTGTGTGTTGTGTAGTGTGCATAGTGTGTATTGTGTGTGGTGTGTGTATTTGTATGGTGTATGTGGTGTGTATGTGTGTTATGTTTGGTGTGTGTGGTGTATATGTGTGTAGTGTGTATGTGTGTAGTGTTGTATGTGGTGTGGCATGGTGGTGTGTGTTTGTGTGTGTGGTGAATGTGTGATGTGTATGTGTTATGTGGTGTGTAGTGTGCATAGGGTGTATTGTGTGTGGTGTGTGTATTTGTATGGTGTCTGTGGTGTGTGTGGTGTATATGTGTGTAGTGTGTATGTGTGTAGTGTTGTATGTGGTGTGTGTGGTGAATGTGTGATGTGTATGTGTTGTGTGGTGTGTAGTGTGCATAGTGTGTGTGTGTGTGTGTGACTGAGAGACTCTTGCTGACCCTTGAGCTCACCATTTGGTCAGGTTAGCTTAACAACAAGCCCCCAATCCTCCCGTCTCCACCTCCCCAGCGTTGAAATTACAGGTACCCCAAACTCAGCTCTTCTCTCGTTGGTGCAGCAGACACTTTACCCACGGAGCCATCTCCTCAGCCCAAGAGCCACTTGGTTCCCAGCCTGGGCACTGGCAGCCTTACGGAGGCAGGCACATCCTCAAAACCCTGAGGAAAGGGAAAACAGTGAATAGCAGAGAAAGGAGATGTCCTTAACCTCTCTGGCCACACTGTGAAGAGGAACAAAGAGGTCTGGTGACACCCCTGGAAGTTCACCCTTGGGGTCAGACCAGAGGTTTAGCCTTGAACGCAGGATAAGAGATGGGCAGAGCTGTAAGGGTCATGTACTCTGCAACACAGCATGGGCCCACCGTCAGGGACCCATCATCCTCTCAACTCCAAGTCTCCCACAAGTCCGAACTGTGTGAAGTCTCTTTCCAGGGGAGGCAAACTCCCCCTCTGACTGGTGTCAGGCTTCAAACTTTTTCTTCCCCCAACACGAGACTCATGGGGAATTCCAGTTTCTTAGGAGCCATTGTTCTAACAGAAGGATGGGACACAGGTGTGTGTCCAGAACGCCCTCATTCCTGTCGGGATGGTTACATATTCGCTGTCTTCCTCACAGGAGAGACTGGAAGGTCTGGGCTGGTGGATGCAGATCATCCAAGCTGGCTTTTCTCAGGGGCAGCACCCTCCTCCAACCCCACACCACAGCCGTTCCCGGAGTGTGTGGTGAACCATCGGCTAGCTCAGCCATCCTGGACCGTGTGCTGAGCCATCGGCTACCTCACCAGCCTTGCTGTACCATCCAGCTCTACGGAAAGAGATGCTGTCCGGATATAGATGTAGCCCGAAAACCAAGAAGAGGGCGGAGGGAGGGAGGGAGTGTGCAAACCATTCCAGGCTCCTTTCAGCCATGCAACCCAATGTGTCTGTGTCATGTAAGCAGGTGGGGGAGGGTAAGAAGCAGGGAAGAGATTTAACCAATGTCCGGTTCATCTTCAGAGCAGGGGCCTGAGCATTGAATTCAGAAAAATGGAAGAATGGGGCGCTAGTGGTGAGAGCTACCCATAACTAAGTGCAGGTCAAAGTGGGGGCTCGTTGATTTACAATAGTGGTCCCCACCTTTCCAAAGGCTGTGACCCTTTAATACAGTTCCTCATGTTGTGCTGACCCCCTACCATAAAATTATTTCCTTGCTACTTCATGACTAATTTATGCACGATATCTGATATGCGACCCCCTCCCAAAAGGGTCACAAACCCCCAGGTTGAGAACTGTGACCTACAAGATGGGCCTGAGAAACCCTTCTTGCTTGAGGGAACAAGCTGCTTCTAGGTTTGTTTAGTGTGTGTGTGTGTGTGTGTGTGTGTGTGTGTGTGTGTGTGTGTGTGTGTAAGAGAGAGAAAGCTCACAGAGGTCACAGTACAGCTTATAAGAGTGAGTTCTCTCCTTCCACCAAGTGAATCCCAGGAATTGAACTCAAGGTCTCAAACTTGGCAGCAAACATCTTTACCCACGGAGCCATCTTGCCAGTCCCACAAACTGCTTATACGGAGATAATTACTCCGTTCCGGAGTGCCGTCTGGTCGGAGTGTACATGCCTTCATTAGGGGACTGGGTCTGTCCGGAGAGGCTCTGTTGTTCCTGGACTCCACAGTGACTAAAGGTTCGGGACAATGACTGGACACCTTCAGGTGCTTTTTGAGGGAAACCTGGAGCAGAGTATTGTAAAAGCCTGCAGCAGAATGCTTGTTCCTCTTATCTCTGGCCCTTCTGCCTCGAAGGTTGATTAGATAGTTAGGAATCTAGAAAGGCCTTCCCTGTATCACTGACTGACATGGCGACAAGCAGAGGCAGCCGCTGACCCAAAACCAAGGCGACAGAACCAACATGGAGGTGGAGATGCTGGACTTTCCTCTGCCTTTAGTCGCCTACTGGGCCCAGGTGGAGAGTCAGGGTATGGGGAACAAGGGAAGGCATTTTCTTCTGTTTGTTTTTGAGACCGTTCCACGTAGCCCAGGTTAGACTCAAACTTGTCATTTAGCTGAGAGTGACCTTGAACTCCTGATCTTCCTGGAATTACAGGTATGTAATTCCAGCCACCAAGCCTGGCTCCAGTGATACAGAAATAGTGTTAGGGTCAGGTGTCCTTTGAATCACCCCCCCACCTTACTATTTTAATTACATTTATTTATCTTGGAGGGGGTTGCTACACAGGTGGAGACCAGAGGAAAATGTACACCCTCTCCTTTTTTTTTTTTTTTTTTTGAGATAGAGTCTTTCATTGAACCAGAAGTTGACCAATTTATCTAGGCTAGCTTCAGGGATTTTCCTGTTTCCAACCTCAACATGTCTGGCTTTTTGCAGGAGTGCTGGTTAAAAATGGAATTTAGGGGCTGGAGAGATGCCTCAGTGGTTAAGGGCACTGACTGCTCTTCCAGAGGTCCTGAGTTCAAATCCCAGCGACCACATAGTGTCTCACAACCATCTGTAATTGGATCTGATGCTCTCTTCTGGTATGTCTGAAGACAGCTACAGTGTACTCATATATAATAAATAAATAAATATTTTTTAAAATGAAATTTAAATCAGTATGGTGGTGGCACACACTTTTAGCCCCAGCACTCCAGAGGCAAGGCAGGCGGATCTCTGAGTTCAAGGCCAACCAGGTCTACAGAGTGAGTTCCAGGACAGCCAGGACTACACAGAGAAATCCTGTCTGTAAAGGAAAAAAAAAAAAAAAAAAAAAAAGTATCAGGCTCACACCATGCTTCCATAGCAGTTTTATTTGTTTGTTTTTGTTTTTAAATATTTTTTATGATTTATTTATTATATATGAATACACTTTAGCTGTCTCCAGACACACCAGAAGAGGGCATCAGATCTCATTACAGATGGTTGTGAGCCACCATTGTTTTTGTTTTTAAGATTTATTGATGTGTGTGCTTTGCCTGCTCATATGTATGGGCACACACATGCTTGCTGCCTATGGAGACCAGAAAAAGGTATCAGACCCCCCTCCCCCGGAACTGGAGTTTCAAATGGTTGTGAGCTGCCATATGGGTGCTAGTATCTGAACTTGGGGCCTCTGCAAGAGCAGCCAGTGCTCGTAACCGCTGAGCCATCTCTCCAGCTCCCAGTTACATGTTTTTTTTTAAGTCACTAGCCCGTCAAAGGTTTTGCAAAACCTTAAACATATTTCCTGTATAAGTGTATACCTTGCAGGTTCACTGCAGAGTCATCGGCATGGAATGATCTTGAAGGGCAGTCACGTGGACGGTTACAGGAAACAGGACTTCCAGACACAGGACAGTATGGGCTGACCACTTTCTATACTGTAATCCTGGGCTGGGCCCCAAACTCTGTTATTACCAGAAAAGGATGCCGGCCAACACAAGTGACACCTCAGCCAATCTCCCTGTATGAGAATAGACGTCCTCTCTGTCTCTGTGATTCAGAGCTCAGAAGCCAGTCCTGGACAGCCCTTTCAGTCGGCGGTTTTCAACCTGTGGGTCACGACCCCTTTGGGGGTCCAACGACCCTTTCACAGGGGGTGCATAATAGATTTCCTGCATCTCAGATACTCATAATTAATCATAAGAGTAGCAAAATTACAGTTATGAAGTAGCAATGAAGACAGTTTTATGGTTGGGGGGCAGGAGGGGAGGGTCACCACACCGTGAAGAATTATATTATAGGGTCTGAGCGTTAGGAAGGTTGAGAACCACTGCTGCCTGAAATCCTTCTGACTAATGGGCTGGGTTGTTTGGGGCTTGCCAAGCCGCTAGGAAGCCAAGGTCCTGGATCTCAGAAGTAGGAGACTGAGCGGGAAGATCTCAGGTTCCAGGCCAGCTAGGACAGCCTGTGAATCATGTCTCCAAATAGGAAGGATTAGTGAATTTGTCCTAGCTGGTGCTGAAAGGCAGGTACTGGTCTTCAATTAGCCAATTCGAAAAGTCAAATTGATAGTGGGAAGTAAAAAGTGTGTGTTTTGGGGGGTGCTTATTCAATGTGATTACATTGGGAAAAGGGTCGAGATCCACGGACACACACACACACACACACACACACACACACACACACACACACACACACAGCCTGTCTTTAGGGTTCTAAAGTGAGATTCAAGTTTAAATAGATGGCCGGGAATATATACATTTAAGCAGCCATGGTCAAGGTGTGGTCCCACCCACATTGGCTCATTGTTGTCTGGGCTTCATTCTCATCCTGTAAGATTGTCCGTCAAGCCGTTAGAGCTGTGCGAAGTGTCTCTCAGGGAGGCAACTTCCTCCTCTTCCTGGGACCTCTTCCTTCTCCCAGCATGAGACTCTCATTTCTTTAGGATCCCTCACTCCAGTAGCCTGATGGCCAGATAGAGAGACGAGGGTGTCTCTTTGGAACACCTTCATTTCTGCTGAGCCAGTAACAGGAGTAAAAGGACCATTGAGACAGCTCAGTGGGTAAAGCGGGAGCTCAATTCCTAGAATCTCTGTAGAAAGTGAAGCACAGGCTGGAGAGATGGCTGAGCGGTTAAGAGCACTGACTGCTCTTCCAGAGGACCTGAGCTCAAATCCCAGCAACCACATGGTGGCTCACAACCATCGGTAATGAGATCTGATGCCTTTTTCTGGTGTGTCTGAAGACAGCTGCAGTGTACTCATATATAATAAATATTTGGGAAAAAAAAGTGAAACACGGCTTAATCCCAGAGCTGGGGAAGCCACTCAGCATAGCTCAGAAACCTTGTCTCAAAAACTCTCACCTGGAGTGATGCTTCCCTTTGATCAAGGCACTCGGGAACCAGAAGCAGGCAGATCTCTGAGTTCCAGGCCAGCCTCATCTACAGAGTGAGTTCCAGGGCCGCTTGGGCTACACAGAGAAACCTTGTCTCAACACACACACATACACAAACATATATACACACACATACACACACACACATACACACATGTACACACACACTCACACACATATACATACACATACATACACATACATAAACACATACACACATATACACACTCACACACATATATATACACATACATACACACATACACAAACACATACACACATATACACACACTCACACACATATACATACACACGTACACATACATACACATAAACACACACATACACATACATACACGTATACACACACACATAAATACACACATACATACATACACACACATAAACACGCACACACACACACACAGTCACTGTCTCCTAAGCATGGTACCAGAGGTTGACTTCTGACCTCTCTACATGTGCATTGACATACTTAGACACACATGTACACAAACACACAAAAGAAGAATAAAACCAGGGCTGGGGATGTGGCTAATGATAGAGTACTGACCTAGCATGGGACTCCCCAGCCCTCCCTTGCCCGGCAGCCTGAATGGGTGGGCCACCCACCCCTAAGGCCTGAGGTCAGGTAATGACAGGCCTGGCTGCCAGCCTGGCTAGACTAGCCAGGCAAGTGCCGAGCCCTACATGGCCTGGGGTGGAGGTGGCCGTGTTTCTAAGGAATTGAAAAAGACACTTTACTGCCTCGTGGCTGGAGTCCCAGGGCCAAGGCAGGATGGTACAGCGTGTGGAGGGAGAGACGGGGGAGGGCTCAGAGAGGAGACACAGGAACAGGGATGTAGACTTAGTCACCCCAAAGACAGCTGTTAAATTACTTTCCCTGGAATTAGTTAATTTCCCTGGACTTCCCTCCCCATGAGGTGCTGGGGTGTGTCTCAGCGGGAGAGCACCAGCCCAGAATCCCTCCCTGAGGGTCTAGAGCACAGTTAAGCAATGGCCAAGGCCTTTGGCTCCTCCCCTGACATTACTCTGTATTTGCACAGGACCTTGGCCACTATCCATGACCCCCATTTCTGTCACCAGTGACTATCAGCCCACTTCCTCACACCTGGTCTCTAAAGGCTATATGTCTGCGCTGGCTTTGAGAGGTAGCCCTTCAGCCCCACACAGCTCCAGGACCCTCAAGCCTCTCTAATCCGATATCCTGGCTCTGTTTACCTAACCCTGCAGCCTCCCCAGGCTGAGAAACCTCAGTGTCAGCAAATTTTCCTAAGAACCTGCTAGGTATAGGCTGGGCCCTGGGCTAGTAGCCTTTCTAAAAGAGGCATTGGACTTAGCTCCCCGCTAAACCGCCAGAGCAGAATAAAAATAAAAAATAAAAATAAACAAGGCTCTGGGAGCTGATGTGACATCCCAAGCCGCTCTAGTAATGACCAGACCAGCATGGGAGATGCTCTTTGGTTTTCTGATTTTCGTTCGTCTCCCATACCTAAAGGCTTCTAAGAAGTTATAACCACTGAGCACATAACCAGCCCTTTCTATCTTTTTTGTTTGTTCCTTTATGTGTTGGCTTTTTGTTTGCTTGTTTTTGTTTTTGAGACAGAGTTTCTCTGTGTAACCCTGCCTGTCTTGGAACTCACTCTGTAGACCAGGCTGGTCAGACAGCTCACAGCTTCCTGTAACTTTGTGCACACACACACACACACACACACACACACACACACACACACACACATATTCAGAAAACAAATAAAACTCTGGTCCTCTGAAAGAGCAGTACATTTTTTTAACCACTGAGCAATCTTCCAGCCCCATTTATATTTTGAGACAGAGTTCCACTAAATTACCCTATACCCTAGGAAAGCCTTGAACTTTCGATTCTCCCACCTTAGTAGCCGGGTTAATAGGCCTCCATTACCAGGCCCAGCGTGGGTGGGTTTTGAACAGATGCACACCCTGACCATCTGGGGTTGGCAGGAGTAACTGGGCCAGGCATTGAGTTGATCGAAGAGCCGTGGGTAGGGCATCAAACAAAAGGAGCTAGGGAAGGAGAGAGTCTGTCCGAGGCAGGACCAACCCTGACCTCCTGAATCCGCTCGCTAGCCCTGAGTGTGTCCAGTGGGCTGAGTAGGGGCGCGTTTGGGATCCTCCATGCCTCGTCCTCTTGGAACATGGGAGGCTATAGGACGAGCTCCCCGCACCGGTCACAAACCTGATGACGTCAGTTTGCAGAGAGAGAAGCTCTCTCTATGACACATGGAGAGGCTGAGAGAAACTAGCAGACTGACCACAAGACTCCCTGGTAGACAGCCAGTGAGTCAGCTGTGACAAGGACAAAACCCAAGGAGTCCAGGGATCAAAAGTCTAAATGACTGCAGCCCTGAGTGACTCAGAGGTTGTATTTCTCCTCCCTGTTTACAGGTGCAGAGGCCCAGCCTGCCCTCTGTCCTGCTCCGTACTTCAACTTATGACGTTGCCCCCAGCACGGAAAATACTCTCTCTTGCCACCCACGGATTCTTCCTGGGCCCTGAAAATCCAGCTTTAGCTTTGTGTTCGTTTATATGGGCATATGTGTTTACACGTGTCCATGTTTGTCCATACGTGTCTGTGTGTGTGCACCAGTGTCCATATATGTGTTCGTGTGTGTGTGTGTGTGTGTGTGTGTGTGTGTGTGTGTGTGTGATGTCAATCTTAACTATCTTCCTCCATTGACCCCAGGAACCAAACCCAGGTCTTGAGGCTTAGGGGCAAGCCTCTTTACCTGTTAAGACCTTGCTGGCCCTTTGTTTTCATTTCACACGCTGGCTGGCTCGACACGAGGTTTCCTCAGGCTTAAGAAGGAAGACACGAGGTTTCCTCAGGCTTGAGAAGGAAGCCGGCTTAGCTAAGGAGCCATTTTACCAGCCCACCTTGTTTGTTGAGACAGGGTCACTCCCTTTGACTTGGACTCCCTGATTGAGCTTAGAGAGCCCTGTGGATCTGTTTGTCCTACCTCCCCAGCGCAGTTATAAGCAAGAGCCGTCAAGTCCAGCATGGGTTCTGGGGATCCCAATTTGGGATTTCACATTTGTGCAGCAAATACCTCACCGGCTGAGCCATCTCCCCAGCCTTCTCCCTTTGTCACCTGCACCTCACACTGGCCTAGGAGGCAGCTGCTCTGACTTCCTGCTGGCTCTCAGCTCCCAAGGAAGGGCACAACCCACTGCAACCTGCTGCATCCCCTGGGGACAGGAGGTGGAGCAGAGCCAAGAGCAGCCAAGCTTGTGGTTAGTTTTGAACTCTTTAATTATTCAATGTTCTTTTTATGCCAGGGCTTAACCGAGCGGGCTGGGATGTTTGAAGGCTTCCTAAATGTTCCTCAGTTCCACCTTCCTGCCCTACCTCTCATCCTCCCGCCATTGTTTGCACACGCCCCTGCTTCTTTGCATACAAGATCCAGGGAGGTGGCCAACTGCCACAGGGCTACCTCTGCCTCTCTGGACCCCACACTACCATGTCCTACACAGCTAGGTGTATAGCACATGACCTCTGCGTTTCTCTCTGTCTTTTTCCCTCCTTCCCTTCTTGTCTGCCTGCTTTCCTTTATGTAGTGCCCTGACCCAGGGCTTTCTACTACTGGCAAGCACTCTACCACCAAGCCACTCCCCCAACCCCTCACTGGGGGATTCTAGGCAGGGGCTCTACCACTGAGCCACGCCCCCAGCCCCTCATTGGGGGATTCTAGGCAGAGGCTCTACCACTGAGCCACGCCCCAGCCCCTCACTGGGGGATTCTAGGCAGGGGCTCTACCACTGAGCCACGCCCCCAGCCCCTCCCTGGGGGATTCTGGGCAGGTGCTCTACCACTGAGCCACGTCCCCAGCCCTTCCCTAGGGGATTCTAGGCAGGGGCTCTACCACTGAGCCATGCTTCCAACTCCTTTTTGCTGAGTTTTTTTTTCTTTGTTACTGGAGTCTTTGGCTTTTTGTTATTGTTAAGACAGGGTCTCACTGTGTAGCTCTGACTGACTGCCTCCCAGCCGCTGGGTGAAAGATACGTGCCTCCATACCTGGCGCTGGTTAGAGTCAAGCTCACAGTAGCCTAGCCTGGACTGTCATCCCAGTCGTTCTCATGCCTCTAACTCCTTCCTGTTACTCCCTCTCTGATAGAGTTACTTCTGGCCCAGGACATCAGGAAGCCCTTCTCCAGTCCCACCAGCCACAGCCAAGCGCTGGTTGCCATAGAAACCTCCATCCATGTGGCTTCTTGGGGCCTTGAGGTCAGTGGCTTTGCAGCCACTTTAAAAAAAGGAACCTGGAAGGTCTGGAGAGACAGATGGGTCAGAGGTTAAGAGCACTTGTTGATCTTCCAGGGGACCCCTCCCCAATTCGGTTTCTAACTCCCACATCTCAGCTCACAACTAGGTTGGAATTCCAGCTCCACCAGATCCATGGTCCTCTTCTGGTCCCCAAGGACACATGGCATACCCAGAGGCACATAAATAAAGCCTATCCAGGCTTGGTGGTGGACACCTTTGATCCCAGCACTTGGGAGGCAGAGGCAGGTGGATCTCTTGAGTTTGGGATCAGCCTGGTCTACGGAACAAGTTCTAGGACAGCCAGGGATACACAGAAAAATTCTGTCTTGAAAAAAAAACAAGGGTTGGAGAGATAGCTCGATGGTTAAGAGTACTGACTGCTCCTCCAGAGGTCCTGAGTTCAATTCCCAGCAACCACATGGTGGCTCACAACCATCTGTAATGGGATCTGATGAACTCTTCTGGTGTGTCTGAAGACAGCTACAGTGTACTCATATATAATAAATAAATATTTTTTTAAAAAAAAAAAAGAAAAGAAAAAGAAAAAAACAAGGTCAGGCAACTACGGCCCTGAACGAGAGCCACAAGCCATCAATGGAAACGTGTCATCAGTTTCAAGCCACTCCCTAAGTCACTTATTAGTCAGCTGTCTTCTCCTGCCAGCGCAAGTGCCATGAGGGCGAAAGTCTGTGTTTATTTCCTGTGCTTCATAATTGGATCTGATAACACACACACGGCATCCTACCTACTTTGTAGACTGAGGCACTAGGATCAACAAATCTCAGCTACCGGGGATAACAGAGAGCTTTCGGTGCCAACCTGTGCAACTTAGACCTTTCCCAAGATAAAAAGCAGGGCAAGGAATGTGGCTGCAGGCTAGATTGCCTGCCTAGAATCACTGAAGAAGGGTTTGGGGGCGTGGCTCAGTGGTAGAGCCCCTGCCTAGAATCCTCCAGTGAGAGGCTGGGAGTGTGGCTCTGTGGTAGAGCACCTGCCTAGAATCCCCCTAGTGAGGGTTTGGGGGCGTGGCTCAGTTGTGCCTAGAATTCCCCAATGAGGGGCTAGGGGCGTGGCTCAGTGGTAGGGGCCCTGTCTAGAATCTCCCAGTGAGGGGCTGGAGCCCAGCTTCTGGTAGAGCACCTGCCTAGCTTTTGCAAAACCCTAGTTCTCTCCTTAGTATTAAACGGGGGAAGAAGAAAGACATCAGAACATAATAGGAGCACATAGTAGAAGCTTTTTGATACCCTACATTGTCAGGTGACCAAAGCCTCCTTTTGCTCGTTCCCTTCCTAGTGGAAAAATCTCCCCCTCATTTCTTCTGTTGCCACTCTTCCTCCCAAATGCTGGGATTGTTGACTTGGCCACCACGCTCCAGCTCATTTCGGGTGTTTGTTTGACAATGCTAAGGAATAAAGTTAGGACCTTTAGTACTGAAGGAAAATGTTTGACTACTATACTACACCCCAGTACTATAAGTACTTTATACTGGAAAGTTGCCCTGTGCTATTTGAGCTCGCTTAGAAGCTGGCTCTGGGCTGGACACGGTGGCTCATCCCTTTAAACCCAACAATCCGGAGGCAGAGAGCAGCTAATCTCTATGAGTTCAAGGTCGACCTGGCCGACAGGGCAAGCTCAAGACCTTGTCTCAAGCAGCAACAACGAATGGAAGCTGCCTCCACAAGCAGGTCAGCCCACCACTCTTTTGGAGGAGCGGGAAGAGAGTTCGAGACAGGGTTTCTCTGTGTAGCCCTGGCTGTCCTCTGACTTTGAGACCAGCCTGGTCTACCAGGTGAGTTCCCTCCCAGTGCTGGAATTACAGGCGTGTGCTACCACTACCAGACTAGCCCCTCACTTTAGACTCAAACATATTTATGTCCAGGGCCCTCCTAGAATCCTGTCTGTGGCTGCCCCTTTAGGGAGAGGGAACAATAGCAAAACATCCCCAAAGTAAAAACCTACTATGGTTAACAATAGCTAGAAAAGTAAACAACATTGTTACCAGTGCTTATTCATGGTATAAAAATGCCTAAAGCAGGGGTTGGGGATTTAGCTCAGCAGTAGAGTGCTTGCCTAGCGAGCACAAGGCCCTGGGTTCTGTCCCCAGCTCCGAAAAAAAGAAAAAAATGGGGATTTGTGCCTAAAGCACAGAGCGAAATCTCAAGCTCTGTGACCGGAAGCTCAGCCCCAGAGTAAAAAAAAAAAAACTCAATAGAGGGATCCAGCTCACTCCCTCAAGCCTCCCTGTCAGTTTCTGCTCGATGCTGTGTGAGCTCCTGGTTTGATGACATCACCCCTACCGGCTGCTAATTTCTTTTTACTTGGAAGTGTCCTTCCCTCCCTGCCAGCCCCCTCCCGCCTACTCAGGGAAATGTTGCACTCTGGCATGGCCTCTAAAGTATCAGGAACTTCAGTTGACTGCCTCAAAGGGACTTCCCAGGTGGATTTCTGATGGATGGTTGTAAGCCCCAGATTTAATTTCGTTTTGTTATACACCCTGTTAAACATGCCCAACTCTAATGCTTAGAGCATTCTTTTTTTTTTTAAAGATTTATTTTATGAATGTGAGTACAGTGTCTCACTGACTTCAGACACACTAGAAGAGGGCCCATCACTAGATAGATAGATAGATAGATAGATAGATAGATAGATAGATAGATAGATCAGATCCCATCATAGATGGTTGTGAGCCACCACATGGTTGCTGGGACTTGAACTTAGAACCTTCAGAAGAGCAGCCAATGCTCTTAACCATCTCTCCAGCCCTTTCTGTAGGTCTTGCACCCATACTCAGACATATAAGTATACATATATTTTAAAAATTGAGCCAAGTGGTAGAAGCACATACCTTTAATCCCAGCACTGGGGAGGCAGAAGCAAACTGAGTTCTGTGAATTAGAGACCAGCTCGGTCTCCATAGTGAGTTCTAGGACAATCAGAGCTATGTAGTAAGACCCCCATCTTATAGACACATGGATAGATGGATGGATAGATAGATAGATTTAAAAGCACCAGATGCTCTTTCAGAAAACTTGGGTCCAAGTGCCAGCACCCATATGGAGGCTCACAACTATCTGTAACTCCAGTTCCAGGGGATCTAATGTCCTTTTCTGTCATTTAAGGGCCCTAGACCCACACCACCTGGTGCAGGACACAAATGCAGGCAAAGCATTCACACCCATACAATTGAAAATACAATAAAATTAAATTTAAATTTAGGTTATGGCTTTTAAAAATAGGGATGGAGCTGGGCAGTGGTGGTGCAGGCCTTTAATCCCAGCACTCAGGAGGCAGAGGCAGGGGGATCTCTGAGTTCGAGGACAGCCTGGTCTACAGAGGGAGTTCTGGATAGATAGCCAAGGCTACACAGAGAGATCCTGTCTCACAAGGGAAGGGGGTCAGGTATTGGGATAAGCCTCACAATAGACTGCCTACCTAGAACTCATGAGGCCCTTGCTTTAATCACCAGTACCACCAAACAAATAAATAAAAAATTTGAGACAGCATCTCACGCTATAGCCGTGACTGATCTGAACCTCACGGTGTAGACCAAGCTGGACTCGAACTCATAGAAATTCTCTTGCTTCTGCCTCTGGGGGCGGTGAGGGTGGGGTAAAGGTGTGTGCCACTACCTCAGGCAAATACAAAATCTTAAAACAAAACAAACAACTCCAGTCGGAGTATGACCACCTCCTACCCCAGCCCACAGGAACCTAGATTAGCCCTGGGCCTGCAATAGAACTTGCTAGAGTCGCCCTCTCCTGTTTGCTAATCGGAACTGCAGCCAAAGTGTCCAATCAGGTTTGGTAGGAATTTTGAAAATCTCATAGGAGGAAGAAAAGGCCCCGGGGCGTTTGAACAGGTTACTAAGGCACCTACAAATTGGATAGATGGATAACTACGGGTGGGTTTCTTTTTATGTTTGCAAAAAATAACGGCTGTGAAATATTAGAGATCTGACTCTGTCCTCCCCCGGGCCTTTGCTGACCGTCAGGATAAGTAAGCGAGGTCCAGTGCACCTTATGTGTCCGCGGAGGGAGTAAGTAGTAAGCGTGGCCGAGGCTGTGACATAGTCTGAGAAGGCCACTCTGGGGCAGGAATACGAGGTCCCAGGAGACTGAATGGCAAGAAGCGCTCGTCCATTCCTGATGGGGAGCTGTGGCCCCAGGCGCAAGAACACCCCTTAGTGGAGGGGTGTGTGTGTGTGTGTGTGTGTGTGTGTGTGTGTGTGTGTGTGTGTGTGTGTGTGTGTGTGGTGTGCATTCCATGGCATGCATGTAGAGGTCAGAAAACAATCCACTGCAGTTTCCTTGTGATTTCTGGGAACTGAACTCGGGTTTGGCTGCAAGCCCCTTCACACGCTGAGGCATTTCACTGCTCCCCGGCCCACAAAGACACAACCTATGCTTGGTCTTGTGGAAATACTGCCACTCTGAGGACCCAGCTTAAAAGAGTCCTCCCGGACTGGTCCTGATGTAGCCCGTCTGAGGATGAGTGTGCACCTGAGTGACGGAGAAGAAAGAGGGAGGAGCTATTTGAGCCAGTAGAATGGCTGTAAAATTACGTATCGTCCCAGCGCCTCCACCCCTTAAAAGACAGAGACCCTTCCCACGAGCTCTCGAGATTCACTTCAGGACCTGAAGCTCCGCCCACACTCTCGCCTTTGACTCATCTAGTCAGTAGGTGGCCTAGCCAACATTCCCCTGATGGATTTGATAGGCCCGCTAGCAATAAGGTCAAAAACCCCGCCCACATGGCTTACTTTTGTACAGGGAAACTCCCCTCACACGGATACTTTGGAATGGATGGCCCCGCCCACACGCTCACCTAGGAAGAGCCACGGAACTCAAACCTGGCCAGCTCATCCTCAGAAACACCAGCACCCACAAGGTTCTTGACTCCAGTTTCTGGGGATCTAAAGTCCACTTCTTACCTCTGCCAGCACCAGGCACGCACGTGGTGTACATCACATACATACAAAACATATATACAGGCAACACACAAACCAAATTAATCTGCTTTAAAAAAAAGGGGGGGGGGCTGAAGAGATGGCTCAGCGGTTGAGAGCACCCGACTGCTCTTCCAGAGGTCATGAGTTCAATTCCCAGCAACCATATGGTGGCTCACAACCATCTGTAAAAAAAAAAAGGAAGAAAACCCTGACCTCACACTAGCCCCATTCACCAAGCTCCTACTTCTTCTTTTTTTTTTTTTTTTTTGGTTTTTTTTTTCGGGGCTGGGGACCGAACCCAGGGCCTTGCGCTTCCCAGGCAAGCGCTCTACCACTGAGCTAAATCCCCCAACCCCCCAAGCTCCTACTTCTTCACCTCCAGCCATCTTCCTGAAACTCCCCAGGGGGAATAAAAGCTCAGACAGCGGAAAGGAACTCTGATTTCGCTAGGGGCAGAGGAGACCTAGGGGGACAAAAAAAGGTGTTAGTGTGGGCCAAGGAATTCAGGGATCTAGTCTGAGACCAGGAAGCTCCCTTAGCTAGGCAACCAGGCAGCCCCCAGGCTGGCTTACACAGGATCTGGTGGAGAGCGAGCCCGGAAGAAAGTGATCTTGGGCAGGGCCTGTTTACGACTTGGTGAAACCTAGCCCTGGGGAGAGAGAAGTTTCTCCCGAGGGGGAGGGGGAGGCGGGTGTGACTCACCCCTCCCTTACCTGATCTCTGACACCTAAGAGCCTGGGAATTACCCGAGAGCAGCCAGCAGCCAACCAGGTCAGACTGAGAGAAAACAATTCCACCCTGGCCTCGATGTTCTCACCTCACATCTTCCCAATGTACCCCCCACGGGAAGGACTGGTCACACCCAGAACTACGGACTCTCTGGGTAAGAATACAACACCCTGTCACGCAAGAACAAATCAAAGCCCATCTGCTCTTAGACCCGGTATGCAGTAGGCACCAGCAAGAGGAAGGCAATATACAGTAGGCACACAAAGTGTGCGGTAAGCACACCCGAGGTGGGCAGCAGGCAGGAAGTGCAGTATACAGAAGGCACACTCAGGAGGCAGGCGGTATGCAGGAGGGGCAGTTGGCTTGAGGTCTAGATGCTTATGACCCTGCTACAAAGGACAGACACCAGGAAACCTACAAAGACTGGCTCCCACACAAGGCCCGCTCACTCACTCACTCACTCACTCACTCACTCACTCAAGCCTGTCTGCCCCAACCAGTTTTACTTCTTGAATGGCCCTAAGGGGGCCAGGAAGTTGGAAAGAGAAGCCAGAGCCCTGGGGCAGCAGAGAGGGAGGGAAACATAAACTACCTTTTCCCTGATTTAGAGCCAAGCAGGCCTTCACCAAAAAAACCCCAAGAGGAAATCAAAGAGCACAGGAGTCTCTGTGACAACCGTGATAATCCGGAGGGTAAAAGGTCACACGGTGCCCATGGATCTGCGCCCTGACTTTTTCCTTTATTGATGGTTTGGGTCCTTTTGAGTTTTGTGGTTGTTTCGGATTTCCACAGCTGGGATTTCTCTGTGGAGGCCTGACCATCCTGGAACTTGCTCTGTAGACCAGGCTGGCCTCAAACTTAGAGACTGGCCCATCTCTGCTGGGATTAAAGGAATCCACCACCGCCCAGCTCTGTGTGTGTGTGTGTGTGTGTGTGTGTGTGTGTGTGTGTGTGTGTGTGTGTGTGTGTGTTTTAATGTTGGGGATTGAACCCTGAACCCAGAGCTTTTGCACCTGCTAGACACGAGCTCGATCTCTCAACTTCATCCCAGCACTGTACTCTACTTTTTTCTTTTATGTCAAATTAGCAAGCAATAATAGAAAATAAGAATCAGCCAGGCATGATGGCTCACACCTTTGATCCCAGCGCTCAGGAGGCAGAGGTGGGCGGATCTCTGTGAACCTAAGCCAATGTGGTCTCCACAGAGTGTTCCAGGACAACCAGGGCTACGAGAGAGGCTCTGCTCCGAAAGCAAAGTAAAGCCAAAATGTAACAGTAAAGATAAAGGGGGAGAAGGATGTGTAGATAGAGAATTTGCCTGCGTGCACGAAGCCCTAGTTTTGATCCCCAACAGTGCTGACCGTGGTGGTGAACACCTGACATCCCAGCACCCAACAGATAGAAGCAGGAGGATTGGAGATCCAAGATTAGACCAGGCAGGGGGCTGGAGAGATGGCTCAGAGGTTAAGAGCACTGACTGCTCTTCCAGAGGTCCTGAGTTCAATTCCCAGCAACCACAAGGTGGCTCACAACCATCTGTAATGGAATCTGATTGTTGGGCCCTACCTTGGTGTTTCCCTCTCCCCTCACTGAGCCTTTTAGCCTGCTATAGTAAGAAATTGTTTACACCCTTGGCAGCTGCTCTTAGCCCCTGGTTTGGGACTGGGATTCTCCATGGCACCCTTCCTCCCCACCGAGCCTTCCTGCTTGCTGTTGTTAAAGAAGTTGTTTATGCCCTTGATTGGGCCGGAACTTTTACCACACAGATTTTTCCTGTTTTCCTGGTTGGGGATTTTCACCTGGTATATAAGGAGATCTCAGTAAACCCTTGAGGGCACTCGCTAAAAACAGATGACCTGTGTACTTGATTTATTTCAATCCCACAGACCTACGCCTGATATTCACACACTGTCGGTACAGGCGCCGACATCTGATGCCCTCTTCTGGTGTGTCTGAAGACAGCGACAGTGTACCTATATATATATATATATATATATATTAAATAAATAAATCTTTTAAAAAAAGATTAGGCCAGGCAGAGGGTGGTGGTTGATGTGTTTGATATGATATGGCAGGAGGGGTGCCTCAGCGGGGCCCACACTGAGGCATTCCCCCAAGATATCAGCCATATGGCAGGTCTCATATAAATGGGAGTTTATTTAGGACCTGGGAAGGGGTTCTGGAAAAAGGGAGTAGAGGCAGAGAAAGAGAGGGGACAGAGAAGGACAGAGAGAGAAAGGAGAGAGAAAGAAGGGGAAGGGCCAGTCAGGAATATAATGGAGACAGAGGGAAAAAATGGAGGGAGGGAGGGAGGGGGAGAGGAGAGGGGGAGGAGGAAGAGGAAGAGGGAGAGGCCCAAACCACGTCCTTATATACCTGGCTCTTACCTGGCCATTGCTAGGTAACCATTGGGTAGAGCCTAGAGCCAATGCTGACAGTGCTGTGGTAGAGCACCCAGCTTTAACCCCAGCACCTGGGAGGCCGACACAGGTGGATGTCTGAGCCTGGTCTACAGAGCAAATACTAGGCTGCCCCAAGGACAGCCAGGGCTATACAAGGAAACCTTGCCTTGAAAAACAACAACCAAACGACGTTCCGGTCATCCTCAACTACATAGCTAGTTTGAGCCAGGGTCTCAATGTCGCCCAGGCTGGCCTCTCACTCACTATATAGCCAAGGATGACCTTGGTGTCCTCATGTGTGACCCTACCTCCCAAGTGCTGGGATTACAAGCTTGCCCGGTGGTACCACAGGCCATTTTCTTTGAGCATCTGTCCATCCAGCTGTAAATTAAGGCTCTCTTTGTCCCCTCTTAATGAGTCTTGAAGCTGTTCGCAGTCCTCAGGAAGACAGTAACAACACTTACTAGCTTTTGATACAGGATGTTAACAGAGCGAGGTGTGACGGCTCAGGTCTATAATCACCAGCTACTAGGGAAGATGAGGCAGGGAGATCAGAAGCTCAAGGCTTATCTGGGACACTTGATGAGGTCCTCTCTCCAAATTAAAAAAATCTAAAGGGTTAGGGTTATAGGTTACTGGTATAGCATTTGTCTAGCATGCAAGGGGCCTAAACTCATTTTTTACTTTTGTTTTTTTTGGGTTTTTTTGTGGGGGTTTTTTGTTGTTGTTGTTTGTTTGTTTGTTTTCTGGGGGGTTTTTTTTTGTTTTTTTGTTTTTTTGAGACAGGGTCCAGGCTGACCTCAAACCCATTAATGTAAACTCGAACTTTATTTAGACTTCACTTTCTTTGCTTTTTGAGACAGGGTTCCTTGGCTGTCCTGGAACTTACCCTATAGACCAAGGTGGTCTCAAACTCAAGATATCTGCCTGCCTCTGCCTCCCAAGTGCTGGATCAAAGGTGTGCGCCACCACACCAGGCTTCGTTTAGATTTTTTTTTTTTTTATTTAACTTTATGTGTGTGAATGGTTTTGTCAGCATGCATGCATGTGCACCAAGTCTGTTAGGTCCCCTGAAACTGGAGTTAAAGATGGCTGTGAACTATCTTTTGGATGCTGGGAATCGAACCTGGGTCCTCCACAAGAGTAACAAATATGCTAAACTCTCTCCCCAGTCCTAACCTTGAACTCCCTGCTCCCTTGAGCTCTGAGTGTTGGAATAACAGGCACGTATCACCTGGCCCAGGGTTATCTCGGTGTTAGGAATCTAACCTCAGGCGCATGCTAGGTGAGCGCCACACAACGGAGCCACACTTCCGGCCCCACCCTGGGGTCTCTAGGAAGGCGTCACTGCAGAGGTGAGACTGCACCGCTGGGCAAGGTCGTGACTAGACAAGGAGTACATTCTAAGGCTATGCATGGAGCAGGAAGTAGCCAGCAAGGCCCGTCTGTTCACATTCCTCTTGGCCTCCGACGAGCCTTCCTTCCCTCAACAGGTGAACCGCACAGTGGTCTCAAATGAGGGGTTTGTGGCGTATTACCAGAGGAGGGAGATAAGAGAACGGCCTTTGCTTTTCAGTGTGTTTGTTTCTTGCTTTTGGAGACAGGGTCTCCAGTAACACAATCTGCCACCAGATTCCATCTATGACCCAATGTAGCCTTGAATTTATAGCAATCCCCCTGCCTCACCTTCCCTAGTGTGGGGATTACAGGTGTATATTGTGTGCGCTATTCAGCTTTTTTTTTTTTTGGACAGGGTTTCTCTGTGTAGCCCAGGCTGGCCTCGAACTCCTGATCCTCCTGCCTCAGTGTCCACATTGTTGAGATTACAGATATAAGTAATTGAGCCTGACTATTTATCTGTCTGTCTTCCTGTCTTGGTTTTCATTCATGTATCCTATCCAGTAACTCCTTCCTCTAGTCAGGTCCCAGAAACCGGAACTTCAGTTCTCCAAGGCAGGTCATAGACGTCCATCTTTCCTCTGACTTCAGTGACAAATTTCTCTGGCTGAGTGTGAGCTGAGTGTGAAGCTGAGTGTGAATGGGCTAAGGCAGAGGATCCTGAGTTTGAGGCCAGCCTGGGCTACATAGTGAATCTGAGGCCAGCCAGGGTTATATAGTGAGAATTACCTATAATTAATTAATTGTATATTTAATTATAAATATATATCTATATATAATATAGTTTAAATTATATAAAAATAAATATATTAATTAATTAGTTAATTAATTAAAAGTTAAAATTTAGGGCCCCGAGAGATGGCCCAGCAATTGAGAGCACAGGCTGCTCCTCCAGAGGATCTGGATTGGATTCCCTGCTCCCACATGGCAGGCTTAGAACCTTTTATAATTTCAGTTCCAGGAGACCCAACGCCCTCCTCCAAGCTCCATGGGCCAGGCATGAAAGTGTTGTACGGGCATACAGTAGGCGAGACACTCACATACATGAAATAGTAGAAAGATTAATTTTAAATGTTTAATTAAGAAAATGAAATTTTTAATTAAAAAATAAAAATTCAAATAAAAAATTTAATTCAGTGTTACAGATTATTTGTTTAAAAAGGAAGTTAAATGGGCTAAATAGTTCCATACCTTATGAATGGATATATACCTAAGGGGGAAACATATATATATATATGCACATACACACACACATACATAAACACACACATACACACACATACATACACGCACACATACACACACATACATATACACACACACGTACATAAACACACACATACATACACACACAGACACACACATACATACATGCACACATACACACATATACACAGACACATATACAAATACACACAGACACATACACATACACACACACACACACACACACACACACACACGGGATGAGGCACAGAGGCACACACCACTCCCACTTCTAGGGAAACTGAGGCAGAAAGAGAAAAAGCTTGAGACAAACTCGGCAGCATAGTGAGTCTTGTCTCAAAATAAGTAAGTAAACAGCCCAGATCCATCATGGCGGCTCAGAGGGTGAGGACACTTGGCTCTAAACCTGAGTTCATAAATGTTATCTCTGAAACTCACGCTGAAAGCTGTCCTCCGACCTCTGACCTCTGACCTCTGACCTCCACACACACCAGGGTATACACGTGTACATGTGCATGCACACACACACATTCACAAATCAGACAAAAAGAATAAAAACTAGCCTGGGGCAAGGTGGTACAAGCCTTGAATTCTAGCGCTTAGGAGGCAGGCAGAGCTCTGTGAGTTCGAGGCCAGGCAGGGCTATAGAATAGGCCACAACAACAGCAAAACAAAATTTTAAAATATTGTTCAAGTAATAATAAAAAGATAAGGGGTTGGGGATTTAGCTCAGTGGTAGAGTGCTTGCCTAGCAAACGCAAGGCCCTGGGTTCGGTCCCCAGCTCCGAAAAAAAGAAAAAAGAAAAAATAATAATAATAAAAAGATAAGATAAAAAAGAGACTAGGGGGACACACAGACTGCCACATAACGCAGACCAAATGACAGCTCGAAGGAGTGGCTTCTCTGCTTCAGCCATATGAGTTCAGAGAATCAAACTCAGGTCACCAGGCTTAGCTTCAATCACCTTTACCAAGCAGACCACCTTGCTGGCCCACTCCACACACATTTGCTCTAAGAGACCTGGTACATCAGTAGCAATGTTGCAAAATATATACCAGCAGCCGGAGGCTTGGATGACTTTGTAAATATCAGAATGTACCGAAGAGGCAGACAGGAAATGAACAATCCACGGGATCCTTGACGTATAGCTTGCATCCCCCAACAGAGCAGGACGGCATATCTGGTATGATGTGGTTGGGTATTGTTTGCATCCTCACTGAAAGATTCTAGGATTTGTGTGTTTGTTTTGCTTTTCTACTCCTCACTATGTAGCCCTAGCTGGCCTAGAACTCACCATATAGACCAGACTGGCCTTGAACTCACAGAGAGATCTACCTTACTCTGCTTTCTAAGTGCTAATGTGCTGGGATTGAAGGTGTGTACCACAAAGCCAGCCTTTTCTTTCCCCTTTAATCGTGCATGATTGTGTGCCCGCGTAGGTTTACGCACACCATGGTGTGCTTGTTAGCTTGGAGTCCAGAGGCCAATCCCCAGAACTGGAGTTAAAAGCAATGTGGGCTGCCTGACATGGTGAGCAAGTGCTTAACCACTGGGCAGTCTCACCAATTATTGTTCCCTTGAAAGAGGCTCTCACCGCCTAGCCCAGGCTGGCCTTGAACTCCCAATCCTCCTGCTTCTTTCTCCTGAGTGCTGAGATATCGGATATGATCACTTCACCTGGTTTGTGTTGAAGTTGAATCTAATCTCTCTTTCCCACTCCCGAGACACCATCACGATGGTCTGTTACCAACTCAGATGGCCGTGAATGGGCTCTACCTTACTGTGCTTTGAAGTGTCCTTGAGTTTGTTTTGCAGCACTGAGAGTGGGACTAGGGACTCCTACATGCCAGGCAAATGCTCTACTACTGAGCCACGCCCCCCAGCCCCTCACTGGGGGATTCTAGGCAGGGGCTCTACCACTGAGCCACGCCCCCAGCCCCCTCACTGGGGAATTCTAAGCGGGTGCTCTACCACTGAGCCACGCCCCCAGCCCCTCCCTGGGGGATTCTAGGCAGGGGCTCTACCACTGAGCCACGCCCCCAGCCCCTCACTGGGGGATTCTAGGCAGGTGCTCTACCACTGAGCCACGCCCCCAGCCCCTCCCTGGGGGATTCTAGGCAGGGGCTCTACCACTGAGCCACGCCCCCAGCCCCTCACTGGGGGATTCTAGGCAGGTGCTCTACCACTGAGCCACGCCCCCAGCCCCTCCCTAGGCAGGGGCTCTACCACTGAGCCACGCCCCCAGCCCCTCACTGGGGGATTCTAGGCAGGGGCTCTACAGCTGGGCTACAGCCCAGGTCTGAATCATTTTTCTTTAATGATTTTGCCTTGTCACCATGGTCACTGTGCTTCCAAGCCCCTAGAACCAGTGCTGGTGAATTGGGACAGAAGAAATTCTTCGATACTCAGAAAGAGCTGCTTGTGAGCTTCTGCAACAAGACTTCCTGCAGACCTTAGCTCAGAGCCGGCTGGTGGAACGGAGGTGCTGGCCTGGCCCGGAGCGTGCCTTTGCCAGTGATAAGCTTGGAACCTTACTTAAGGTTGAGTAACCACAGATAGAGCCCTATCTTAAATCAACTTCTCATTGCAGGTCTTGAAACCTGCTTTGTTTAACTTCATGCTGTTTGGATGAGGATATGATAAGGGCCCCTGAAGTTTAAATAAACTTAGAAATCAACAGAGTGTATTAGTCTCCATTCCACTGGGGATGAGGCTTACAGACTGGCGCTCAACTGGCCCTGCAGAGACCACTCAAGACCCTCCCTCTGCTGTCTCTTCCTTCCGGTCCACTTGTCCATCCCAGACTCCACCCAAACATCCAAACGAGGTTTCCTTTCGACCCTCACTTTCTCCTCCTCCTCCTCCTCTTCCTCCTCCTCTTCCTCCTCCTCTCTTCTCCTCTTCCTTCTCCCCTTCACTCTCCTCCCCTCCCTCACTTTCTCCTCCTTTCCCTCCCTCACTTCCTCCTCCTCCTCTTCCTTCTCCTCTTCCTTCTCCCCCTTTCCCCTCCTCCCCTCCCTCACTTCCTCCTCTTTGTCTTTCTCCTTTCCTACTCCCTCTGCTTCTCCCCCTCCTCCCTCCCCTTGCCCTTCTTCTTCCCTCTCCTCCTCTCCCTCCTCCCACTCCTCCTTCCCCTCCTCCTCCCTCCCCCTCCTTTCTTCATCCCTTTCTTCCTCATTTTTTCCACCTCTTCTTCCCTTCCCCTTTTCCCTCTTTGTCTTTTATTTTTTTTTCTCTCTTCCCCCGCTACCTTCTCTTTCTCTTATTTTTTGGCTCCTCCCCCTCCTTTGTATTTGAGACGAAGTCTCATATTTGCCTCACACTCACTGTGCAGCCAAGGGTGGCCTTGAACTCCTGATCTTCCTGCCTTCTGCTCCGGAGTGCTGGGATTACAGGTGCCCACCACCATGTTCAATCTGCAAGGGCGTGGAGATGAAGCCAAGTGCTTCCTGCACCCCAGGCAGGAAGCGCTCTACCTGCTGAGCCCCTTCCCAAGCCCCCTTTCTACACTCGACCTTTTTTGGACAATATCTACTGTAGCCCAGGCTGGCCTCCAACTCTAGATCTTCCTGACTCTGTCCCCAGAGTGCTGGGATTACAGAAACTCA